>NW_020664454.1:1512850-1754319 GCF_002925995.2 Terrapene triunguis | reverse complement strand
CCAAAGGGCCTGAGCCCCTGAACTGGGTATTGTTGCTCAGCCCCTGCTTGAGGGCCTGAGCCCCTGGACTAACTGGTTGTTTATTCCACCAGTAGTGAGTCGGTGTGGCTCCCCTCCTGCCCAGGAGGGTTGAGCCCCAGCACGAACCTTCCACAAAGCTCTACCATCCATAACCAGAAGGAGTTAGACATACACACATGCCAATCAAACAAAGACTCTATATACACCCCCAACACAGTCTTTGTAGCCAAGAAAGGGGGAACAGTAGAATTGTCCATGAGATCCACAAGAGACCCTGCATGAGGAATAAATGCATCTGGGAAGCACTTAGATACTACATAGCTAGGCATGATAGACAATTCCTACACTGGTGCTGCAGCTGCAATTTATGGATATCTGAAAACAGTGGATGTTTTTACTTTACACAGAGAAACAGTTCTGATGCATGGCCCCAGGACCAGCATTCCCTCCCCACCCCCGCAAAAAAATGCTGTCCACTACATAAAGAACTTATTTAGGCCCTGCTAACATTGAAACTTAACCTATCTGCTTAGAACTACTGTATCTTCCTACATTGGGGTTTATTTTGTCATCAAGCCAAATACAGTCCTGTAGTTCTGAGCCTTTGGCACCTGCCCGCATGTTAGCATCTGGGAGGAAAATATTTTTGTCCTCTCTCTCTGTATATACCATTTTTTTTTTAATAGAGCAAAAGCTACCCCTAGGGCTCAGTTC
This sequence comes from Terrapene triunguis, assembly GCF_002925995.2. Classification (NCBI taxonomy): domain Eukaryota; kingdom Metazoa; phylum Chordata; order Testudines; family Emydidae; genus Terrapene; species Terrapene triunguis. The sequence continues at coordinate 1,753,584 of NW_020664454.1, read as the reverse complement.
TCAAACTCACTCCCAGAACAAATTGATTTCCAAGCCTTGAAGAGTTTGGGGGTGGAGGAAAGGGAAAGTTGATCTTGCATTTTAGTTGATACCATACAAAATATAGAGCCACAACATAGTGAAAAAATATTTCATAAGAAACTTTGATTGCTTTACAATATGGGAAGAAACATAACCCATGATTTGGGGACCTCTGTTGAAGGGGATATATTTTATAGATTATTTAAGACATTTTTAACTCACACTTTTTAAAATATAAAATTCTGTTTTATCGCCCCATTTGACTGAAAACTTTGAGGTGTGTGCATTTATGCGTATGACAATTCTGTGTAGTTAGTTTCAGATTTATTGAATGCACCTGCCAAAATTCTTTAGGAGTAAATCTCACTTATGTGCAAAAGGCTAGCTTAAGGTCTATGTACCAATGAAATCCTGCTTAAATCTAATTTAAGCCCTAAAAATAGGGCTTAAGTGGTACATAAGGGTGATTTATACTCAAGGTGCATATGCAAAAATTATTATTTATTATTAACACCTAGCTCTGCTATAGAGCTTTTCATCTGTAGTTCTTAAAGCTTTGCAAAGGAAGTCAGTATCACACAATTTAAAAATAAAATACACACCCTGCTTAATAATGGTGACTCTAATTAGATTCTTATCATCCACTGTCAATTCTCTTGCTTTTATTATTTTCCTACAGATGAACTGTCTAAAAATATATACAGATGTAAATGAGAGAAACATCTGCTTCAAATTGGCCTTGGCAGTGCAAGGGTGGACTTAAAGAGTGAGCTTTGCTGAAAATAATATTATGGGATTCCATCTTTATAGGGCCAGAGCGTAAGCTGGAGGAAATCAGTGTAGTTCCATTTATTTGGCATCAACTGAGGATCTGGCCTATATTCTCGGTAATGTCATCTATATCACATTGGCTCAGTTTACAAGGTCAGTGAGGATCTGCCAAACTGTCATCCTTCTGGGCAGTGAAATCAAGCTTTCGTACACTCTCTGCCTCTTACATCATCATTGGTAATAAAAAAGAATTCATCGTCAGAACTTGGCCAACATTTTTGCTGATAAGGCAGGCACAATGGAATGCAGCTCACTTTCTTTGAATTGTGTGTGCTTTCTGAGAAACATAAAAGTCAGTGACACACAAGGAGGCAACTCACATAGTCCAGGGAGGAGTGAACATGCGTCAGGATTCCTGCAACACAAGTTCATTTTGGAACGGTGCACTGCCTTATTTAGTATTAATGAAAAGACTGTCAGGTCGCAAATAAACAAAACAAAAAGCCAACAAAGACAAAGAGCCCTTCCCTCAAGGAGGTTTTTGATCCTCTGTGATGAAGTATGATATCTTCAGTGTGGTCATACTGGAAAAGCTCAATCAGGTTACACTACCCAACAGGGACGGGCAGATTATTTTAGATATCAATGAACAGAAGCAATGCCATGCGATCTCTGTATTGAATCTAAAGAGAAAATGGCCAATGTTATGTGGGTGGTTGAACTAGATGATAACAACAGTCCTTTAAAGAGTCTGTGAATGAATTGCTGAAGATTGCTCCTTACCATATGTGCCTCATCTGGTGAAACCCAGCATGAGCGGGAAGACCGGCTGGGCTGCTACTCTCTCCCGCAGAGATACACAGGCCAGCGTGGGGAGTGGCACAGCCTTGGCTCCGCCCTCTGTGGTGCCATCCAGCACAGCCAAGCACAGACTAGGTTTAGATAACTCCCCCCCTGGAGAAAGAGGGGAACCAGACAGAGAATCGTGCCTCTCCAAGCAGATTGCAACACGACAGTCAAGGCCAAAGTGACTTGAATTTTGAAAGTTGACTGCTCACCATGAAATGCTTGTGAACAAACAACAGTCTAATGAGTGTGAATGGAAACTATTGGGAAAGTCTTTTGAATGGTCAATAAATTAGAGAAAACGTCGACTGCTTTGTGAAGTGTTCGCGAATGGAAAAAAGCAAAACTGTTTGAAATCAATAATTCATTCCTCATTCCTCATCCAGCTGTATGGCTTCCCCCCGCTACTCTGATCCACTAGCTCTTCCGTGCTTGCTGGTTCAAAGGCTGATAAAGCCATACTTGCCAATCTGATTTGTTTTTCCTCCCAAATTTCTAATGACAATATAACACTTTAAAGATAGAGAGAAGTCGGATGCCAACTTTTAGCCCAGAGCTCAGTTTTATGGCTCTGTAATAAACCCCTTTAAAAAAATGTTTATAATGGCCATGACCACGGGTACTTAACCATAGCAGCGTTTTCTATTGCCCCTATAATGTTAAGTGCCAATAAATCAACAGAATTGTCATTATATCCTGTGGCTATTTGCAAAGGCTTTAGAGAGCTTTTTTTTTTTCTATTTAGTCAACAAAGGTGTTTTTGTTGTGGTGGGTTTTTTTCTTTTTTTTTTTTTTAAAGGCATGATAGTGGATAAAATGCCATCCACCGTGCAATCAAAACTAGTTTCCCCAAAGGTAGTTTGAATTATGGAATGCTACTGTTTTTGGAAATATTTCACATATCCCATTCAGATCCAAGTCTGATCAGTGGCTACTTAACGATCACGAGTAATGTACATTTTCTAACCCCAAGGCAGTCTGATGAGTCTGGCAATTAGAGCTGAGTTTACAGCATGGAATGATTTGTTTGGGGGGAAACTCGACCCTGTGTTGAAATACAAACCATTAAACAAAGGTTTCTCCTCTGATCTTAGACAGAACCCTGAAGCTTCCACAGTGGTTGTTAGTGGTAAATGATTGTGACCCAGCTTGTTTGAAATGAAAATGATCTTCTCCAGATGTCTTTAAACCTATTTCACCTTTGAAACTCATTAGTAGGTGATGCATCTGATGCAGTGTCTCATGTAATTTTTCTTGAAAAACAATTATTATTCTCAGAACTGGTCGTAACAAGGAGGGAATCACAATACAATTGTATCAACAATGGAAACATTCGTTGAGTGAAGCTACAGTTGATAGGGAAACAGAAGAAACATTTTGTGAAAATTTAAATGAAATGTTTCCTGATTTAGATGTCATAGTTCTGCACTCAGACAGGGGCTACAGGACGGCAGTTCTGGCTGCACAATTCAGAATCATCTGCTCCTAGATCACAGGGACAGCCTTTGTCCGGCACAACCTCGCTCTCAGCATGCTTGCTTCTTTTCATCCTTGGGAAGGGGTGGCAGTTGTCACAAGAGGTGGGAGAGGTGTCGCTGCCGGCTTTCCAAAGGCAGCAAGATCTCTTCTGCAGGGACAATTCTACAACAGTATCTCCAGCTGGTTTAAGGCCACTTTGCACTGCATACTTAGTTACACCATGCTGAGCACCAGTTCAGTTACAGCAGTTGCTGATATTCATTGCCTGCAAGGCTTCTGAGTTACCATGCGTCAGGCTCTCTGGAGGGACTCCCGGCCATGAGTGCCAACCCCAGGGCAGACTGTCAAGAAGCAGGGCAGAGCCCCAAACTAGCTGTGTGTTCTATACTTAGATTTCACCAACCCAGTAACAAATGTGAACTCCTGTAGCATGATAAAAGTCTTACCATGGAGTCCCTTTGGGCACTCCAGTCTATGTTGCCACCCAGGCAAGCTGGATTTAGTGAGAAATAGTCACTTTACCCCAAAAATCACAACAATATTCAGGTTATTCCCAGTCCCAAAGGCCCAGTCACTTACCCCAGGTCAATTTGCGCCTTAGATCTCACACCAAAGACAATGCCTGAAGCCAATCCTATAGTAAACGATCTAAGGATTTATAAACTAAGAAAAGAAATGAGAGTTGTTACAAGGTTAAAGCAGGCAAGTATACGCACACAGATGAATTACCGTCTATGGCTCCAGTTGTAGCTCTGTCGGCTCTGAATGTCTTTTAGGGCTAACCCAGGTTTACCCTGTAGATCTCTGCTTCTGTTTCACAACTCTGGCTCTGTGAGAGGTCAAACAGCAAAAGAGATGAAAACATTTCTTTTTAGCTATTTTTATGTCCTTCTTCCAGAATTCAAAGCTGAAGTAATGAGCCCTTTTGCATATAGCCTCTTCATGAGTGTACATAAGAACATAAGAATGGCCAGACTAGGTCAGACCATAGGTCCATCTAGCCCAGTATCCTGTCTTCCGACAGTGGCCAGTGCCAGGTGCCCCAGAGGGAATGAACAGAACAGGTAATCATCAAGTGATCCATCCCCTATTGCCCATTCCCAGCTTCTGGCAAACAGAGGCCTGGGGACACCGAGAGCAATAGTAAAGAGTAAAGGGAGCAATTAACAAAGTCTTTGTATTGTGATGTCCCACCATGGTCCATTTAGTTCTGATGGGCAGGCGACAATGCCTCTTGACTGTGTTCAGAGTTTGAGAACAAACATTTTTACAGTTACAAAACAAAAATGTAAATATTACCTTAGGGTAGGTGATAAAGAAATTATAAGTCAGATGAATGCATGCAGTAACCTACAAGCATCTCATAAAATCTAAACACTAAACACATTGTTATAGGTCCAATATCCAGCTTAACCATACTAACACCCAAGGGAAACAGTCTGGGTTCCAGCAACGAATTTGTCAGTGCTTGACTGAGCCCAAAAGCCTTGGCAAGAGCTGGCACCTGGTTTGCCAGCGTTACACCATGTAACCTTATTCATATGGCTATGACCTTCATCCCTCACCCTCCCTTCACTATTGTTGCTCCGCTTTCCTTGCATCACGTCCAAATTTAATTTGTAAACTCCTCGAAGCAAGGAACTTCTATTCAACCTGTTCTGGGTGGTACCTCGCACATTTTGGGGCACTGATAAAATGCATTGTGCTTGGCGCTGTGCAAGCAAAGGAAGACACAGTCCCTGCCTCAAGGAGTCTAAAGCTCATGTGCATGAGGAAATTTTGCCTCATTGTTGCTACAACACTGCAACCCGCAATGCAGATGCTTCACACTCGGGAAATGCATCTCCACTGGGGGGAGGGGCACGGCTGTAGTCACTGCAGCCCCCAAAATCCCTAACGTAGACAAGCCTAATTCACAGAATTAAAATTGGCTCTGGTAAGAGCATTGTCCCTCAGTAAATATGGCTGAAGGGTCATAAAAACGGGCAATGATACATACTACAGGGATTAGAGTCAGGCCCACTCTGATTTGCCATCTTCATTAATATTCTGAAAGAGGATTTCATTCACAGGCGATACTAAATTAGGAGCTGTTACGCACACCCGTGAGGCCAGGGAAACAATCCAAAGGGAATTTAAAAGGACAAGTTATGAAATGTGCATGCAGTGCTAAGCAACTGGACAGCATGAAGAAGTGAGGTTTTTTACCCATGAAAGCTTATGCCCAAATAAATCTGTTAGTCTTTAAGGTGCCACTGGACTCCTTGTTGTTTTTGTGGATACAGACTAACATGGCTACCCCCGATACTGGGGAGCATGATGGCAGACAAAGTTAATTTGATTTGTTGGCAAATTCAGGGCAATGCACAGAGGAAGGAGTAGTCTGAACCACTCTTACACACGTCTGGGTTCTACATTAGCTGTAGCCACTCTGGGAAAAGAGCTGGGCAGCACTGTGGACAATTTAATTAAGACCTCTGCTCTGAGCCCAGCCGCAGTCAACGAAGCAAACGAAATGTTAGAAATTCCATGCCACATTGATACTGAAACTATAACAGCAACCTCCTGTGGAATTCTGAACAGGCTTGGGATCTGTAAAAACTGAGGCTGAACGCTCAGCTGAGAGAAATTGATGTAGCTTCATTGAAGTCAATGGAACGATGCCAATTTACATTGGTTGTGGAGCTAACCCAAAATATAGCCTGGCCACCTGATGATTAATGGAAATAAAATAACTAAGTATTTTATCCTGATCCAAATTAGTTGACTGGGGGTAACATTTTCAAAAGAGACCAAGTGCCTGAATCTTAAGTCTCATTTTCAAAAGTGACAGGCCTTGGGAAGCCTAAGTCCCCTTTCAACAGATTTTAGGTCCAGATCCTCATAGATTATTTAGTGCCTAACTCGTATTGATTTCAATGGATATCCTTGAGGATCAGGGTCTTGGAAGCTTACACCCTGTTGAAAGTCAATGGGACTGCTGAACATTTTACCTGTAGGACTTAAAAGAAAATGGGCATTGTTTCAGATAAACACTTGCTTTCTAAGCCTCGCAGCACGAAACCTGGAACTGTTTCTAAGCCAGGCTGCACTGGATGACGAAAGCCCAACAGATAGGGAGAAGCCGGGTTAGAGCTTACTGTACATGAGTTGACACCGTCTCAGTTTGAAAGTAATGTATGAAAAATAAACTACTTTAAAAAAAAAAAAAAGTAAACATGGTGAGCTTTCCAACTGTGTCAATAACCCAGGGGCAAAATGGATTTGGAGGCAGAAATGGATCATATAGAAAAACAAGCTTTAACTGTTCATAATTAAAAGTCAATATTAGAAGGAAAAAGCCAAACAGCCTTGGCAGCCACCTGTCTCCTCTTAGAGCATGTTTTGAAGATCCTTACCACATACTGCATTAAGAGCTGCTGCCTGTGAGGAAATCACCTGGTTGGAATTTTTCATGGAGCTTGAATTTATTGGAAAACAGCCCCAGTCAAGCAGAACTGCGCAGATTCAATTGGATTTACATTACAAAGTAGGTACCAAGCACAGGCGTCTAGGAAATGGCTGAGAAAAAAAAATTGAGAGGGGTGGGTGTGAGGGGGAAGGCCGTTCTAAGTAAACAACATTAAAAAAAAAGCCTGTTTGACTAAAAGAGCAATAAAATTAAAATACCCACTTCACCTGCCTTGGGGGTAGCAAAATGAGACACTGAGTAAGAGTTAGATGTCAGAGGAAATACACAGATTTTAGTATACAAGAAGTTTGAGGCTGTAATATTATTATAGGATAAAGTGTTCCGAGACAGAGCAACCTGACCCCAGAATATGCCCCCTTCATGAAGGAAAATGAGGACCTGATCTAAACCCCAGACTTTCTGTTGACTTCAGTGGGATTTGGATCAGTCCCTGACTGCATAGAAAAGATTAAAAGCTCAGTTTTTTAGGAATATGTGAGTCTGCTTTGTCTTGCTGGCTATTATCTTATCAAAATATGGTTTCTACATCTGTAGTAGGTAGGTATGTATCCGAATCTGTAAATACTGAATTGCTTCCATATGCTAGATATTTCATTTGAAAGAGTGCCTCTACTTGGGAATGCCATTACTGTCCAACATAATCTTTTGTGAGTCATAATGTAAACTCAAATCTTATTCAATTTATTAGCAATCACGATGCGCCAAGAAAATAGAATCCAGGATTTAAGACAGAGCAACTACAATTCTAAAATGAGCATGGTTGTACCCCTATCTGAGTTGTGCTAGTATAGAGTCTCAGAATCAAAAGAACCATTTCCTTTTGTGCCCACATAATATGGTGCATTATGTTGGACTAACAGAGTCATGATGTGTGAGGTAGTATCTTTCACTGGACCAACTTATGACAGCAGAGATGTTAACAGGCCACTCTACCTTGAATGGTCCCTTAGAACATGAGCTAACTACTTATGCAAAACAATCTGTTCCACCTTGCATTTAGCTGTGCTGCCCAGAGTACCTTTCCCAGACCTGAAGAAGAGCTTTGTATGGCTCAAAAGCTTGTCAAGATACTACCTCACCCACCTTGTCTCTCTAATATCCTGGCACCAACACTACAACTACACTGCAAACAATACCAGAGTCAAAGTTGTTTTCCTTTTGCGTGCAAACGCTGAATTTTAGTTAATACGTGGAAGGGAATCAATTTTCTTGTTTGTTATTTGAAGTGGATCCCTAATGTAAATATAAGTGATCAATGAGCCTCAAAAAAAGCATATGCCAAACCCTGATCCCACTGAGATCAATGGATTACATCACGGTTGCTAAAGCGAGGCACACAGGAGATCTAATATGCTCAAGCATCTAGAATCTGCATTACTTTTGCAGAACCTTCTGCGGACCAGACAGTGTATTAGCATCTCTTTGAGAACAGACGGGCTGCTTGTTGAGATAACATACTACCACAGTGGTCAAGCAGAGTCGGGGAGAGATGTGTACAGGAACATGTAGTGAGAAGAATGAAAAGCAAGTCATGAAGCAAGTATTAAAATGTGTCATTTCTTGCTAGAATATTTAATCTTAAAGGTAATGCTAGCTCTTGCACCCTACTCTTTTCAATTTGGATTTGGAGTAATGAGAAATGGCACATTGTATTGGTAACACTTTGAATCTTTTAATCCCAGTGGCCTTGTTGGTCAGAATTTCCTCCAGCTAGATGCTGATGCATTATACAGGAGTCTGTTCACAGAATAATCACTTGTATGCTCCACACCTGTTGATATGCCATGCTGGACACAGTGATATTTGATATAAAATTTCAGACACAGGACCACTAACTAGGATAAAGGATGTGGGTCACCTTCTTGGACAGAGTGTTGAGGAATTCAGCTTCAAGTAGATAAGCCATTGGGTAGCAATACTCCTTCTGCATTCAGTAAAGACATCATAAGGATTATTTCTTTGGAACTGACAACAGTGGTCAGGGCTATTACCAACGTGTGAACATGTTGTTGAGTTTCTCACCAGGCTCCAATATTAATGTATTAAGTAGCAGTCCCAATTAGTAATGAGAGAACCTCAGAAGGTTCAGAGCTTGGGTACCAGCACCGAGGAAGACAGTCTGAAGGTAGCCTTATTTCTGACAATAGCTGGTTCTGACGCACTTGATGTGTTTGAAAGTCTTCAGTTAGAACTCAAATGCTGAATGAAGCAGACCTCTGTCAGACTCACTGGCTTGGAGTGATCACTGAACACCATAGTTAGAAGAAGTTTCTCTGAACCATCCAGGTGTCTAATCTCAGGATGGCAGCAGGGGTGCTGGAACAATTTTTATAGTGGGGGTGCTGAGAGCCATTAAACCAAACTGTAAACCCTGTATATGATGGAACCCACTTCAAGCTAGGGGGTGCTGCAGCACCTCCCCCACACACACACACCTCGTTCCAGCACCTATGGATGGCAGTATTAGCATAAACTGAGAAGGAAAGATGAGCATACAGGGCATTGGGGAGACAGAGAATGCTAGAATGTGTGATGTGGCTGGTTATTTTTCTGTGGCGCCATAAATAGTCTGAAAAACAGAGGGTGGGGGGGATGGTAACTGAAAACATTTTACTAAACTAGTTACCATAATAACCCTGGCTGCTGACCATAGGAACAGCTTGTTAACTTGATTTTCTTCATTGCATATTTGTTTTCTGTATAACAAAAAAGGGAGAAAATTCACGCTTGCCAAGTCGACTGCATGGTGTAGGAGGCTGTATCCATGACCAAGTAGTATTGATCTTTAATTAGTTCCAGACCTGAGTGTCTGTATTGGGGTATCTGTGTTTTCTACCCATAAAACTTGCACCCTCTAAGACTAAAGTAACAAATGGAAAGTGACCTCCAAAGACTTTCCTGCTGAATGGGCCCATTGTTTGTAAGATAACTTGAAGTAATGTCACCCAAGAAGTGATGCCCTGCAGGGAGATTGATAGCGGGATTTCAATTTGCTAATAACAAAAGGCTTCCTTGATTAATCTGGTGGGAAAGCACCTCAACCGAACACTCAGAATCCAAAGAGAGAGTGGGCTAAGTTCCGTTGGGAGTTACATGCATAGAACCCCATGGTTTTGTGTGTGTGACCCAGAACTTGGTCCCATATCTCCTTCATAAGCATGTGGAAAAGCATTAGGCTAAATCTTCAGTGGTGCTGGAGCAGAGCGCAATGCAGGTGAGGTGAGGAGGGAAAGGCAGCTTTAAACCACCTTTCCAACCCACTGCCCAATCCTGGGGCTGGCCTGATGCCAAACTAACTCCTAGTGTATGTTACACTTCGGCTGCTCTAATTCGCCTCAGCTTGTAGTGATCTCCACGGGGCCATTTTGTCAGTGAGGATTGGTGGAATACAGAACATTCTAGACTGCCCCCTTTCATTCCTAGGCCACAGCTCTAGTTTATGGGGCTTCTTACCTCCCAAGCCAAGATCTATGCATTTTTCATATCCAATGTTCTCCGGCTCCAAGATGTGACACCCCACGGAAATAAAACGTATTTGCCCAGACCACAGTAGCATCTATGTGATGAGCCACTTCTAACAGGCAAAACATTGGCTTGTGAAACCACCTTAAGGAATCCCCAAACACAAAATGGAAACTTTGACATTTAGTTCAGACCCACTCCAAGTCGGCAGCACATTTTTGCTGATTGCTTAGACAGGAACCACTGCTTAGCAGAGCTGATTAAATTATTCCTTGCAAATAATATTTGCTGTGACTTTAGCCCTTTTTTTCTGTCCCTCATGCCCCATAGAGCTAAGAGATAAACAAAAGAGAAAAAGGAATGATGATTGTCTCCATTTCACGGATAGGGAGTCAAGGCAAAGAGATTAATGGCTAGCTTCTCAATGGGAGCAAAGTTCTGACTCAAGTGGCTTGCCCAAGGTCATACAGGATGTCTCTGATAGAACAGAAATTCAACCCACATCCTCCTCACGTTCCAGTCCACACAAGGCCATCCTTCCTCTAAGGAAGAGTTCCCCCAACTTTCATTGATACAACATCAACCCAAGCAGTCAAACCTATGGTTTGCACACATTCAATAGTGCTCAAAGTGTTAGTGCATCTGAGTGGTTAATCAACGTATCATAGATAGAGTGTGAGTTCTCCCCCCTAAAAGAAATATCAAGTCATGCAATTTATGCTTACCCTTTCAGAATGTTTTCTATTCTATCAATCTAAACATCGAGTAGTATTTTAAACAGATGTAGGCCATCAGTTTTTATAAACATTGTAATTGTTTGGCACCGGCATGGTTTACATTTAAAGATGTAATTTGCAAGCATACACACAGACACCAGGCACACACATTCTGCTATACACAGAAACACAATTTATGTTCCTAACTTTCCTTCTATAAAACTCTTTTACTGCAGGCCCAGCACAAATGACAATGATTATCCTTAAAGCTTTGTATAGCTTCATACTGCACGCTTGGCCATTTTAGAATAGTTGGTCTGCCGGGTGTGATAGGAGGGTGTGGACTGGATTCTAACCCAATAGCCTCTTCTCTCTCATTAGCCAGCTGCAAAATAGCATTGCCGAAATCCCAAATTGTTCAGGCCGTGTCAAATGAAAATATTGCACTTATAATTAGCCTCAAAAGGTCTGGCTGAGTATCCAAAATTTCAGCTGCTTATCGAAAACTTTGCTTGAGCCTAGCCAATCCTCTTTCGGCAACAAATGATCCTGAAAACAAAATTTTAATATTCAGCACCTACAACGTGTTTGAGGTTTGCTCTTCACTAGTATCAGTCTCGGTCTCAAAAGAAGAAGAGACATTCATAAAAATGATTAATTGGACTTATAAATCTACCATGCTGATTAACATAGTCTTTAAAAATATGCGTGGTATCAACACAAATTAAAATCCATCAGTCCAGCAATGAAGCACTGGTCTATGTTAATAATAAAACAGACTGGAAGCAACTAGGGGCACAGACAGTAGGCCAAGGATTTAATTTATTTATTATGATTAATTATTATTATTTTATTAATTATAGCAGTGAAACGCCCAAACAAAATTGAACCCTATTTTGTTGGCATTGTACAAATACATAGTAAGAGACACTCCCTGCTGGAAAAATCTAAATACACATGATTGCTATGGTATCTCATGGGAATTGTTGTTTGGGTGCTTTATTCTCCCATTCTTTTCTACAGGCTAGAGTCCTTGACTGGACTACATCTTCCATGATGCACCATGATCTCCGTTCTTGGCAAGTCACATGGCGCATGGTGGGAGATGACATTCAGCTGTAGAAGCCAGCCCTAAAAGAAGAATAGGAATATAAGGCACTGGAACCATAATGCCCATAAGGCACCATGGCGGCATTTCCAAATAGAAATATTTTGTTTTTTAATGAAAACTGAAAACTTAAAAAAAAAAAAAAAATGAAGCAGCATTAGGAAGAAAGCAATATTATCCCCATTTTGCAGATGGGGAACTGAGGCACAGTAAGACTAGGTGACTTGCCACACAAGAGGACTGTGGCAGGGGCAGCAGCTGAAGCCCTCTCTCCCTGAATCCCAGTCCCAGGCCTTAACCAGAAGAGTACCTTCGCCTCTAGATTACACCTGTGTAAATTCAGACTAACGTTGTTGATTTCAGTGGAATTGCACAAGAAGTAAATTAGCACTAGATTTGGCCCTTCACCTGCATTTCATCAATAAAGCATTGTGCAGAACTGTGGTGCTGTATTAAATAATAACAGCAACAATAAACGGAACCATTTGTCAGAGTGTATATTAAGTTTGCGATGTGCCTTTTTTTCAGTCACTTCATCTGCATAGTGCATTTTCTTGTGGTGAAAATGGATCATTAAAACGTCACAATAACGGATCAGAATAGCCGCAGGGCATTGCATCACCTTTGCCTCAGTGCAACAGGGAAAGCTGCTCAGAGACTATTATAAAAGTAATCAGGAAGCAATTGGCTCTTCCTTTTCCCCCCCCACAAAACAAAAGATACCACGCTCCACCGGCTTTGGTCAGGTTAGTGTCAAATATTCATTCTTGGTCAGTTTGCCATTGAAGAGAAAAAGTTTTGTCCAGGTATCAAAGCAAAGGTGATGTGCTTCCCATGACAATGAAAAATTAATGGCTCAAAACCTGAGTCCACTGAAGTCAGTGACTTCACCCTAAATACTTTAAATCAGGGTTCCCTGCAAAACAGGGTAGACCCTCAGAGGGGCTCAAAGGCCTCTCATGAAGTTTAACAGGAAGAGCTCGCTGGGATCCAATAAGAGTTTGAAGGCTCTGTGCCACAAGAGAATAGGGTTAACTGCAGTGCTTAGTGGTTGTGGTTGTGGCCTGAGCAGTCTGTTCTCCCGTCTGCACACAGGGGCCTTATTCTAGGAATTCCTATACACACCAGTGGGAATCAGACCCATAACACCATACCCCACCCCCAATGTGGAAAATGCAGATGGCCCAGGAGGGGTCAAAAGATCACAGAACTTGGACGCAGAAAGTCCCTTTTATTCTTCTGACAAGAGCTGAGTTTGATGTCAGGCTTTCCCCAAGAGCCATGCCCTTGGATGGAAAGGAGCCTGAAACAATCATCACCTTTATACTGATTGGACTGTCTGTCCAAAGAGAATGCTGCTGATGACTGGCTCTCCTTGGCAAACTAGCTGACAGGGGAGGTCGGTCCTTGGAAAACACACACCACCTCCCACAAATTATTATTCTCCAGGGAAAACACGTGTTTCTTACGCAGGTCTGTGCCAACAGCTGTTTCCAAGATTTTGCTCCTCAGGGTTAAAGGTGGTGTCTAGTCTCTCCTCTTCTCTGCATCTGTATGGAGGCCAGAAGATCTACATTTAATGCTCTTATCTTTGTCAATCCCTGTGCACATAAGCAAAGGTGTTTCTAATAGGCTGATGAGCATCTCATACCCTGCTATCAATGTCCCGTTACATGACTGGTTTTGATGCCTTTATGGGGTGGATCAGTGCAGAATGTCCATCTTGAGTTCATACACTTTTACTCTGACCTAAATGAATTTCTGTTATTTGCTTAACTTTTGCTTTTGGGTAAAAATATTTGAAACTCAAATGGCAAGAAGAAAGCATTTTTCTTCCCACAGCTTTTTACAACACTGATTAAATCCAAACTGTGTCTGATCTCCTCTTTATGTGTAAAGCATTCCTATCACTTCTGTTCATCACCCTTGGGGCTGCTAGCTGCTTTGTGAACAAGACCTCACCAGGTAATGGCACCACGGTCTAAGCCTTTACCCACCTATACATTGGCTTGCATAATTCTATGTCCTGATCTTGCAACACTGTAATTACCGGAATAGTTGTTAGTCGTCCAAGTGTTCCATCTAGCTCAATGAGGCTTTTTCATATGACTAGTCACATGAGTAAGGCTGTGCAGGATTAGGCTTTTAAATGGTAGAGATGGGTAAATCCCAGAAGCCTTAATGGTTCAATTCAGACAAACACCCCAGCGAGCAGATGCTTTCCTGGAGCTGATCCAAACTTTATGGGTTAGCTAAACTGGGCTAGAAATCTCATTGGAACAGGCTTCTAGTGGGCCAGTGAATTTGTAAGAGTCAGGATTTCTCCTGGCATTTCAGAACCACCACTTCTTACCCTGTCCAAAACCCAAAAGTGGGGAAAAAAAAAAAATCACATAAACATTTCAAAAGAAAGAAAAAACTAGTAAATTAATTCAACTCCTTTGATCCCTACAAAAGGTTCTGAAGAACATTGGGGTTGGTTCTTTTATCTGAACGGATTCACCCAGTCTTCCTACTAATGACCGCCCATCAGAAATAGCAACAGTTGAGCCCAGATCCCCACATCCTCAAACTCTGAGGAGGTTCAGCACTAGATCTGAACCTCGTGACTGGCCCAGCCATGTAATGGGCCAAACAACGAACCAGGATCCTGACACCAACAGTGAATTTTAACAAAGGCCTACTCTTAGCTATAGAGTCTGGCAACGTCTCCAGCATGCCTTCCATAGATACAATGCAAGGTTGCTTTAGAAAATACATTGTGGTAGGGAAGGACCAAAGGTTTCATGCAGCATTCAATCCCAAATACTCCCCCTGCTCCTCCCTTGGCCAGCTCCTGACCAATTCTCAAATACTCCCAGTGCAGCTGCATACAGGGAACCCTGCAGAGGTGGTCTCCAAGCCTTGGGGGGCTGGTTACAAATCCTGCCTCCGCCACTGCACAACGGAACAGCACCAATTCCACACTGCAAGAGACTCCTCCATCCACGGGGGGGAGGGGGAGAGGAGGGCAGGACTTACCCCTGGAGACAGGCCCCGCTCTGGGTTGTTTGATCTTCTCAACTAGCATTTGTGCTAAGCAATAATCATAACTAGAAGTAGCTATTTGGGGATTGCAAAGGCGCTCATGTGACGGCAGCTGGAGCCGTGCCCTTACGGAAGAACTGCTTCTTTGCAGCCGCTGGAGTTTCATTGTGAGTGTTCGGTGAAGCGGCAAACACCTCACAATTTAGTACTGACGCTGGGTACATTCTATTGTTGCCGTTCTCAGTAACCTGAGCCCTGACTCGTGGTTCTTTTACATCATTTGGGAGTGAGTAGGGGCAAGGCGGTGTGACAATCTCACCCTTCTCATGCAGCGAGCAGAGTGGTTTTTTAGAAGCCTGGGCACCACTGGGCATCTTGAAGCTGTGGGAAAGTCACTGAACAGTGAAGTTAATTATTTTTAATGAACTGGGCCAAAGCCGATTATGTTTTTTGCAGCATATTAGTTTGGAAAGCAGTGAAAATATTTGGCATCCCTCCCCGGCCTTCACAGGGACCCCTTTGTCCTTTCTTCCCCACCCCACCCCCCACTTTTCCCTCATGTGTATAGTCGTCTCCCACGTCTCCGCTCACTGACGCTGATTGATTGCATTAATATGACTGTACATATTACATAATCTCAGCTTACAATGCTCATACAAGGAACTGATGAGATTTATTTTGCCAAAATGCTATGGCTAGGAAATAATACAAAAAATCCCTGCTTTCTTCCCCATCATTCTTCTTGCTGCATATAATTATCGACGGCTCCCTTTGTCTGTTTCTATTTTCCCTGGGTGTCACCTGTAACAGGCTGGCTTAACCCACAGGCTGGAGTAAGTGAACCCTGATTAAAGCATTAGACCCAGCAGAGAGGAAGTCGCAGTGAAGGGGGGGAAACTCAGGAAGGTGCTGTAAAGTCTGCAGAGAGTAAGAAAAGCTCTCCAGATAGGGAGGCCTGGACAGACCCTGTCCAAGCAGGGGAGACACTGCAAAGCCCTCTGGGAGGAGGAAGAGAAACCTTGAGTGGTATGGACTTATGAATGGACTTTGTTTTGGGGTTGTGAGTTCTATTTACCATTTATTTTATAATAATAAACACAGTCTCCAACTATGGGAATTTTTTGACCAAGAAAAAGCTTGAAGTGTAGTTTATTTGAACAGTCCGGGAGGGGAAACTGAGGCAGGATGCCTGTAATGTGACCCTAGGCCTGGTTACATCACCTGGGGATAATCATGGGGAGGTGGGAAGTGGAAGTCACCAGTATGGGCACAATTGTGCTCAGTCCCTGGATAGATGTGTAGTGGTGAGGGGAGGATGCAAAGAGCGCTCCCGCCCTAAGGCCCCTCCTGCAAGAAACAGGCTCAGCTGCAAACTCCCTCCCAAGGGTGCAAACAACCCCAGAAAGGGTGTGAAGGTGCAGGGAAGAGGTGGGGCTAAGGCTCACCCTCACCCCAACTCTCTGCCGCAGCTGGAGTATGTGCTCAAGCATAACCCAAGCTGCTGCTTTGTCCCCCTCTAGTGGCTACACCACATAGGAAAGCTGATGCGGCTCCGTCTGTCTTTGTTAGTGGACCTGGTTCTTCAACCCAAGCAGTGGTTGCTTTCAGATCCAGACGCCTTGGGTTCAGTCCCTGAAGATGAGCTGACTCTTCCAGGGTTTTACACAGGCGTATTGTGAACAGCCATGATGCAATGTGTGCACTCCCCCATGCACAACATTTCACCCGAGTCACAATCTAAATTGCAAGCTTCCATTTACAAGCTTCTGTTTCTTCTCTTTGTCACCCCTTTGGCAGCACCTGTGTATCAGGTTGTCGGTTTGAAGCAGTCGCATTGCTATAAGGCCCCATAGAAAATCCATTCATCATCTGAGCTTTATGTGAGCCAGATAAAATGATCTAGGAAAACTGAACGTAGATTCTAATCTAAGGTATACAGGCATCTGTTTTCCGTTACAGTTTATTGCTTGCAACATTTGAATGGTATTTCGACTGTGGTAAGATATTTCCAAAAGTGGAGGCCTGTGCTTCCCAGAACTGCACATAACAATGCTGATTGTTGTTGGCCCTTTGGGGGTTATTTGCATGTGACTCACTGATAGCATGCAGGATTGGGGAAGTGCATGTTCTGTTTGAAGAAATGGGCTCCAGTCAATGGGCTTGATTCAGATTTAAGTGACACAGTCTCCCATTGGAATAGCCAAGCTTCTGGGGCCACTGGTAGAGGAATATCTGCACAGCAGGTTTGTATCAGTAGAAGATGCCCATAATTCTATTCACAGCCCCCAAACTGGGTATCACTGGCTGGAGAGAGGCAGCTATAGGTTGGCTTCACAGAAGTTTGGCCACCACTTAAAGTTACCCTTCCCTAACTAGAGCATTCCCCAATATGGTGGCAGTCAACTCCAGCTGGGAATTTTTCATTGGAAAATGCTGATTCATCAAAACTGGACGTTTTCGCAGGGAAGGGTCGGTTTCAGTGAATTTTTCAACTTGAACAAATTTTGTCAATAATTTTGAAATGGTCAAAGCTTTACATTTTCTAAACAAAAAATTCTGCATTTCCAGTTCAAAACAACTTTTTGTTTCACCATTAAGCTAATGATAGCTTGCCATTATTTTTCAAATGGTTGAAATCTAAATGAAACGTTTCAAAATTCTGAAACGGAAATGTTTCGATTGACCCAGATATTTTTTCCAGACTTTTCATCCCATTTGGGGATGGAAAAATGTTTTGATGGCTTGACAATTTTTGTGGGATGGGAAAACCATTTCCCACTCGACTCTAGTGGCAGCACAAACACTGCCTGGCCTTTGCTGGGCGTGAGTTCCTCCCAGGGTGCAAGACGCCCCCACTTAGTGCAGAGGGGTACCTGTGGCAACCCCATGCCAGCATGACTGATTCAAGCTCAATATCTCTTTTCCCATCTTCCAGCCAAATCTTCCAGCTCTGTGCAAAGGCCAAGTACATGGGCATGGTGTATGGTGCCTTTAGATGAGGCCACAAATAGAGAAATGTACTGTCACCGTCCTCAGTGGATCACAACTGAGAATACCAAATTCAGGACAAACTGCTGAGAAATAGGGCAGACACACCCCAAAACTGGTGGTTATTCTTCCATGAGATATACCAAACCAGCAACAAAAGTAAACTTCTGTCTCGCCGCACTGGCTAACAAGAAGTTAGAAATGCAGCCTCCTCAGGTATTCCATTACTGGATTCAACACCCAGACTCTAGACTTAATGATGAGTGGTCATTTAAAACCAGTTTCATCAGACAAAAGGGTTCTTCTGATCCCAAAGGACCAGTCACACACCCAGGTCAATATATAACTCAGATCTTACCCAATAATCATGCTGTTGCCAATACTTTAGTATATAATAGCTAAAGGTTTATAAAAAAGAAAGAAAGAAATGTGAGAGTTAAAATTGGTTAAAGGAATCAAATACATACAATAATTACAAAGTTCTTGGATTGGGCTTGTAGCAGTTATGGAATAAACTGCTTGCTTAAGTCAAGTCTCTGGTTACTTCCAAATCATTGGAAGGTCCTCAGTCCCTTGGTTAGAATGCTCCCATTAGTATAAGTTCATAGTCCAAAGATTTGAGTAGGAAAGAGACAAAATTGAGATGTTTCCAGGGCCTTTTATAATTTCTGCCAAGTGAAAGGAAACCCATTGTTCTCACTGTGGAAAATTATAGGGAACAAGATGGTGTTTGGAGTCACATGGACAAGTCACATGTCCACACATGATTCGCTTAGTCATAGTAGAGGCCATCCCTCATATTCCAGTTAGAACATTCACAGGAAAAGCCATTAAGTGTCAAGTGTTCTTTGATGGGCCATTTAACTTGAATAGTTCCTTCACAATGTGCTGGCTAAACACCTTGTTGGTGTTTCTACCTGAGCAAACATTTGAAATGCAGGTATAGAGCCAATACAGTAACTCCTCACTTAATGTCCTCCCACTTAACATTGTTTCAAAGTTATGTCACTGCTCAATTAGGGAATATGCTCGTTTAAAGTTGTGCAATGCTCCCTTATAACGTCGTTCGGCTGCCTGCTCTGTCCACTGCTTGTAAGATTCTGTGGAAGAGCAGCGACTTTACAAGGGAACATTGGACAAGTTCCTCATCTCTGCCTCCTCCCCCTCCCTCCCAGCACTTTCCCCACTGCCAAACAGCTGTTTTGCGGTGCTTAGGACTTTCTGGGAGGGAGGGGGAGGAGAGGGGAAGTGCTGCATCTGCGCTCCTCCCCCTCCCTCCCAGAAAGTCCTAAGCGTGAAGCGCTGGGATGGAGGGGGAGGAGCAGGGAAGCTCCTGTCTCCACTCCTCCCCCTCCCTCCCACAAAGTCCTAAGCGCTGCCAAACAGCTGTTTGACGGCACTTAGGACTTTCGGGGTGAGGGGAGGAAGGAGCGGGGATGCGTCATGCTCTGGAGAGGAGGTGGAGTGGGGGTGTGAAGAGGTGGGCCTGGAGTGGAGTGGAGCGGGGATGGGAAGAGGCGGGCCTGGAGCATCCCCCGGCAAAGTCGCCACCTGTTCTTCTTCGGGGAAGCTGCCACTGCTGCTGCGAAGGTGCTTCCTAGCGTCCTTGCCTGCAGTGGGCTGTGCCTGTGTGGGGTAAGCCAGGGGCACTTCCCAACCACAGTACAGTACTGTACAGTGTATAATGCCTTTTGTCTGCCCCCAAAAAATTTCCTTGGAACCTAACCCCCCGCATTTAAATTAAATCTTATGAGAAAATTGGATTCGTTTAACATCGTTTCACTTAAAGTTGCATTTTTCAGGAACATAACTACTACTTTAAGTGAGGAGTTACTGCACTTATAACTTTAAATACAAAAATGATACATGCATACAAATAGCATAAACATTCAGCAAATCATAACCTTTCTATAGACACCTTATACTTTGTACAAGATTTGTTGCAATTATATAACAGTGGTAGCAACAATGATCTACATGACCGGATTTAGTTGGGGATTGGTCCTGCTTTGAGCAGGGGATTGGACTAGATGACCTCCTGAGATGCCTTTCAACCCTGATATTCTAGGATTCTATGATATTTTAATCAAGTAATATCACATGTACATACGTGCACACCCTAGACTTGCTCAGTGCAGTTTGAAGACTGAAGATGTTAACTGTGAAGCTAAATTGAAGTAGCCTTTCTATGCAGCTCTAACAGTCAGTCTGCAGGACCTGGATAGATCAGAAAGGAGTTGGCTAAAATATCATTACCAGTTTTAATCTTGGGCTCCGAAAACTATAGAATGAAACACAGTAGGACTTGTTCCAGTCCAGTGCTCATGATCATTTGAACTGTATGCAAATGGTAAAGTTGATCCATAAGTGTCAATCAGTTATTTTGCACACTGAACAGAAATAGTTATTCCTCTGGTTTTTATAGATAGGGATCTAGGAAAGTAATCTCAGTGGGCATTATGTTGTGAAGAGTGATTTCACCCTGAAATCTTCACCAGCAGCTGAACCTTACAAGGTTTGTATCATAATATTGCACTGGTATATAATTTACCTGGGTGTCCATGTGAAAACATAAAATAAGAAAACATTTTGAGGGTAACTTGAGTGTTAATGATAATTTTCTAGCTTTTGTCGTCTGTGTGCAAAAATATTTTAACTGTATTGTATAAATATACACTAGGCTTAAATATGCAACAGGCTTTTGCGACTCTGTTCAATGCATCAGAACTTGTCCAACCCAGTATTGTCTCCAGCTACAGTGCTGCCTGCCCTTCCTCAGGGTGAATGCCTAAAGCATGAGGACCAGGTTAAGATGTGACTTGATCACAGACGACAAGTCCTTACATGAAGAAGAGATTTCTGATAGTAAATGGTTCTTTAATCTAGCCGAAAAATGTGAAATGAAACCCAGTGGTTGGAAGTTGGATTTCAGTGTAGCCATAGGGTAAAAATGTTTAACAGTGAAGTTAGTCATTGGAACTTACCTAGGCACCTAGTGGTGGTTACTCCATCCCCTGCAGCCTTTAAATCAAGATTGGATGTCTTTCTCAAAGATATGCTATAGCGTAAACAGAATTTATGGGTTTAATGCAAAAGTTATTGACTGTAGCTCTTTGGCCTCTGCTAAGTAGGAGGTCAGACTAGATGACGATAATGATCCTTGTTAGCCTTAAAATCTGTGAATCTATGACTCAGGGAAGTGTGATTCATTACACATCTCTGCACCCAGATGTGCCAAGAGAAGTGAGAACTGCCCCAATTCAATTCAATGGAGTGTTAACTCTGAAGCGTAATGATGCCAATTTACATTTCAAAATGATAGCTACTTCAATGCCAATCATTTTAGCAGAAACATCCAGCTCTTCTGGGATTGGGGGAGCAGTTTGAATAGAGCACCACCGCTTCCACCCCTCCTTCCTCACAACTTACCTCTTGCCTCGAGGCAAGCGTGTGTATACATGTCCTACACAAAGAGGCCCATTTTCTGTACATAAAACAGCTTCTATATAACAATTCAAATAACTCAACAGATTCAGAGAAAATGAGGTTTCCAGTGTTTACACAGATCAGATTTTGATGGATATGATCCCGGAAAAAAAGCAATGCTTAATTCCAAAGAACGGAGTAGCATTTGTTTTCCCAAGGTGCATGCATACCAGTTTGCATTTTTGCTGTGCCGTTACTGATGATAGCAAACTATTTGTGCCAGTTCTTTTAATTTTATAAACATCATGCTTGACTTTCTGAACTGGCTGCTCTCAGCAGATACTGGCCACAGTGGAGAATATCATATGGCTCAAAAGCTTAACAACTGTACACATGTTAATAGATTGCAACAGGGACCATCTGTTTGTTATGGTTGTATAGTGTCTACCACACTGGGACCCGGATCTGTAGTCATTACTGCAATATAAATAATAATATGCTCACAGGGTCAATTCCTGCCCTGCTTATACCAAGGTTAATACAGGGTAGCTCCATTGAAGTCAATGGTGTCTCTACCCCAACATAAGCATGGGCTGGCTTTGGTCCATAGTACTCAGAACTCTACTGCTGTGGATCTATCCTTGTTAACCAGTTAGAGTC
The DNA here is from genome assembly GCF_002925995.2 of Terrapene triunguis. Classification (NCBI taxonomy): domain Eukaryota; kingdom Metazoa; phylum Chordata; order Testudines; family Emydidae; genus Terrapene; species Terrapene triunguis. The sequence continues at coordinate 1,731,608 of NW_020664454.1, read as the reverse complement.
TTTTAAGGGTGATGTGCATGAGAATCAGCTTGGTCCTTTTTACAAGTGCTTTAGCAGCTGGTGGTCTAAGAGCTGCTTTGATTAAATAAATCACCTCGCTGGAAAAGTCTGAAAAGCTGCAGCCTGTGGAAACTTGACCAAGCCTTTTTTTGGTGATTTTTAGGGATGGTCTGAAGAATGAGACAATTGTTTTCCTATTATAGTCAACGTTTTGCCTATAAAAACAGGATATCCCTGAAGTTACCCTGCCTTGAAAGGTTTGTGGCAGAGGAGACTACAAAACCCTCATGTATGTTTGTCACTTTGGATCACATAAGGAAGCTGTTGCTCTCATAAAAGATTTTAGTATGTGCAATTTTTGGATTGACTGCCGCAAAAGCTACTTGATCTGACAGGGAGTCTCAGTCAAGGTACAGGCTTAAATTTTCAAGAGCCCAGCCTTCTACTGGTGCAACGGCACCCACCCTTTTTGCACCGGTTGTGAATTACAGGTGCAAGAATTAGCACTCACCCTTCATGGCAGGTGCAAAAAATAAAATAAAAGTCAGCATCTGACTCACCCAAAAAGGAGAAGACTGGGCTTCATATGAAAATGTAGCTGTAAGGTATTGGCTCACATTCTATATACAGTATTGACTTAAATTCCTCCAGCATCTTGACCTATGTACAGTACCACAGAGACAAACCCAGCATTTACACCCAGCGACAGGATTTCAGTTCAGACCTCCTACGTGCCAGAAACAGCATCCCCTTCAAATATAACAACAGGTGGGGGGGGGAGGGGCATTGAACTCTCTTAGTCTTGGAGCGGTTCAAGCCATGCCACTAAAGAGACACAGATGAGAGTTAAAAAAGGTTAATCTACCTGTTTCCCACTCCTTGCAATGCATTGTGAAATGTAGCCATAGAAAGGTGGATTTGGCATAGTTAGCTTGTCAGTGAAAACAACCCTCCTCTCCACTAGTTTCCCCCTGTAGTAAAATACAGGCCTTTTGTTTCAAGGGGAGCCCTGGCAAAGCCGGCATAGCCCTGCAGGCCCCAGATGAAACTTGCTTCCCCATTAGAATTTCACTGCAGGATGCCACATACCTGAAGAGCCTGCTGCAGCCTGGGGAGAGAGGAAGGAAATTGCTGACTCAGGGGTGTGATGGTAGAGTCCCATTCCCCTGAACCCTTTCTTTCTTCTTACTTTCCCCTGTTATTGGGAGTGTGGAGAGAATGGTTCTATTGGAATATTGAAAAGGAACAGGCTTCTTTTTAAAGCAGAACTGGGGGAGGAGGTCCTTTATTGTTTGTGCTGCCTCTGCTGCAAAGCACTGTGGGAGCCTCAGAGGGTATAAAGCCCTGCTCTAAGTGGCAGCTGAGGTTAGATCTTCGCTGGGGTGGGGTTGGCTGGTCGGTCGCTGTTCCAAACAAGAGCTGGTTGTTTATAGGGTTTTTCTTATACTTGTATACTTTAGGCTCAAACCTCTTGTTCCCTGAATTTGAGGGGTGTTTTTCTCTTCATTTGAAAACCTGTGTTTTAACATGCCCAAATTCCCTTTTTGCTGCCTTTGAATCTATATGAGTCACGTGAGGAAAATGAGCCAGGTTCCAGCAATCAGACTAAAGCATAGATAGCTCAGTAAAGACAGCAACAGGTGAAAGGAATAGGAGATGAAAGTCTGAATCTTTTCATTCCTGACTGAAACTGTTTCCCTACTGGATTGGAGTAAGATTAAATAAAAAGCATGAAAGAGAAATATTTTTAAAAAATTCTGAATTCAATGGAGTAACTACAGTCAAGTTCACTTGCAGGGAAAGAGCAAAGTTTTCTTTTTGTTCTTAGGAAGTTTTTGCAATTCAGCTTGCAGGTTATGAGGGCCTTCAAAGGACTGAACTGAGTAGAAGCAAAGATGGTAGTTTAAGCTCCCCAAGGAAATCTATTTACAGCTGAATATTGAGGTGTTATAAAATGAACTAAGAAAATATAAGACAGTAGATGATATTATCACAGTACATTCATTGCTTGATCAGTATACCTGGATGCATAACAATTTGTGAGCCAATTAACCCTTTCATGGGTGTCCTATATACCACAAACCAAAAAAGGGAAACATGGTAGTCTAAAAAGGGCTGGGAAAATTGAATGTGAGGGAGCTACCAGTTTCTGTGTAATAAGTCCCGCCTTCTTAAATTGCTGAAACCATGAGTAAGTGGTACTCTGCATAAACTGCTCCCCTGCAAAGAGATAATAGGCAGTTCTTACTGTAGCACTTTTCATCAGTTGATCTCAAAGTGCTTTATAGAGAAGATGAATGTAATTTATCCCCATTTTACAGGTGGGGAAACTGAGGCACAGATACTTACCCAAGCAGGCCAGTGGTTGAGCTGGGAATAGATCCTAGATCTTCGAAGTCCTAAGTGAGCAGTCTATTCACAAAACCATGCTGAGATGGAAAAGGAGAGCCTCTAGCGGGGGTTTGGGTGCCTGACACAGTTCACCTTTTACTTGTAGAACCCCAATAGGGTTTAGCTACTCTGTGTTTAAATATAAACTTTCTGGTGGCCTTCCCGGAAGATATGCTCCTTGTCTATCACTAAAGTAAATTCCATGAAATAGAAATATATGATGTATGAATTTGATGAATTCCTCTAAGATTTAACACAATTCTGGAGATGTTTTTATTTTATTTTATTTTTGTCTCCTGTTTGAGACTCTACCACTTGATTTATTTTTCTTAGAGTCTAGATATCTCCTCTATTTGGTGAAAAATTAATTATAAATTATTAATATTATTATACATTATAATAATTGTGATACAGCATGGCCAGAGGGCAGCAGGAGAGGGTTGGAAGGGAGCCTTATTCCCTGTAGAGGGAAGAAAGTTTGCTATAGATTAATTAGAGCACCTGAAGCCAATTAGAGCACCTGAAGTCAGTCACCTGATAAAAAAACCCTGCTTCAATCAGACAGGGGAAGGAGTTGGAGCAGAGAGGATTGGTGTTGGAGCAGAGAGCAGTTTGGAGGGAAGCATAGGAAAGTTTGGAGAAGGTGCTGTGGTGGGCTAAGAAGACCAAGACCCTAGGTAAAGGGGCACCTGGCTTGTGCAGAGGAAGGGCAGGAAGCCCCCCACAAGCTGAAGGGCAGGAGAGGGAAGTAGCCCAGGGGAAGGAACCGCTAGTTCAAGTGGTTTACCACTGTCCCTAGGGCCCCTGGGCTGGGACCCGGAGTAGAGGGCGGGCCTGGGTCCCTCCCTCACCACTTCCCTCCTCTTGGACACTAGTGGGGCAGTTAATATTCCAGTTCAGGGGCAAGAGATGGCGCCCTGACCCCTCCCCCCCCCCCAAGAAGAGAAAGCGCGAGACCCGTCATAGTAGTGCTGGCAATTTGCCACATAATGTATAAATTAACAGAATACTGCACCTGTCTCTGTATTTTCAATGGATTGATATGGTAATTGCTTCAGTATCTTCTATAGTAAATGGAATTACAAAGTAATGGAACAACACAACATTAAAATGAAATACTTATGTATTCACCATTGGATTGTAAGCTCATTGGGGCAGGGACTGTCTTTTTGTAGGCACTGTGGTGACACAAATCATAAATCGTATTAACAACAACCATCCACCTGCCCCAACTCCCACTGACATTAATGGAAGTTGATTAGACACTAATGGTGATTCCAAAATATTTGTGAGCTATCAAGCCCAGTGCCATCCTCGTTTCCTTTGTTGTGTGAAAGAAGAAAAAAGAGCACGCCAGGAATGAATCTGCATTGAGGAAACCATTCACCAAAATTCTTAGTCATTGGTTCATGAGTATTTACAAAGCAGAAATAGATCAGAGCCGATATGTATAGTAACTGAATAAGTTACAAGAGTAAAGATTTCAGCCTAGTCCATACCAAACAAAAATCTAACTATGATCACAAGCTAACTGTAATTTAATAGGTGACTGAAGTAAATAGTGGTTTTTTTTTTTTAGTTACAAGAACAAGTAAAGCTGCTTTGACCCTGACTAGCAACCAAAAAAATCAAACTATTTACAAAAAAAATCCATATGTGCAGAAATCTGCAAAACGAATAATAATGTCTTAGCACTTTTCATCTTCAAGTCCTTTACAAACATGAACTAATGAATCCTCACAACATCCCTGTGAGGTAGGTGCACTGAGCACCATTAAAAAGCAAGCATTGACTGAGGCACAGTACAAATACCATAGTGTGGGGGACATGGAAATACCACGCAAAAGTCAATAGCGTGGAATGGAATTTGTTTATATTTGAAGGGCAACCTTTGTAAGTGCCTGCCGTAGTGCCCCATTTTATAGATGAGGAAACTGAGGCACACATGTGATTTTTGCAAGGCTGCAGAAGAAGTCAGTGTTGTAGCCAGCAAGGTTTGAACTCAGGGATTCCTAGCTGCTGCTAGCGTGGTCAGACCACTCGACTTAACTCTGTCAAAGCCGCTACAATGTGTCGTGCTTATATACCGTTTTTCCATAGTTGAAGTGTAGGGACTTTAATAAGTAAAATGGAGGGTTGAGCTATGCTGCTTCTCTTGCCAGCTCACTCTGGGTTTTTGAAGGCTGAAACTGTCTACAGGGTAGATTGTGGGCAATGACTTTTTTTTAACTCTGTGTATGGTCTTGTGGTTAAGGCACTGGCCTAGGACTCAGGAGAGAGGGGTTCAGTTCCAGGTTCTCTCACAGATTTCCTGTGTGACCTCAAATGCAAGTCACTTGGGGGCCGGGGCCTAACTGTTCATTGCCCTGCTCCTTCTGTAGTCATTAATAGTACCAAGAGGGTGTAAAATGCTATTCTGATTTGGTAGCACTTTGCACTTTTGTTTAAGCAACTAAAGGTGCAAGGCAGCAGAGTCAGACCCTTAATGTCTTTGTGTCTAACTTCTTGATCCATCAAATAGAGACAAAATTTCCTTTGGCTTATCTATTAGACTGCAAGCTCTTCTTACTATATCTTCTGAAAATGCCTATCACAATGCTGCCCAAATCACAACAGAGGCCTTTATGTGCTACTATAATACAAAGAAATATAATAATAATCACTGCTGGGAAAAGCCCAGAAGGGTGGTTCTTTCAGTCTACGATCCTTGGAAAATTTGGGAGCCAGTAGGCTGGACCTCTTTGTGCAGTTTTAGGCCACCATTCCCCTCTGAATCAATGGAGAAATGAGCAGCGGCATTACCTCTGAAGAAGAGAATGTCTTCTGAGCAGCTCCACTAACACGTGCCCTTCAGACTGTAATATGGAAAGTTCTGAGATGGGTCAATGGCTGACGAGGGGTGGAGATGTGACCGAGTCTGATTTGGCACTTCCCAGTTAACCCATGTGGAACAGTCAGTATCTCAACAACAGTCTGTGGTGTTAGGGAGATGAAATAGCAGGTGAGTGGGAGGAGGGTGATGGCAGAAGAACAAGGAGCAAACAGAGAAGGGCAAAGAGGAAAAATCTAAAGAAACATGGGTAGAATTGACAAGGTGTGAATGCTGTGGTTTTGGTGCCTGACCTTGTTATGAGCCCATTTTAAGCACTTTGCCTCTGCCAAACAGAAGATAAATGTCCCACTGCTGTGATCCTTGTTTTCATGGTTCCATATGATGACTATAACAGGAAGGGGGGAAAGCTTGTGTGTGTGTGTGTAGGAAATATAAATAAAAGAAATACGAGGCACATCAGAATCAAGCAACACATGGGAGAAATTAGAAGTAAGAATTTAACAACACCCACCCAAGCATGAAAATCATACATTAGCCTCAGGCCATACCATAAACACTCCCAAACCTGAGCTCAGGGATTGCCAGAAAAAACAGAACATCTCAAAGGATCACTCCACACCAGAGAGCCCAATCCAACTCCCATTAAATTCAGGGGAGTTAGATTGGACTACAATCCCAGAATGGCTAGCTGCATTCAGACTGCTTGCTTCCAAGAGCAGTATATCGTGATGGCTCATCATGTCAAACATTTCTACAGGATGTCCAAAAATAAAGCCCAACGCAAACAAGGGGGAGGTACAAATGGAAAATAATAGAGCTGAGAGAAGAGGGCAATGCTAGATGGAACATTTTTGAACAGAGCAGGAAACACCCCTCCAAAATAAAGTGTTATATTAAAGATCAGGTCACAAAGCACCATAGAAAGGGTCCAATTCTGAACAAGAGGAACCATGAATAGTTAGTCCCATCCTTTATACCAGTGTTTCTCAATGACTGGTCCCTGAGATCTCCCTGACCCAGTTTAGGAAGACAGCAAGCCGGTCCCTGGTAACAAATAGGTTGAGAAACACTGTTTTATACAGCCTGGATCTTTGATCTGGGAATAGGTAATTCATAAACAATGGACCCCTCCACAGGCTGTAACTTCAAAAGTGCAGGTTTGGAGGTAGGAATTTGCATCCCTCTCTTTCCAAATATTTCCTAAGAAACCTACTCAACCAAAAGCTCTTTTTTTTTTTAAATTAATGGAGATATCCTATCTCCTAGAACTGGAAGGGACCTTGAAAGGTCATTGAGTCCAGCCCCCTGCCTTCACTAGCAGGACCAAGTACTGATTTTGCCCCAGCTCCCTAAGTGGCCCCCTCAAGGATTGAACTCACAACCCTGGGTTTAGCAGGCCAATGCTCAAACCACTGAGCTATCCCTCCCCCCTTTTTGTCTGGCTCATTGTTTAAAACAGTCCTCTGAAGCTCATAACACTTCCCAGGGTTTACATTAGTCATGTCTCCCCCACAAAGAAGTTACATACAATCCCACAATAATGCAGAAATTTTTGCCTTTTAATACAGTGAACTCCTAAAATACTTCAGCTTAATTCAATAAGGTTTAAAATAATTCAACAGGATTTGTCCAGGATGTGACGTTTCACTCCATATTCTTTATGAAAAGATGCTTATGATATGAATGACATAACTGAGATGTACTTTAGCAAGATGGCTCGTGTGAGATATCATTGGAAAGGTAATGATTTACTGAATGTGATTATCCAATGTGTATGCAGGTATCATTTCTGTATCTGAAGTTAGGAATATTAACTATGTATCTGTATTTCAAAGGTGTTACTTTGGGTGTTACCCCCAACCAGCCCTTCAGGTACAACAAAGGAAAAGCAAGACAGGGCTAATGGGCCATTAGCAGAGACCTTTGACTGTGAAAGAGCTTAGTCTTCCTGTGGACGCTGGAGACAGCCTACGAGCAATGGCTGCCACAGCCATGCAGAGACAGGGGTCTAAGTTACCTGGTACTGATACCCCTCCTCCTCTTTTGGAATGCCAGTGGTTTTCCACTAGAAGACAAAGGGTTCCCGCCTTACACAAGAGCTATATAAGGCCGGGGAGTGACATCATGGTTCTCTGCTGCCTCCCCGCCCAAAGAGACACTGAAAAAACACCTGGAAGCAAGAACTGAACTGAGGGGAGAAGGGTTGAACCCAAGCTGGAAGGGCATCCAGCTTGTGAGTAATAATAACTAAGGTTTCAAGCTGGAGACCAGTGCATTTGCCTTTCAAGACTTTGTGTAATCTGCCTGCAGCAATATCTACAGGAAGAAATTACTATTTGTAACCAATTTCTTTAGTGAAACAAGATTAGTTTGCGTGTTTGGTTTTATTTGCTTAGTAATTTGCTTTGTTCTGTTTGTCACCCCTTTTACCACTTAAAATCTGCCTCTTATAGTTAATAACATTTGTTTTATTATTAAACCCAGTTTCTGTCACTTCTAACTGGGGGAGTGGGGGGGAAGGGGGGTTGAGAAGTTGTGCATACCTTCCTCCACACTGAGGGAGGAGGCGGATTTTATAATATATCTTTGGGTCTTCGCTCCATGGCAGGTGGACACCAGTGTGCTGGGGCAAGTCCCTTAAGCTGAGCCTTCCCAGAACTGATCTCAGTGTCTGTGTCGTTCTGCAGCTGGGTGTGGTCCTGCCTGTGTGTGTGTTGGAGGAGGCTTAATAGGCTGATTCAGCAAGACAGGTAAAAAGGGGGCCCAAACTGGCATAACAGGCGGGCTCAGTGGTATCTCAGCACATCAGGTGGCATCTCGAAGGGGATGTTGCCATCTCTGTCACACCGTGTGTGTGCACTGAAGGACATTTCTCTACATCTGGTAAATAGGGGCAGTGTTTAAACCATAGATAGGTCCATGCCTTTGTCAGAACTTGCAGTGTTTTTGTGTGTACACAAGTCATGTCCTTTAGCTGGCCATTCCAGAATAAATTGCCAGGTTATTGCCCTACAGGATATATTATATAACATAGATCAGAGAATGGTCCCAATTCAGGAAAAAACTAAAGACAATACTTAAGTCCATCCCTATCCAGAACAGCACTTAAGCACATGCTCAACTTTAAGCATGCCGTGGGGCTTAAACACATGCTTTAAATTTAAGCATGTGCTTAAATGCTATTCTAAATAGAGATGACTTTCTGAATTAGAGCCATCATTCTGGTTAGGACTGTGGGACAATGCCTGTTCCTGTCCTTATGGTTGGGGATCTCTTGGCAGTTCCAGGGGGGTGTATCCAGCCACAAAGTCCTGCTTGTGGATGCTCCCTGCCAACACATTCACCATGGGTGGTGAGGGTAGGGCATGGGTAGCTCGGGTGTGGGGTAGGGTTGACACTGCAGATTCCGTTGCCACACACAGCCACACACAGGACCAACCTAAGTGCCACAGCAGCCTCCACAGAATGGCTTTGCAGCTGGTCTACAACATGGGTGGGATTCCTTACCCCTGCTCCCACAACCTTGCACCCCCCCAGCACTCAGCCCAGCAACTCAGAACGGGTGCTGGGCTTTGGATTTGCTGCAAAATTAGAATGAATAATATATGTCTAGAACGGCCGGGTTTGTACAGCAGCGAGTCACCTCATTTTTCATAACTTATTCCTGGCTGTACAAAATATATAGAGCAGTATGGATTGATTATATGACTTAATAGGTTTTCTCTATCTCTAATTAATATAATTCTCTACATGCTACACACATACATGAAGAATATCATCTATATTGGATGTCTCAAAATAAAGTGTTATATTCACATAGAGTATTCCTGCCATATCTACTCAATTTCCCCCAGGAACTGGCATACACCTACGGGGTATATTTGACTATTAGATTTTGTGTTTGGATTTCTGACTGACCTGAAGGGTATATTCATGTAATTGGCCATTCTTCTAAGCCCAGATACAAAGCTCATTGAAGTTCATGGAAAGATTCCAATAGATTCCAGAATGGCTCAAGCCCTTAAAGACGTTCCAAAACATTGTTCCAGCAAAGATTTGAAATAAATAATACTTGTTATTTTGTCTCTAAATTATTTTTTTGGGTAGTATAGTGTTTGGTTGTGTTTTGTTTGTTCTTAAACCTCTGCATTTTGTTAAATGGCCTTTCTTTGGTCAAGCCAATCTCTTTCTTGAAGAACTTTCATGACAAAGTGTGGGAGGCAGGTGGCACTTGAAATCAATACTTTGTGGAAGATGACAGAACACTAGATGTTTATTCGAAGGGTCTTAGTAGCCAGCCAAGCACCGATGTTTTTCCAAATTTCAGAACTGCACAATAAAGATCTAAGAATAGAATACCATCCAAAATGGCTATGCCACAAAAACAGAACCAATCACTAAGGCTTTGTGGAAAAGTATATAGAAAGAGGAATAAATATCTCTGACCACCATCAAAGGAATACTCCCTGACACACATCCCTGACTCTGGAAACATTAGTGAAACAAATTAAATACAAGAAATACAAACAACTGACAACATAGAGTATGTGAATGTGAATTTGCCAGCTGTAAAGTTGGGAGTTTGGCTATGGATCCAAACCTCCCAGAAGTCCAGGGATGTTCCGATCCAGAGTTTAGGTTTGGGCACATCTCTAATATATGCAGCCATATGCAGTTGTAACCCACACGTACCTGTGTGGCTCTCTGCCCTGTTTCCCTCCAGTGGCCGGATCACATAGAGGTTTAGGTGTCTGCTGTTGGCTTTGAGCTAATGGAAGTGGGTCTTTTAGCTCAGGCAGTAGAAGCTCAAGCTTCTAGATTCAGAGGTTCCAAAGTTGACTCCACTGCCAATGACTCACCAAGGGGTGTCGCATCATACAGTAATTTGGGGTGAACTGCACACATAACTCATGGATAAAGCAGACATCCCAAATTCACACCAATAAAACCTCTATACCAAACTATACCACCACATAGTATCAACTTCCTTCTGCCAGATGCTGAGTGCCTTGGGAGATGAGTTTGCTGGACACCTCATAAGATTACTGGGCAACTTGCAGTATTAAGACCTATCTCTTATTTTATATTTCAACTATATTTCCGCTGATGTTTCTTATCTCTGTTTCTTATCACATGATGCTTTCAGAAGCCACAGCATGTCCATGAAATGTACAGTATTTGAATGTATCTGTAACTCTCTTCCATACTGTGAATACCTTATAACTGATTAGATTTATATGTTCGGGTAACCTGTTAACCTTCTCATCCTGTCGCTGGATCTTTAGAAATAAGCAGAATTCAATAATAATAGGGGTATATTTTGAGAATAAAACGATGCCAGAGTCATCTGGAACTGATAGTCATCTTATGGTTTCTGTTTATTATTTTTCTGTGCCAAATGTCCCAGGCATGCAACTTTCACATCTTTCCTTGAAAGAAGCAGAAAGCTGAACTCTACAACCTTTGTGCATGAATTACAACTGAATCCTTGACTGTTGATTTTGCTGTGACTCTCAGATTAGCACCAATACCATCAATTATCCATTTAAAGATACAGATTTCACTAATGGTCACACTGTAAATATTTACAAAAAATAGTTTTCACAGCTGACTTTTAGTAGCCACTGTGCTTATGGTATCACATAAACAGGAAGGACAATTACAAGGATGAAAAATGTAGCACAGGAAATAGGGAAAATTAGGGACTTAAAATATTGAATCCCTGCAATGAGATTTGATACAAGTTATATAATTATTCATTTACAAAGAATCATCTTTCCCAGTTTCTACAGACATCAAGCTACAATGAAAGAGGCACTTAGTACTACAACACTATATTGAAATATATAGTTATGCCTTTTAACCCAAGTAGTTAGCAGGGTCTTGCAGATCATTTCTGTTAGGAGGAGAACTTGATGATTGAGTCAAGTATTTCTTGGATGCAGTCCTACTAATTTATAGAAAATGTACAAAGTCCTGTTTTGCTGAATACGGTAAGAATCAGACAACAGCAGACAGTTTCCTTGCTCACTGTTCCAAGCCTCCCTTTCCATCCAGCACTCTGCCCAAAAAGCTTTCTCTTAGTTTTCTCTCAGGGGCACGCTATAAATGCTTCTCTGGCTGTCCTTGGCTTTCTGCTCCCTTCTCTGTTCTCTTCGGTCATGTATCTGGCTGCATCTCCGCAAAAACAAAACAAAACGCACACACAAAAATCCAAAAGACCCAGCCCTGTGCATTTGAATTCAGCCGGAGGGAAACTCCTCCATCCACATAGCTCAGCTTCTGACTGGCCTTGCATGTGGTCTGTCTTTTGGGTGGTGGCGCCTATTGTTTCAGCTATCTTGCTCCAAAAAGGCACTTCCCTGCTTCTTAAATGTATCCACTTTTACACCCACTGGCTTCAATGAGGTTTCACCTAACCCGCAGCCTAACAATACCTTTGTTTCCTTCAACCTTCATAGCTTGATCTTGCCAACTGGCTAAGGTGGACATTTTTTTGAAATTGCTCATTAGCTTCTGGAATTTGTCCTGATCTTTTTATAAAGTGTTTTTCTGGGAATGGGTTTTTTTGTTTCATTTCGCCCTTACCCTAGTAAATCCCTCTTGCATTGGAGAATGCAAAATGCTGAAAAATTCTAAGCACAGTTCCAACAAGGAAGAAAGATTTCCCGCACAACTTTTATATACGTATAGGATTCAAGGAAGCAGATATATTAGCTCTAAACCCCAGCTCTACTAGACTCATTCTTCCTTTGCATGTTTATTTAACTGATCAGCTCTAAGACCACTTGGTCTTTGAAAGGTAAAACATAAAATGAAATTTGAAATGATTCGCTATCCTGGGTTAGCACTAAGGCACCGGGCCACATAGTTTTGTTATGGTGAATTTCCTTCCTTTTTTATTTACTTTGGGAATATCTAGAAGGGTATTTACAAGGCTAATTTTAACTATTCAAAGTATTTCAACACATTTTAAAGGGATGACCTACAAACTACAACAGAGACAAGTTTAGGATTGGGTTTATATATATACCAATTGCTACAATTACTGAGATATACACATATTCCATATTTTGGATCTGTTTAAATTCTGTGAAAGGCAGAGGGAGGAAGGATATTTGACTTACAGGTAGACAGGTGTCTGACAAAATAATGTGAGCAATTAAGATAGAGGAAAGACAATTTATTTGTTGTTTCCTCCTCTTTTCTGGAAAACCAAAGCATTCCAATATCTGCATCATCCCACATGGCTTTTCCCCCTTTCAGTCAACTGGGAACTTGGATTTATTTTTAAAACAAATGTCTGGATGTTTTTTTAGTCCGTATTTTGCTATTGCTTTTTATCGGAACGGCATATCTTTCTGCTGGATGAAACATAATTTATAACCTGAGCATGGCCATTTACTACAATAGATTTATTGCTAAGTGAATTCTACAAACCCAATGCTTGAAGACTGCCCTGCTCCTCAATCTGTACATGTAAAATGTGAAATGAAGGAGATAATAAAAATAATACTCTGGGCAAAAGACTTCCATTGATTTTAGTGAGAGCTGGACAAATTTCCTCTCAGCTTTCATTGGTGCTCATCAAGCCCTTAAGAACATAAGAACAGCCATACTGGGTCAGGCCAAAGGTCCATCTAGCCCACTATCCTGTCTTCCAACAGTGGCCAATGCCAGGTGCCCCGAAGGGAATGAACAGAACAGATAATCATCAAGTGATCCATCCCCTGTCGCCCATTCCCAGCTTCTGGCAAACAGAGGCTAGGGACACCATCCCTGACTATCCTGGCTAATAGCCATTGATGTACCTATCCTCCATGAACTTATCTAGTTCTTTTTTGAACCGTTATAGTCTTGGCCTTCACAACATGCTCTGGTAAAAAGTTCTACAGGTTGACTGTGCATTGTGAGAAGAAATACTTCCTTTTGTTTATTTTAAACCTGCTGCCTACTAATTTCATTTGGTGACCCTTAATTCTTGTGTTATGAGAAGGAATAAATAACACTTCTTTATTTACTTTCTCCACATTGGTCATGATTTTATAGAGCTCTATCATATCCCCCTTTAGTCATCTCTTTTCCAAGATGAGAAGTCCCAGTCGTCTTAATCTTTCCTCATATGGAAGCTGTTCCATACCAGTAATCATTTTTGTTGCCTTTTTTGTACCTTTTCCCAATTCCAATATACTTTTTTTGAGATGGGGCAACCACATTTGCACACAGTATTCAAGACGTGGGTGTACCATGGATTTATATAGAGGCAATATGATATTTTCTGTCTTATTATCTATCCCTTTCCTAATGATTCTCTGACATAGCGCTTTTCATCTGAGGATTTCAAAGCACATTAAAGAAGCCCCACACCAGCCCTGCGAGGTAGGTAAGCACTTGCTCAAAACCATTTGTCCCTTGGGAACAGTTCAGCCAGACTCAAGAGAATGGCTGACGGAGCTTTCTCCACACTTGTCCATGGTTAAGGAGACGCCTTGCTGAAGAGACTAGGATGATCATGAATGCCACATCGGACAGATCCAAATGCCAGGCTTCATTCCTACACCCCTGCTGTCTGTCTGCAATAAATGTAAATAAATTCACCCCGGGTTACCCCTCCCAATCGAGATAGGTGGTATGTGGGGGGAGGAGAAACAGAATGGCGATTCACTGCTGAATCAGTCTTATTTTCTTGTGAGTGACTCTCAGATACTCTGGTGATTAGCATGGGACATAGAGGCGATGCATGGAGGAGCATGTGGGGTCATGTGCCCACCCCAGATTTCTGCAAGCACCAAGCTGCCCTAGTTCTGCTCAGCCTTCCAGGAGGAGGAGAAGGGAGAGGGCTTCTCATGGTGTGCCTCCCCCCGGCACGTTTCCAGCTCATTCAGCCCCTCTCCCCAGCAGTCAGGCCCGGGTGGGGAGCGAAGGGGGCAGGACAGAGCCGCTTCGCCTGCCTGGTGAGGGTGGCCACTCTGGGTCACTGCCTCTATGTAGCTCTGTGGCTGCCTGTGGGCTGGGGAAAGCGCCAGGAACACGTTCTCTCTGTTCAGCCTGAATTAGGGGCATTGCCCATGTCCCTTCCCTCCCCCTGGCGGGGCTGGTCCAGAGGCACATGCTCCTGGCTTCTGAGGCCTCAGCCCCTCAGGAGCCTGTAGGATTGTGGGTGCCCTGGCCAAGGGAGGGTAGGGCTGGAAGGTTCCTCCAGAGGCAACATGTAGGACACTTATGTGCACCCCCCTCAACCTTTGAACTGTGCCCCCCACAGTATCATCAGGTACAGGTCATCTCTGACGGGACAGAGACAGGGTAAGAAAGGGATGCACGTATGTGTGCAGAGACAGAGGATCTGAGGCAGACATCCTTGTACTGGCACAGGCAGAGAGAGAAGATGGCTTCCACCTTCCCATGCAGGGGCTGTTGAGGGCCTGCATGTCATGGTACACAGGCCTTGGTAGCTCTCAGTTGTGTCTCTGTTTCAGTAGCCCTATGGAATATTGAAGGGATTCTGAACCTCCCTCTGCCTCCTCCGACCTGCCCCTGACACAACCCTCTTCTGCTTCCGCTCTGCCACTGGCCTGCTCCAGAATGGTTCCTGTAGAAGTGGTGCAGCGCTTCTGGTATGGAGGCATTCGGAGTCAGTGATAAGGGGGTCTTAAACCTGTCCTACAGCCTCTTTGCATAAGCCGTCTGTGTCTGTTTCTGTAGACAGTGAGGGCGCACAAAACTTTCTATCTTTGAATTTCTGGGGAAACTATCTAGACCAAAGCCATTATGTAAAATACACTCACCGCAAAACACAATGGCCTGATTTTTTTGTTTACTGTCAGTATTTCTTAGTGGTTGAGCTCCTTGCCCTGGAAAAGAATGGAATGTTTCAATTTTGTGGGGCACATTTTCCATGGGAATGTTGAGTGAGGGACAAGCTGCCCACCTTAATCATTTGTTAGTGTTCAAGTCATTAAATAATTTCAGTCCAAGGCACCCAGCCAAGGAAAGCACCATGAAAACTGTGTTATCTCAAACTGATTAAAGCCTCTGTAAGAGAGAGAGACACTTCTGAATAGGAGCCTGGCAACACAGCAAAGAAAGGAATGCTTGAGGAGGGCATGGGGGGTAATTTGTGAAAAATACAGAAGAAGCTACAACGTAAATAGTGGGAATATAGGCTCCCATTCAGCAAGGTACTTAAGCATGTGGCTCACTTTAAATTCATTAGGACAACTCACATGCTTAAAATTAGGCACGTGCTTAAGTCCCTGGCTGAACTGGAACCACAGGGGGGACATGTCCAAGTGCTGTAAAAGCTTTTATCAGCAACGAATCAGGTTCTGATATGTTTGTTATACGTTATGTTGTGTGATGGTTTTCAGGGTACTTGGGACCGTGAATCATCTTGCTACCCCCCTGCCTCCAGGGAGAGGGAGTTTTGCCTGGGGTAGCTGTGTGTCAGGTCCCTAATACCACCGTCAGCCACTCAAGCATTCTCCTCTGGGTTCTGCCAGCCCTGTCTTTACTGGGCAGGTTAACGATAGATGCACCCCAGTCTTTGAGTCCCCCTGGAGCATTCCCCTGTGTTATCCAGTCCCTGACACTCACTACTCCCAGAAATCCCAGCTCCCTAGCTCCAGAGGAGCAGTGTTACCCCATCTTACCAGTTTTACCTTAAATCACCACTCCTGTATAATGCACAGCTGTTGTGAGCAATTATAATACAAGAAGAGAAGGTTTATTTAAGAAAGAATAGAGGTTCCACTAGAAATAAGAGAGAATGATGGGAACAAATGGTTACAATACAAAACAAAATAATAAAACATGAACTAGGTGTACACTTATTAATAGTTACCTTTCCTATCTAATAAAATGGGTCCCAGTCTGTTGCAGTCTGTCTGCCTCCCCAGGAACCAGAATCCAATATTTCATTGAATACCTCTGCTCAACAGCTGTCTCCTCAGTGAATGGATACAGAGTGTCTTTCTCCACCTTGTGATATACTGAATCAGTGTTTTGTCTTTATTCACAGATAGGACAGTCAGGAAAGTGCCCTATCAGTCCTGTTTACCTCCAAGTGATGTTTATAGTCTTTGAAGTTTTTCCATTGACTTTTCTGAGTTGCTGCAATGGTGGGTAGCTGAGCAATACATGACTTAATCAACCATCCAGGGACGGGTGACAACTCCCTCCTGTTTGAATGGGCCAGCACTGAGACATATGATACCTTGGTGACTCACTTTCACTCCAAGACCATAAGGGCATCATTTTCAATATAGTTACACTATTCCTTAAATATTACCCATACACACATCTTGTGATGAGTATGAGTATTGATAAGTTACAAGCTTTCAGTAGAGACCTCACATACTACCCTTCATGGCTAGATACCATGAAAGCAGTGTATTAGGTGTAGTGAGTTTGTCAGGTCTGAGACAGGAGTTGCTTGTAAATAACAGTGAACCTTTTGACCATTGGCACCAATGGGCTTCTGTGTCTCATGTTTCTGTTCAGATATTTACAACCAAAAAAAAAAAAATCCAGATTTAAGAATGTTAGATTAGATCTCATATGACTTGATTTTAAACACCATACATTAAAATATGGCTGTTCAGTCCCAAACACACACAAACCCTCAAATCCCAAGCTTAGCTCTGATTTCCTGGCTCCCAAAGACTGAGATTCAGGGTTTCTCAGAGATTCTTAGCATATACATATATATGTTTAAAATAATCTCAGTGGTATGCATCCAGTTAGAGAAGTTTAGTGTATGGCTAGTTAATTTCATAGGTGATTAATGAAACTAATCTTGCCTGAACCTGTTCACTCAAATGGTTGACTTGAGTAAGTGAATGGATCTAACTCATATAAAGATTTTAATGGGCCAAATCTTCAGCAAGTGTAAATTAGCAAAGCTTCATAGACTTCAATGAAGCTTGAGGGTTTATGGAGGGAATTTTTAGCACTTGGCTCACATATTGCAGATTCAAACAAAAACTGGAACTGTCTTAAGTGCAGTTGTACCTATTTGAAAATAGAGTGAAGATTTATGCTATATGCTTATTCCCAGCACTCAGTCTTCTGCCCTTCAATGGGACATCTTCCTTGAGCTCTCCTTTGTAATGCAGCAACTTTTGTAATCCAAAAACTAATGCAGAATTAAGGTTGCACACTTAAATGTAGTCCGTAGAATGCTGAGTAATTACTAGGGTTAAGCCATCTTCTTTGAAAAATGCCATGGTGCTTCTAAGCAACACAGTTCCTCCTGACACCTTGCTGGGGCACTTATTTTGCATTGGTTTAGCGAAAAGAATACCGATACATCATCCTGCATTGTCATTAGCAACCTCCTAGTCAAATCATGATTGGCTCCTTCCTTGCTTTGCTTGTGAGCTCTGATGTAAGCAGATCCATAACTGTAATATATCAGGGGGTAGCCATGTTAGTCTGTATCTACAAAAACAACAAGGAGTCTGGTGGCACCTTAAAGATTAACAGATTTATTTGGGCATGAGCTTTCATGGGTAAAAACCTCACTTCTTCGGATGCATAGAGTGAAAGTTACAGATGCAGGCATTATATACTGACACATGGAGAGCAGGGAGTTACTTCGCAGTGTTGACAGGGCCAATTCAATCAGGGTGGATGTAGTCCACTCCCAATAATGGATGAGGAGGTGTCAATTCCAGGAGAGGAAAAGCTGCTTCTGTAATGAGCCAGCCACTCCCAGTCCCTATTCAAGCCCAGATTAATGGTGCTGAATTTGCAAATGAATTTTAGTTCTGCTGTTTCTCTTTGAAGTCTGTTTCTGAAGTTTTTTTGTTCAATAATAGTGACTTTTAAATCTGTAATAGAATGACCAGGGAGATTGAAGTGTTCACTTACTGGCTTATGTATGTTACCATTCCTGATGTCCGATTTGTGTCCATTTATTCTTTTGTGTAGGGACTGTCCGGTTTGGCCAATGTACATGGCAGAGGGGCATTGCTGGCACATGATGGCATATATAACATTAGTGGATGTGCAGGTGAATGAGCCCTTGATGGTGTGGCTGATGTGGTTGGGTCCTCTGATGGTGTCGCCAGAGTAGATATGGGGACAGAGTAGGAAACGAGGTTTGCTACAGGGATTGGTTCCTGGGTTGGTGTTTCTGTGGTGTGGTGTATAGTTGCTGGTGAGTATTTGCTTCAGGTTGGGGGGTTGTCTGTAAGCGAGGACTGGCCTGCCTCCCAAGGTCTGAGAGAGTGAAGGATCATTTTCCAGGATAGGTTGTAGATCGTGGATAATGCGCTGGAGAGGTTTTAGCTGGGGGCTGTATGTGATGGCCAGTGGTGTTCTGTTATTGTCCTTGTTGGGCCTGTCCTGTAGTAGGTAATTTCTGGGTACCCGTCTTGCTCTGTCAATCTGTTTCCTCACTTCCCCAGGTGGGTATTGTAGTTTTACGAATGCTTGATAAAGATCTTGTAGGTGTTTGTCTCTGTCTGAGGGGTTGGAGCAAATTCGGTTGTATCTTAGGGCTTGGCTGTAGACAATGGATCGTGTGATGTGTCTTGGATGGAAGCTGAAGGCATGTAGGTACGTATAGCGGTCAGTAGGTTTCCGGTATAGGGTGGTGTTTATGTGACCATCGCTTATTTGCACTGTAGTGTCCAGGAAGTGGATCTCTTGTGTGGACTGGTCCAGGCTGAGGTTGATGGTGGGGTGGAAATTGTTGAAGTCCAGGTGGAATCTGTTAGTCTTTAAGGTGCCACCAGACTCCTTGTTATAACTGTAATATGTTATTTACCAGGAACTGAACAGAGGCGGTAGTGAAGGGCTCAGTTACAGGGACAGTATCACACTTTTAACGTATCATGGAGGGTGTTACAAAAGGACTGAGAATCGGTGTAACTGCAAATCACTGCTTCAGCAGCTGAAAATACAATGATGAGGCCAGAAATAATCTACAGCAGAGAGAATAAGTGACACCTTTGGAACAGAAACTGTTAATTGGCACTTTGTTTGGTTATTGTAGCTGTGAAGTGAAATCTGCTATCCCAAGAAGGAATAAAAGATTATTTGACATCAGACATTTCCTTTCCTTTTTCTTTCTGGAGTCCCCTTTATTTCTTACATGTTTAAAAGATGAGAGCGTTTTACCTCTTGCTTTTGTTCAAGTGCATGATTTCAAGTTGCAATTGGTTCAGTATGTGTGGAAATGTCATCTTACGAAATGCCTAGTCCGCTTCCCTCAGCACCACTGGCAAACAACAAAACAAAAACAGGCTCTGCTTCTGTAGCTAAAGCGCTGGTTGTCAGGCTGATGCTCTGGTTTTTCTTACTATGTTTTTCTTTAGAAAGTGGAATCATTTAGCAGGGAGGAGATAGTTGCCGTCATGTCAGCCCATATGTTTTGAACATCTCAGAATCATTTCTGGAACAAAGTGAATGTATATGGAAAAAGGACAAAGATGCCAACTTGTCAGCAGCTTTGTAGCTCTGCTTTATAAAAGGAGTAAAACATCAAGGTGCTTGCCTGGATACATAAAGATTGGTACTTTTACCCTTAGGATGTGACCTGTGGAAGGTTTCTCCTTTGCATTTACACATGCCTTTAACTTGATCCTCAGGAAAATGCTCATTAAAAAATTCAGGATAGGAGTTGAAATTTGCTTGCCTCACAGGATGCTAAATACACATACAAATAGTATATGTGCATGTATGTGGCCTGATTCTGCTCCTACTTACACGACTGTAAATCCAGGAATTATAACTCCCTTGACTCACATGTGGTTAAGAGGTTAGGACACCAGCTTAGGAGACCTGGGTTCACTGCCCTGCTGCACCACAGTCTTCCTGTGTGACCTTGGGAAAGTCACTTAGGCCCAGATCCACAAAGGCACTTTGGTGCCAACGTCCCATTTTAGGTGCCACTGTGTTCTGCAGAACCCCTGCTCAATTGCTGCCCAACTCTGTAGGTGCCTAAATTAACTCAGCGCCTAAAGTTTTTGCAGTAAAAGTACTCTCAGAACCTATGTTTCTGCCTCTGAGCCTGAATGCTGTGGCCTCACTGTGGTCATCTGGATGCCTGTCTCTGGCCTAAGTCCCAGAGAGATCCACAAATGGGGGAAAGATAGATGGAGGAGTGTCTGTCTCACCCAGGAGGCTTCATCCGGCTTCATCCAGTAGGTGGCATCTGAACACACTTAGCTCTATACAACATGGGGGGGTGAGGACCAGCACCTCCTTAGTAAGCTTTAGCTCAGTGTTTAGAATATTCATCTGGGATGTGGGAGACCCCAATTCAATTTCCCCCTCAGCCTGATGAGGAGAAGGGATTTAGAACAGGGATCTTCCACTTCTCAGATAAGTGCTCTAAACATGGGACTATGGGATAGTCTCATGTGGGGCAGTCTCCATCTCTCCCATTGAAGTTGTTCCACTTTAACTGAATTATCAATTGAGCCATAGAAAGAATCATTCTATTATGCAGTGGTTGGGGTGCTCACTGAAAGGGGGGAGATCCCTATTCAAATCCCTTCTTCTCATCTGGCACAGGGGAGACTTGAACTGGGGATCTCCCACATCCCAGGTGCCTACAGTGCCATTACAACTGAGCTAAAGGTTATGAAACTCAAGCTACTGCTGCTTTGTGTGAAGTGAGGCAGATGCCATATTCATTTCCCCCAGAAATAACTTAAACTCCATGAGAAGGGCCTGGCTTAAGACACACTGCTCTCATCAGCACCTCCCATCAGTGGCTCCATGCCTTGCTTGCTGGGTTTTGTGGATCTCATTCTTAGGTGCCCATCACTCGCTGTTCATTGTATAGGGAGCTTCTGTGCCTAACTCAGGCCATTGTTGTTCCTGTGATTTTCTAGGTGCCTAAAAATTAGCTGTTGCAACATAGCATCACAGTACCTAAGACCCTTTGTGGACTGGGCCTTAGTCTCTTTGTGCCTCAGTTCCACATCTGCAAAATGGGTATAACTGTACTTCCCTACCTCACAAGGGTGTTGTGCAGATCAATAGATTATAGATTGTGAGGTGCTCAGATACTCAAGTAAAGAGCATCCTAGATGTACCAAGGACAGACAGGTCCAATGGAGTTGTTCACCACTTTTTCTAAGTGAGAGGATCTGAGATTGAGCTCTCGGGGGCAGGGACTGTATTTGTTTTCTTTCCTGGTACCGGGCCTAGTACAATCCCTGTCTGGAGTCCTTAGGTTCCACACAATAGACGTCATAAATAATAACGGGAGAATCAAGCTCAGATATATTGAAACAACTGAAGCATCAACTTTGGAAAATAATTTCTGCCCAGATCTTTCCATCACCATGTTACATTAACTTGAGCGCCTAAAGTTTTTTACATGCATCTTTCTTGTTTGTTTGTATATTTAAGAAATGCTGTCAGTTTCACAGGTTACCAACACCACCCAGCGCCCGCACACTAAACCCAACAACCAAAACGGGACCCAAGTATTACAGCCCACAGGAGACTATACTGGTATGTGCCAGAGGCAGAGGAATAGGCTGGATCGAGGTGCACCAGTGCTTGAGACCCCCCCCCCCCAGTGGCAGGGAAATGATTGAGTGAGCTATAGCCAGATAATCCTGGCAAGTAACCCACACCCACATGCTGAAGGGAAGGTGAAAAACCCCAAGATCACCGCCAATCTGACCTTGGGAAATTCCTTCCCAACCCCATATATGGCGATCAGTTAGACCATGAGCATGTGAGCAAGGACCAGCCAGCCAAGCACCTGAGAGAGAGAATGCTTGGAGCCACCTCAGAGCCCTGGCCAACCCCACCCAATGTCCCATCTCAGCAATGCCACTCCTGATGCTTCAGAGCAAAGAGATTAAAAAAATCTTCCCAGAATACATTGGGGGGGGGGAATCTCTACCGAACCCCTGCCAGTGGCCATCTGAAACCCTGAAGGTTGAGCTTCAGGAACATAAGACGTAAACTGGAAGTGAGCCCCAGGGCTGGTGATCCCTGCCCCCACCATCACAAGCAACCAGGTCATGCAATTGCACTCATAGATTTGTCCAGATCTCTTAAAACTAATTATTTGCCCCCCGAACTGCTATTGGGCGTCTCACCGCTCTGATGGTTAGAAACCTTCTAATTTCCAGCCTCAATTTGTTCATGGCCAGTTTATATCCATTTTTTATCTTGCCAATGGTTGTCCTTTAGCTTAAATAGCTCTTCACTCTCCCTGGTATTTATGCCCCAATGTATTTAGAAAGAGCAACCATATCCCCTCTCAACCTTCTTATTGCTAGACTAAACAAGCCAACCTCTTCCAGTCTTCTCTCATAAGATAGGCCCTTCAGTGCCCTGATCATCTGAGTAGCTTTCTCTGCACCTGTTCCAGTTAAATTCATCTTTCTGGGACATGGATGACCAGAACTGCATACTGTATTCCAAATGAGGTCTTACCAGTGCCTTGTACAGTGGTATTCAAAGGCTCTGGGATATTTCATGAGCTATTTGGTTTCCTACAATTTTTATCAGTGATTTTAACCATAAAGAATCACTGGAAAAAATAAAAATAAAAAAGGCTTTATGGACCAGATCCAAAGTCTATTAAAGTCAATGGAATGGTTCCTACTCACTTTAATGAGTTTTGGATTAGGCCCCATACACACCCATGTACAACATTTCACACCTTCTTTATTGAGCCTAGAGAAGCACAAAAGAGCAGAAACTGAGAAGGGCACATTCCTTCTTTCGTTCTCCTTTAACAAATCTTTGTGGTATTTTTAAAATGCAGAGTTTGAATGTTCATGCATCACTGAACAACTATTAAAATAGAATTTGACCATGGTATTCATGGGAGTTCGATGATGATCGCCCCTCTTTGTATAACTACTAACCTCATTAAACACATAGAAACCTTAAACATGATTATTTCCCTAATAGTTTAAATGTTTAATATTTTTGTCCAGCACTTTTAAGATAAAGAGCCATCATATGAATTATGTTTTGGATAGTGTATAATATAAACATACTTCTTTCCACCCCACCCAAATCCACTCCATTCTCCTGCACAAAGCAAAGCTTTTCCAGCCCTTTCAAGAGTAAGTGATGATGGCTGGAGGTTCTCTAATCTCTTGCCATTTACATGCAAGTCCAAGCGGACGCTCGGGATGGAAAGTTATAATACAGAATTCCGATAGTTACAGGACTTTCTAGCTATGAAGCACATTGAGTGTGTGTAGATGTATTCCAGGCAGCAAAATCCAGCCTTCCAAGGAACACTTATTTTATCATCTTCATCCTCACCCCTAATGAGTGTGACTGCAGTTTTTTCAGTAACACTTTAAAAGAATGGTTCCAAATTCCTAATCACAGCTGTAGCCAGCCCCTGCTTGCATTAGTACACAAGGATTTGGCCTCGGATGGAATATCATAGAATCGGTGTGATGAATGTATTTTAACATTTCTTTCACATTCAGAAAAAAAATATTTTGTGTTGTATTTCCACAGCACAATCCTGAAATTTTTGATCCTGTGACTAGCCCCTGCCACGATTGTGAATGATGACGGCATGTTCTCGCATCAGGTGTGAATTTCGTCCTAGAATATGATGTAGTAACAGGTCAACCTGATTCTCTTACTATTTTTTCTCCCCCACACCATAACCGATGGCAATCTGGTAGGTTTCCATTCATTATTTGTAAAATACAGTGCCAGTCTCAGAGGTGCTTTACAGCATATAGAAATGTGTGACTTCTTCTTTAATGCAGATAGTGGCCTGAGATGGCGGCTGCACATAGCGGTGAATGTTAGCTGCTTTTGCTGTAGATTAAAGCTTCAAGTTACGCAGCAACATGATGGAGGGCATGCTTTAGCTGAGATTGCCGTTTGCTGTTGCTTGGATGTCTGCTGGTTTTGTTTTCAAGTGTTGTTCTACCTGCTGTTGCATAAATAGCATCAGGACCTAGCCTGCAATGGCAGTAGCCAAAAATACCTTGCACATTCAGTCACTAAAATTTCCATTCATTGGGAACATTAAGGTTGGGATTTAAAATCATAAAAGTGCAGTGAACTCAGAGCAAGAATTTGCACCGCACTCTTAATTATATCCTCTTAGGGGTATACATTAAGTAAGACGGTAAGAACTTTCATTACATGAATATATAATGATGGGGATTATCGTTATTGTGACACGTTATAGATTTGTAATGCATTACACTACACAGGTTACATTATACATAATTTATTACAAATCTAGAATAATGATGTGGAGCTGTAGACATTTGTCATAAACATTATGTAAAGGGAGTTAATACAGACAGGTGGACAGAGCATTAGCTGAACAGTAGGAACTCCAGCATTCTAGAGTATTATGATGGTAAATGTCACACACCAAGTTCTTTGCTGGTGTCACCCCTCTGCCAAGCAGTAGCAGATGTCTGGGCCTTTTAGTTTGGCTTGCCATTGGAGGAGAAATCAGTGATGCATAGTGCAGGTATAGTCTTATAGCAACTTGTTTTATCTACACACATACACCAGTCCTGGAACAGGGGTGGTCACAAACAACATATATGCAGTCCTCTTCTTTCAGGGATCTCAGCCTAAATACTAATGCCCAGTTCCCATGAAGCAACTTTATCTCAAGAATTGACTGTAATTAGAGAGATTAAGGCAGAAACCACTCCTTTTTTCTAGCCTCAGCTCCCTAAAAGAAATTGCATCAGAAAACAATCACCACAGCATTTCTTCCAAGACTAACAACTTGCTCTTACACTAAGAAAAGAACTTGTATGACTATGTATAACAGTGAAGTCTGGTGACCCCTGCCTTTATAACCTGTGTGACTTCCCCACCCCATGTCACCTCCCTTGACCTAATGGAGTTGCACAGTTGTGAGTGCAGAACTTGTCCATAAGTATTATTATGTATGTTAAATTGTAGTCAATTATCTGATTACATACTAAGGTTTGCCTATGAAAGACAGACTCTGATATCCCCTACCAAAGAGGAAAGCCAGGAATCTAATATCTGAGGCCAACCTCCTAGCCCAGATGAGTTCCACCCTTGCAGTAGAAAGCTCCATTGTTCATGTGAAACAGAGTTATAGAGAGCAGTCATGTCCTGGGCAATAGGATTAAATTTTAGGTATCCTTGGCCCAGGTCAGTCAGTGCTTTGAAAATAAGAAATAAGACCTTAAATGTAGCATATTATTCTGCCAGGAGCCAGTGAAGACAACAGTGCTGGAGTGATGTGCTCTTGTTATCTTGGCTGCTGCATTCTGCACAAGCAAATTTTCTCAAGGCTAATGCCTTCAAGACTAAATAAACTGCACTGGCATACTCCAGATGGGAGATGAGGAAGGTACATGTTATCAAGGCCAGGTCCCCAGCGTCCAGGATGGGACATGGCCTTCTTGCCAGTCAGAGATAGTATAACACAATGCTATGTGTCATCTCAGCATCAATGAGGACTTCAGAAAGAGTCCTAAATTCCAGACTGGCTCGTGCATCTGTGGGCATGTGTCAAATAATCCATTGAGAATTTAGAGGGAGGGGGTTGTTTGTTTGTTTGTTTGTTGGTTTTACTGTTTGTGAATGCATCCTGGTTTACCTGAATGTCTTTGTTGTTGGCAAGTGCTCACTTAATAGATTGGAGGAACAATTTTTGTGGGATTGTTCATGATCGGTTAGATTCAGCTATTCACTGTGGGTGGTCTGTCCTTGGCATTGTTTCCGCCACCTGGTATAAGAGGAAGGATGGCCTTGTAGGAAAGACAGTGGACTGGGATCCGGGTGATATAGATTGAGCCTCAGCAATGCAATAGACTTTCTCTCTGGGCAAGGTGCTTCATCTCTCTGTGCTTCAGTTCTCCAGCTGTAAAATGGGGCAGTAATATTTCCTTTCTCCTACTCGTTGTCTGTCTTGCCTATTTAAACAGTAAGCAGGACAGGAACTATGTCATACTAAGTGTATGTACACTATCTAGCATAATAGGGCCCTTATCTGGATTCAGGTCTCTAGGAGTTACTATAATAATATTAATGAATGAATATTAAATAATTGAACGACGGAAGATTTTTTGTGACACAGAAAAGCAATTGATGGCGAAATGTATAAGAAATAGTGAATCACTAACAGCACATTTCCAGCATTCAATTTTAGACAAGTATCCATTTGTGCTAACATAGGTGGGCCTTTCAGCATTCACAAACATTCCCGGAAATAACTGGCCATTGTCTGAATAGTCACAAATAACAAATAAGGCGGCGCCACATATGAAGGCAAAGCAAAGCCGAGTTCTTTTATTTGTAAAAATAGTTACAGAACAGTTTCTCTAATATTCATCCAACTCTGCTCAGCTCATAGGAAGAAGAAGTGGAGCGTAAGTAATGTATGAATAAAGCTTTATCAATGTGATCACTGTTGTTTATTTTTAAAAGCTCATCTAGGAGATAAAATATTTGGATTCCAAAGAAAGAAACAAAACAGGATTTAAAAAAAACCCCAGAAGAATTGGCAGAAGGTTCACATGGAATTAATATATGGCTCCTGTGAAGACAGGTCATTAAAATTCACCCAGATGTTTAAAATGTTGCCCTTGTTTCATGTGAAATCAAATTTTCAGTGTAATATATTTTGCAAAACCAGGTGGAGATGCTTGCTGGAGAATGAACTCACGGGTGATGCTTTAATAACACCAGTCTCTGAAGTGAACATAGTTTTTGATTAGAGCATCTCAGTGGTTTGAGCATTGGCCTGCTAAACCCAGGGTTGTGAGTTCAATCCTTTTAGGCCATTTAGGGATCTGGGGCAAAAATCTGTCTGGGGATTGGTCCTGCTTTAATCAGGGGGTTGGACTAGTTGATCTCCTGAGGTCCCTTCCAACCCTGATATTCTATGATTCTATGAAAAGGGAAGAGCCTCCCTTGACCCTGCTACAGTATTGAAAGTTAACCCAGATGAAGAACTGGAACTCTGCAAAGATGCAGGAGTTCCCCAGCGTGGGTACAAACTCCAGATCAAATGCCTGGATGTTAATCTGTGAACCAAAGGAGGACACACATCCCTTGTGCAGAGACACTCTGCAGTTCCTCCTCTGCATTAATTTTAACCAGATCCTCTTCCCCTTGAACTACATGGCAAAAATTCTCCCTGATTTCAGTGAGAGCAGGATCAGGCCCGTTCTACCTTAGGACGTTTCAGCTAAATCCTGAGCTCAGGCTAAATTCCCACTGGGAGCTTTGCCAGATCAGGGACTGCTATATTTGGCCTCTTATGCTTACCAGGGCAAATCTTGACTCTACTTCAGGCTGGAGAGATCTCCCTGGCAGAGAAATCAATGTGATTTCGCTGTGCACCACAGGGGGCAGGATGTAGGGAAGGCCATGATGCAGCAGGTGAAATATGGAACTCAGATCAGTGCTGGCTTCCTGCGTGCCTGCAGGCAAGGGCACATCAGAGGACCTGCTGCTCTGGGGATCCCCCCCCATCCTCTCACCTCACAGCGGGGATACATTAGAGACACCTGTTTCCTGTAGCCTCAGGCCAGGATAGCAGCTGCAAAGCAATTCCACAGCTACTGCACATTCTGGGAGGCAGGATTCCATTCCTTTCTCCCTGCTCTGCCTTAACGCCCAGCCCAGCTACTCAGGCTAAGATCTCTGCTGAAGATTAGACTCCTACTGACCCGGTGGTGACTGGGTGGCTGTAGAATGAGGATTTTTGGTCCCAGTTCAGGAACAACACTTCAAGCACATGAATCCCACTGCTTAAACTCATCCCTATTCAGGCAGAACTTAAGTCCCATTGATTCAGTAGAAATGAAACACATGCTTAATGCTGAAGTGCTTTCCTGACAAGTGATGCTTTCCTGAATCAGGGGCATAACTCAAAAGCCCTTATACACTGCATCCTTGTTTTATTTTGCTGGTTATGCTTACAGCAAATAACCACATCTGAGATGCGCTGGGTCTGTGCGATCAACTGTTTAATCAGCTGTGGCAAGAATGTAATTGTCTTTTGTTGTTAACTGTTGAACTATGAAAAGAATGAGTGGTGTATGTAATTTGCAAGCTCCACATGAGAAGCTTCCCCCCACCCTGCCCCCTGCACACACACAGAGTGGACCAGTGCTCAAAATAAGTGACATACTTTGCAAGCAAAGTGTTTTACTGTTTTTGCCAGGGTTTGTATTTTCAGGTTGCAGCAGTAATTGCATTGTGGATGAAAAGATGCTTTCTTTTATTGTCTCTATTAACAACAAAAATTCCAGCTCTGTGACCAGTCACCTAGTACATAAAATTTCTATGGCCCTGTAAATATTCATTGTTTGACCATTTTTTAAGCAAAAGATTTCTGAAAATATTTTCAAAATTTTTCATTCAAAATGTTGTGGGGGGAACTCTTTAACTTTTCCCCCCTAAAGAAAAAAAAAGGGGGGGTAGGGAGAATCCTAAATATTTGAAATGAAATATCCTTTTTTCCCTCTCATAAAATACAATAGAAACTTTTCAACATTAAGAAAGCTGGTTTTTTAAATTTGATGTAAAGAAAACGTAAATTCCAGCCAGCTGTAGTTGTAATATTTACCAGTTATGGGTGTGGTGTGTGAGAGGCAGGCAGGAGTCTAAATCATACTATCCAATAGCTGTGCAATGCAGCAAAGTGAACTATTACAACAATAGTTAAGTCTTGTTAATTTACAATGGGGCATTTTTGCATATAGATGGGTTTCAAAGATAGACTCTCTAGCCTGGAGGGAAAGATGAACTGTGATGAGACAGAATTCTGTTATAATTTGCCTACAACCATGATCGAGCCAATGCTGACTAAGGACTATGGATTTATTAATGCACTTTTGCCGCCGTTCTAGCTATTTTTCTGTAACATTTCATGGAAGGCCATTTTTTTTTTTTAGACGGAATACATTTAAAAAAAAATGAATTACTTACTATGGGCTACATTTTCAAAAGAGCTCTGGGTCTGATTTTCTTGGTGCTTAGCACCCACACCTGGAGCCAGATGTGCAAAAGTGCTCTGCTCCCTTTTAGGCACCAAAATGAGGGCCAGGTGACCAGCAGTTCCCCACTGAACACTTACGGCCAGATTTTTAAAAGTGCCCAGCACTCCCCAGACACCTAGCCTACTGGCAATCTGGCCCTTCATGGTACAGTTTTCCATGTGAGATTGTACTGTCCATTGCTTGAAATTTATTTTACCACAGAACCTACCACATGTGTAAATCTGGAATAACCCCATTCAAGCTATACAGTTTATTTTGGTGTAATGGAACTGTAAATTAGCTCTGACTGACAGGTTGTTTCACTCTGTTTAGGAGCAAAATGTTGCAAGACCCCTCAGTCTTTTAAGGTCTAACATCTTTTTTCAGCACTCAGATGTTTTTCTCTCTCCAGAGCATTGAGTAATCTCACAAAGGAACAAGTGGCAACTGGTTCTTGACAAGCACAATAGAGTACATACGCCAGGGAATATAGCTGGAGGCAAGAAGTCCAGTATATCTGTGTCCTCGCTTTCATACGAAGTCAGATGTTGCAATGTTTGTGCATGTTTTTACAGTTTTTAATTAAAAGCTAGTGCTGGGCTAACCTCAAAGTGCTCTGAGCTTCCTAAATATTTTTATAACCTTACCACCCGAAAGCTCTTTTTATTAATCTTTTCTGATTTTACCCAAACCTTTTCACCCTCCTTCTGGCAGAATGACGTTAGGTTTAACCCACCCAGTTCTAGTCACATACCACCACTCCCCTTCCCAATAACCACTGGCATAACTGCATCAAGTTCATTTTAACTCCGTTGTCATTTCCAGCAACCATATCAATACGTTTCTGTAGCTCATAGTCACTGAACACAGAGTTGTGGTCCCTGCTGATCCTTCCTTTATCCTTTTTACTTTATTTTGATTTCCTATACATACCTTTCAAATCTTCAGGTTTGATTCAGGTAGATGCAAAACAATATGAGAAAGGGGTTTTTTTTCTATCTCCTGTAATAGATGCACAATCTTGAAGAACGTCCATGGTATCTTGAAATAAAGATAATAGTTTTGTTGCATTACAGGTGTGATGGGTCCCTCTTCCATTACCTCAACCAATCCTAATATAAATAAGTGTGGCAAAATAGAATATTGTTAGGGGATTAATTGCAGGGATTAATAGTGAGCAGTGTTTCAAGTGGCATGATCTGTCTATGTACTCTATCCACCTATCGATATTGTAGTGACTGAGCATTCTTTCAAAACACAATGAGCAGATCAAAATGTCCTTTACAGGGTTTTCAGTGACTGCTGTATCCACATCAAGCTTTTGAAATAGTAAACATATGAAAAGTCCCGGGGTTGTTTCCCCCCCCCCCTTGCAAACCACAACTCAAATTTAGGAAAAAAGCTAAAAATCAGAAATGATAAATGTCTTGCCATTTTGCACAACCTCTTCTCTAAGTGTATTTTCAATGGTCCCAGGCAAGCAAAACAGATTATTCCTGTTGTTTGTTTAGTTATGTCTCATTCAATGACATCTCTGGCTTGAAATCTCTATCTAATAAATCTGTGACTGTTTGTTTGTCTAGTCCACTTTTTTAAATTGCATTCAATCTTTTGCAACATAGGATATCATGAATGCAATGGCAAGGATCAACAAGAGCAAGATTTAGTTGAGGTGTGGTCAGGATAGGTATATGAAACTAGTGGGTGGTCTTTCTTTAAGCTTTAGAAATCTACTGAGGACTCTGATCATTGTACTGGCCCCATCACATGCGTGGGAAACAAATGTCACCTGAGGCTCAGAAATGTCTTTCTTTGTGATATGACACTAGGCATTACATAAACCTCTAACTTCCAGATCAAAAACTTCGACAAAATGCAGACACATTTCTACTTGTCTGCATTCATGTGTGTATTTGAAACAAATACTCATTCATTCCCAGCAAGAGATGTCCCAGGAGTTATCAGGGAAAATGAAGGTATTTTTGGTTGGTCTTTTCCTTTCCCTCCCATTACAACATCACTAATAATGGTGCTACGGACCTGAATGAATCCATTTCATGATTTATCTACTAAGTATATGGCATTGGATAGCATAGAAACATGCCAGGCAAGAGAGCTGTTAGTCTTTTCCATGTCACTTTGAAACCACTATTGTTATGCTTGGATTTCCCTCTTTTGGGCCCACAGATAAGTAATCTAAGCCTTTAATATGAAACTCAATTGATTTAAAACTCATCCAACGAATCTATTTCCTTTTGTGTCAGACTTCAACCTTGCCCAGTTTTACCAGCTGTTACTCCTTCTGCAGCGTATCGCTCCTCCTGCCATTCTAGCGAAGAGCTAATTTCTGGCTTAGTTTCTCACTGTGTAAATTCCTTAAATACAAATGCTACATCAGAACGTCTCTGGCCAAGAATGAAACCACTCTGTGCTAAACTGAAAGGGCTCTGTTGCTCACAGCTGTGTTCAAGCCAGCAAAGCTCTTTGTATCTGGGAGGATTAAAACCTCTCTTCTTTTGTGGCACAATTCCTAACATATTCTGCGACGGGTTCCCACCAGGGTGGCACCTGGAACTGAGGTACCACTGAGCCCTCCGACTCACCAGACTGGCTCCCTCTCACACTGTGCTGCTGTGACAAGCTGCTGACCCGCTCCCGGTCCTACCCTTCCACCAGCATTCACACTGGTAGGGACACATACAGCTTCAGTTACATGCAGGCTCTCTGACCAGCCACT
This sequence comes from Terrapene triunguis, assembly GCF_002925995.2. NCBI lineage: Eukaryota > Metazoa > Chordata > Testudines > Emydidae > Terrapene > Terrapene triunguis. The sequence continues at coordinate 1,699,693 of NW_020664454.1, read as the reverse complement.
GCATGAACCAACAATAGAGAGGCCACAGCCAAGATAACCCCCAGCTCCCCAGGCACCCCCTGCACACTGGAATTTAAACCCAAAATTATACCATCTCGCACTGCACAGGGAACTGTACAGCATGAGCTGATAGAGTTCACCCCTCCCTCAATGTGGAGAGGAAATGCAACAGCCCCCACCCCTTGAGCTAAGATTTCCAAGCACTTCACTCCAACTCACTGGTTTAGGTAGAGCAAAACAAGTTTATTAACTACAAAAGTAGATTTTAAGTGATTATAAGGGACAGCAAACAGATCAAAGCAGATTACCCAGCAAATAAACAAAAATGCAAACTAAATTTAACATACTAGATAGATTGGATAGGAATTAGCAGTTTCTCACCCTGAGTGATCATACAAGCAGGCTTTGCAGATCCTTATGGCACAAGCTGCATTTTCTTTGAAGCTTGGGTTTCCCACGTTTTCACACACAGGCTAGAAATCCCTTTAGCCTGGGTCCAGCACTTTCCCAAGTTCAGTCTTTGTTCTGCAGGTGTTTCCAGGTGTCCTCTTGTGTGGGGAGTGAAGAACAACAGATGATGTCACTCCCCGTCTTATATAGCTTTAGCATATGGCGGGAACCCTTTGTTTTAAACTTGGTTCCCGGACCAGTTTGTGGAAAAATACAGACATCCCAAAATAGAGTCGAAAGTCATGTGGCCTGGTCACCTGCCCTTGTGTACCTCGCTGAGTCATAGCAGCCATTACTTACAGGCTGTCTGGAATGTTTACAGGAAGGTTAAGTTGTTCCAGGGTCCATTGTCTTTGCTGATGGCCCATCAGCACTGTCTGGCTTCTCCACTGTTGTACCTGAAAGGCTAGTTATGGGTGTCATCCAGAGTAAGCACTTTTGAAATATAGATATATAGTCAATATTCATAACTTTATATACAAAAATGGTACATGCATACAAATAGGATAATTGTATTCAGCAAATCATAACTTTTCCAATGACACCTCACATGACCCATCTTGTACAAAATGCATCATAATTATGCCATAATCATATCATAATAATATCACAGTGAAGAATATGAGGTGCAGTGTCACATACACATCTAGCATAATGGGCTGACATGGACCTCCTGTATATCTTTATCCTCTATATCTCAGATACTTTGCTGACATTAGTACTGGTGGCCATGAGGCACTGGATGGCTCAGACCCACATGCCTACAGATTCTAGTTATGTCACTTAATGGACTACTGAAGTAAAATAGAGGATATATGGAGCTTTTTTTTTTTTACCAATGGGCTAATTGGTTTGAAGCCAGCGCTGGTTGGCAGTGAAGAAAAGTTATCACCATCTGTGATGAACTGGGAAATAGCTGTATTATTTTTTTATGAATATGGTGCATGCCTCTGGGTGTTGGTTTAGGATGGTTATTTACTATGAAGCCAAATCAAAAGGGTTGTTATAGGAACCAAGCAGGAAAAGTAAGATAATGACACAGATAATGTCCTGGAGGAAATAATGGGGAAGCTGTTTATTGGGGAATAAGCTCTATCTGGTCCCAGGCAAACTGCAATTGGTTTACTCTTCCCAAGGCTAAGCCTAGAATCTAAAGGAGGATACTAAACATTAGAGGACTCTGGGCCTAGAAAAGGGTGGAGGTTGAGTGAGTGGCCAGAGACTGCCCAGGGAGTGTCAGCGGGCAAGGACATTCTCAGACAGCGAGTATATGCTGTAGCAGGACAAGGGGTCAGCGGGGCTTAGAGGAGCTTACAAAAGCTGCCAAAGATTAATGTGTAAGTAAGACCCAGGCATATAGGCCTCTTATTGTTTTTGCCCTTTGCTGCACATGCTATGTACCTTTGGGTGAATGAATATAATGCTTTGTTTTGAATCGGCTGTTTTTGAGTCACTTTAATCCCATTGCTGGGCATGGTCCGCAGAGTGAAAGGGCTTACAGGTTCCAGACATCGTTGGGCCTGTCTCATTAACTCAATTGGGAAACGGGGGGAGGTGGGTGATGCCCAAAAACCCAGTCTCAGAGTGAGTGAATCACATAGGTTCACACAGAGTGAGATGCAGGAAACCAGGCCTGTCACCTACAGGATGCACTCAAGGACTCACGGGGTACAAATTGCGATCCGCTGGGTAACTGTGACACCATCTGATGGGTGCTTGATGGTCTGGGTGAACTTAATAGCTTCTGTCTGGTTGCTAGAGGACAGGTGTCCACATTGCACAAAATACCAGCCCAAGTGGCTCTAATTTGCAAACCTTGCTTGCCATCGCAGCAAGGAAGCCTAGGACCGAAAGGACCATGGAACGAGAACTACTCTGGCACCCAAAGAAGTGGTTTCTTCCTGCTCTGGGTTGAGACATGGTGGTGGGGAAATATGGGGAAGCCGGCCCTTCTGCTGCCTGTGCTATACTTGGAGGACTGCTGATGCCCAGCAGTAGCGAGTTTTCATCAGAAAGAATGTGAGTTTGTGACGCTGTTCAAACCAGGTGCCAGCTCTAGCCAAGGCTGTAGGTGTTAGCTAAGAACTGACAAACTCATAGCTGGAAATCAAACCAGCTCACCTGTATGTTAGTTTTGTTCAAAATAAGTATTAGGTTTATAAGAACATATGTAGTGTTTAGACTCTATGAAATGCTTGTAAATTACTGCATGCATTCATCTCACTTGTAACATCTGTACAAGGTAAAATATAAGTTTGTAAAAATGCCTGCTCTGAACTTGTAAACTCAGATGGGAAGAGTGGCTCCACCCACCCATCCAGAAGAAAAATCAAAATTAAGTGGGTCATCACAGGACAAAAGATTTGTTAATTGCCCCATCCACTCATTGAAAAGTACGTGCAGAAGGCCTTATCCCATCGATTTAAATGCTGCAAGAGGGAAATAAAAATATCTAATATGAAGATTTTTCATCTCTTTGTTCTTTGGACTCCCACAAGAGCTGGAGCTAAGAAACAAAATGCACAGATCCCCAGGGTCAACCTAGGTCAAGCCCTAAAAAGACATTCAGTGCTGACAGATTACTACATCTCTGTCATCTTTTGAATCAGAGACTGAAATTCACTTGTGTATATGTGTTTTAACCTGTAAATAACTCTTATTTCTTTTTCCTAGTTAATAAACCTTCAGTTAGTTTATTATAGGATTGGCTACAATCATTGTCTTTGGCATGAGCTCTAAAGTACAAATTGACCGGGGTAAGTGACTGGTCTCTTGGGACAGGGAGCAACTTGAATATTTTGTGTTTTTTGGTGTAAGTGACCATTTATCACAAGTCCAGCTTGCCCTGGGTGTCAAGGTAGACTGGAGAGCCCAAGGGGACTGTCTGTGACTCTGTGGTAAGACTGTTGCAGCGATCTAGGAGTTCACATTTGTTACTGGCTCGGTGAAATCTAATTATAGAACATACCACCAGTCTGGGGTGTCTGCCCTGTTTTTGACAGCCTGCCCTGAGGTTGGCGCACTTGGTTGTGAACCACTGCAGACAGTATGCCAGAGTTAAAGAAAAAACTGTTAAAAACAATACAGATAAGACTGCTGGCAGGCAGTAATGCTTCTGTTTTGCCATGTAGCAAGCAAGCAACCCACTCACTCCCATCCACCTGTGCCTGTTCTCGCATCCCTCCTCCTCCTCCTCCTCCTCCTTCTTCTTCTTTTGTATTATGTGTATTGTGGTAGCACCTTGGAGCCCCAGTCATGGACCCGGACCCCATTGCACTATGTACCATACCAAGACAGGACAGAGACAATCCCTGCCCTAGTTTTCCGGCTACAACTCACTCCCTTCTGGCCCCGCATCATGTAACTTAAACCAGCTAATGCTCACTTATCAACTTGTAACTGCCTTTTACATCTCTTAATTCATCCATCTCCCTCCTCTACCTCCAGTTCTGCTTCTTTCCCTTTCCTGGCATGTTGGCCAGTGTTGTTTTGGTAATGATGCAACTCAATCTTCTTAGGTCATTTTCAAGACAGCTCATCTAAGTAACTTCCCTTTGTCGATAACCTTATGTCTTGCTGGCCTGTATTTCTGTTTGATTATTTGTTGTACTTTGATGTTAGAGCCATTTTCTCTGCCAGAAAACTTTCTCAAAGCAGCTGTGATGAAATATACAGTAGCAGGTTTACGCAAGTCATTAGTCATTTCCTCAAAATCAGTGTAGCCTAGGGGCTGAAAGTACATTGCCCTGCCACTACCCACGGTACAAGGAGTGCAACATCCAGGAAAGAGCTGCTTCTTCTTGATACCAGGGGGCTCATTCTTCCCACCCAGGACACAAATAACTGAAGTTTTACTGAATTACTCATATCCTGTGAGGAGAGAGTCAGGACCCAAGTTACTGGAAAAACAGAAGTGGAGATACCTTCTGACTGATCTGTCCAAGGTATTACAGAACACCGAGGGACGAGACACTTTCAAACTGTTTGTTTATTGCTCTGTAGATCTCTAGCAAAGATGAATGTATTGGGGCAGAAATTACTGTTCTTTACTCATATGCCTAATCTTAGTTTATTAAAGTACATTGTTGAGCTGGGAAATCATCAGGCCCTGGTAATGCTCCTTTCCAAGTGGTCTTACACTGACCCATATTTCTCTTTCAATGCTGTGCAGATGTAGCACCCTTGGAGAAGATCAAAGATAGAACTGTAGGTCCAGACTCAGTGTAAGAGACTTGGGCCATCTAATGCACATGGAAATGGGAATTATCCCTGTCTGCAACACCCCTTCTTTCCATCTGTGACCTTGAGTCTTAAATGGGGCATTTGTGAGGTGCACCTGAGACAAAGGCAATAAGCAAAATGGGTTCTTCTTGATTCTTCCAGGTTTGTGTGGTTTTTTTGCCAGAAAAATATTGCTTGTAGATTCACTGACAACCATGCTTTTCATGTTTTTTGTAAGAGCCTGTGTTGTCTTTACTAGCCTTCTCAAATCTGCCTTTTCACCCCTTCCACATTTGATTTGCTAGTGTTTCTTCTCTCTCACTAGTATTTTTCAGTTCTTAAAGCCTGGTTTTAAGTACAAGCTTCCTTTGCCACTTAAGTTTACATATATTACATTGTTTATAGCAGACATTTCTCTTTAGCTTAACTTACAGCACAGCTCTAGGGGTGGTCCCTTTCTTAGGTTTAAATCACCTTTTAATCTCCTGTCAAACATGGATTCAGTGCCACTTTCCATTCATTGTTATGTGGGCAGTCTGATTTGTATTTCAACTATTTGCTGAGGTCCCATTTAAGCTGCACAGATCTCTCTGAGATCCAATAAGAGAAAACCCTCCACTCCAAAACTCGTAAAACCTCTTGCCACACATCTCATGATAACAGAAAGGGACCAATCTAAGCATCAGTATTTGGTGCTTTAGTCTACTTATCTAACCTGCTGCTTCCGTTTGCCACCAAGAGACCCCAGAACAAGGCAGTCACTGTGCAGTTGTTATTCATTTTGCTTGGGGAGCTTCAAGAGAACACTGCAGACATGTCCTCACCGGAGCTCTTATATCTGTGTGGTGTATCCCTTTCAATGCCTGTATTGTGGTGGTCTGGGGAACTTACGAAGAAGGGGAAAAGATTATCTTCATGTGATGTTTCCATTGAACGTGTGCTTTTGGCTACCATCGAAAGAAATGTCTTTTTATCTTTTTTGTTGCTTTGTCTTGGAAAGACTAAAAAAAAAAAAATCAGAGAAGGTCTATGTTGTTATCAGTGAATGGTGTTTGCAGAAAGCACATTTCTTTTCCAGATGCTTGTGAGGTTTTTTTTCTTGGGTTCTTTTAGCTAATATAGTACAGTAAAGCTCTAATGGCTGTAAAGGTGGGAGCACCTTACCCAGATTTCACTTGTAAGAGAACTCAGCACTTGATACAATGCCCACTGACGTCATTGGAAAAATTCCCATTGACTTCAACGGACCTTGGATCAGGTCCTTACCACACACACGAAAAAGCCCAAATCTTTTATCATGTTCCCAGAGCTCAGGCACCAGTGATTCTAGGAGCTGGAATAACATTCTCAGGCAATTTCTGGTGGGTATTTTCAGGCAATTTCTTAACAGTTCCGATACCTTATACTGCTACAGCACCCATCTTTTAAATTGGATTTGGCATATACTTATTGCAGGTATCCAACCATGGATAATATGTGTTTCACCTTTCTAGGTCTCATTGGGTATGTCTACGCTGTAATTAGACACCCATGTCTGGCCCATGCCAGCTGACTTGGGCAAACGGGATGTTTAACTGTGGTGTAGACATTTGGGCTTGGACTGGAGCCTGGGCTCTAGGACCCTGTGAGGTGGGAAGGTCTCAAAGCTCGGGCTGCAGCCCAAGCCTGAATGTCTACACTGCAATTAAGCAGTCCCTTAGCCCAAGCCATGCAAGCTTGAGTCAGCTGGCATGGGCCAGCCGTGGGTTTTTAGTTGCAGTGTAGACATACCCATTGAAGAGGATATAGCAAGTTCAACCAGTCACGATATATAACTCACACTCACAAAAGGCTAAACAAGAAAAGCCTCTTGCAATTCTTGCTAGCAAGGACAGGACTGCACTGGATAACCAGCTTTCTCTGTACCAGACAAGATGGCTGCGCCATGCTGACAGGACCCAACAAGCAGAAACATGTTGCATAACCTGGCCCAGGTAAATTCTACTGCAGTTTAACAGCTACATGCTGTGGCAGTTTTGCAGTAGTTATAGGAATATCTAACTCTAAGCAGGGTGCTTTATGCAATATTAAAAGTGAACTAACTCCTTGCAGTGATGTTCTAACTCCTTTATAGTACTCTTCTTGCCTATTCTGGTCAGCATGCATGCTTCTTCCCAGGTATTATTTAGTCATCTTCATGGCTGTAATTATAAAGGAAGGAATGCCTCTGAAGGCTGGTGAAGACCTTCTGTTTCACCAAACAGTTGTAACGGTGATCTACTTCAAAAGACCCCCCGTCACTAGACTACAAGTTAATTTTTTTTAAAAAGAGGCTGCTATTTGTTGGTGGTAATTAAAAAAATTCACAACTCTACCAGAAGCAAAGACTACTTGATTTTCCTTTCTGTCCCATTCAGTTAAACTCAAAGTGCCCTGTTTAACTCTTCTTCCTCTGGAACTTTTAAACATTTATAAGGGAAAGAGACGAAAGATGTTTCTTGAGCACTATAATTATATTCTGTATACTTTTGGAACTGTTAGCTATACCGATATATTATAAAATAACGCTTAGTCTCAAAGCTCTTGTTACCATTGAAAAAAGGCATTTTCTGCACAGACAAAGGACGAGTGCTCTGTTAAATTTCTGTTGCCTACTTGTAATATAATACTGTGAATATTTCACTTCCTGGACATCTATGGCCTAAATCTCAGTTGCGTGAACGTTATAGCACTGTCAAGAGGCCTTTAAGTGGAAGTAAGTTACATTTCAAGCCCAAAAGATGTGAAGGAGGCTTGTTGCACATGAGAATTAGATCTCTATTGTTGTATATAATAAGAACTCAGATGGAATGGTTTTCTGCCAATAATTTAACAGAAAATGTCGATTTGTCTATGAAAAGCAGTGTTAATGCTACATCCAGTTGTCAAGACATCATACATTTTCCTTTTTCTATACTCCACACGCCACGCAGCTCCTGGTGAAGTCAATGGGAGCAATGACTGTTCAGCACCTCCAAAAAGCCAGGCCTCTGGGTTTTCCATGTAAGCAAAGAATGACAGATGCTTCTCCTTTTTTTTATTAGATAAGGTTTGCAATTCCTTATCCCTAATTCCTTCAGTGTGCTTTTCCCTCAAAAATGCAGTTCTTACTGCAGCTTCTTCTTTGGTCTCTATTCGAAGCCAAGTTTCCACAATTCTGTCCCCCCCTCCCCTCCTTCCCCATGCTCAGTCTGGTTTGAATTAATCCTATGCCTGTCCCTTTTAGACGGTTTTGTGAATTCTCTCTTGTAATTCTGGGAGTGTTCTGCTTTCCAAATCACTCTGAATGATAGTCAGGTTTAGCAGAATTGACTTGGAGGCCAGCAAAACACTCTGTAAGGTTAGAGGTTTTATATCTTCATCTATAATTTCTAGTATTGTATTTTTCCACTGAGCAGTATAGGTCCCAGTCTTGAAGTCATGACTAAACTCTTGATAGAAATGATTGGTAGTTTTGCCTGATTATGGGCCAACGACTACTAGATGGGAACTAGGATCATTTTGATTAAATGTTTTTTAGAGTGGTTTAGAATCTAATTTCATTACTAGAGATGGAATAATGTTGAAAATGCCAAGAGAAAAATTTGCAGTGCTGTGAGTGTGGATGAGTCAGTGAATGTCCAAACAAGAACACTGAGTGCTTGATGCTCCATCTAATATCAAAATAATAGCAGGTCCAACTATGAAAGTAGCAGTTGGAGGAATGTGAAAGCATCAGAGGAAATACCTCTTCAGTCATCTTATAATCAGACTCTCATTGCCACAGGCGGTCATTCTGAGAAATAATATCGACCAACTTTTGCAATCTTTATTCAGGAAAAGCTTCCATTTCTCTGAGTAAATACTGCAGGATTTGACTCTGTGACTGAAATTAAGGCAGGGCTGGATGACTGTATGGCCTCTAATAACATTTTGTAGATATACATGCTAACATAAGGATGCTCATATGCTTTGTTTCTGAGACAAGGTGGCTGTCTATGGGGTCAGGAAGGAATATTTTCTCTTGAGGCATTCCACGACAGGCTAGATGCATTGAAAATGACTGATGGTCACCATGTCCTAAAGCACCAAGTATTGTCCTCTCCTGGAGTCACTGGTGGATCAAATCTAAATGGGGTCCTGAATCCAATCCACCTGACAGGCTTCCATCACAACAAATCAAAGCTCCCTCTCCCCCACAAAAGCACTTCTCACTCCTGTTCATTTTCCATCTGATCCTAATGAAAACCTCATTTTCTAGCTTTAGAGGGTGTTAATTAATGACTAGTAAACAAGCCTTTCAGTCTCTGTGGCAGACACTGGCTGTCTCTCAGAACGTGGGTCTGTCCAGGCATGACTTTTTCATGGGTCAAAGGGTCTCCTCCTAATCCAAAACTCAGATCTGTGACTCCATAGATACTACCTTCATCCATCACTTATTGGAGGTAAGTGTCTGATGAACCAGTGAACTCACTTGATGACTCTGCATGTGGTGAAATCGGCAGGATGTATGCCAGATTATGCACATTGCATTTCACAGGCTTCAGCATTTAGATACAGATTTTCAGACATGCACGGCCAGTAAACATGGTCCATGCTTCTTCACTTGCACCTCTAAGTTATATATGTTCCCACAACATGCCTCATTTTGACTTATAGGATGAAATGGAATTGGTCATTTTATTTTTTCATTCACTGTATTCCACTGGATATAATTTAGTCCAGACTATGGGTTGGGAATTATTCATAGCTAAAGTTTACCCATGTATGTTCTCATTATCTATAGGAATGGCTATCTGTACAATAATGGAGTAGAAATGTGAATCATCTTATCTTACTCCAGATTCATAAATGAAACATCATCCTACAGCTCATTAGATGTAATTGCATCTGAAACACTGATGGGGCTGAAGAGAAAAGTTTAACAAATGAAGATCATCATCGGGATTTGGCAACAGAAATGACCCATGATTCACTTCTGATTTCAAGTTGTTTGGAGCTGTCCTAAAGCTGGCTGTAAGGTTCAGAGTAATTAACTGTACAAACCCATTCACACGCCATTGCGGACACCTCAAAGGCAAAGGACTTGCCAAACAATCGTGTCCTGACACCTTTCTATTAGCTGAAAATCAACTCACACACATTATTCCACATCAGTTCAGTTGTATCTTGGGCTCATTATATTAGCTCAGGATCTGCTTTTTTCCAGACTTACCACAAAAGTAACTTGTGTGCAGCTAAAGCTGTCTCTGTGGACAGGGGATTGGACTAGATGACCTCCTGAGGTCCCTTCCAACCCTGATATTCTATGATTCTATGCCACATCACCATCGGGCAGGTCACATGGATTGGGTGTCCATAAGGATGTAAGAATCTGGGCAAATGAACAGCAATTATACATTTTAGCACAGAATTTATTCCAAATTATGAAGCTCTAGAGTAAGCCCTAAAAGTGTACCCCTACATTTTAAAGCACACTATAAATGTTCAGAAAAGTTCACAAAACCATAAAAGGCAACAAAAAGTGTTTTGCTAAGTCAAATATTTTACATTTCTCTTGTGTCCTGAAAAATAAAATCACTTTAAAGAAATCTCACACTCACAGTCCCACTGACTGACTCTCTTTATAGCAGTGTTTCCCGTTTAACTGGATGAACTTTCCCTCTCTCTCTCTCTAGACTCCAGGGAGAGGCCAGCATGCATCATGGGACATGTAATTCAGCTGCAGAGAATGGCCCATGGGAGAGAATGGGGGAATGAGGGACCCAGAATTACAACTCCCAAGAGGCACTTTGGTGGCTCAGGTGACTTCATAGATTACTGTTGACCTGACTTGAAACAAAAACCATTTTAATTAGGGCATATCAGACAAAATCTAATATCCAAGTAGTGAAATGTCCCAGGGGACGTGTCATTTTTTATTGGGCTCTACTTATTTCTAACGTGAATACTCACATGGCTTCATCCTTTCAGGGTTTTTGATGGTTGTGTTGACACAATATCATTTTTCGGGTTAAGTTTGTAGCTTGTTTTTGTATTTCTTGTGGAAGTATAACATCAAGGGCAAACGAAGAACAATGCTAACGGGAGAAAGGATGTAGGCTCTCTTAAATCAAGAGTGGATGTCTTTCTAAAATACATGCTGTAGCACAAACAGAAGTTGTGGTCTCGATGCAAGAATTAGTTGTTGAAATTCTGTGGCCTGTGTTATGTAGGAGGGCCGATCTTAATGGTCCCTTCTGACCTTAAAATCAATGAATCTACGTATCTCATGAAACTAAAGCCTCTCTTTTTGTATTGTAAATTGAAGCCAAACATCAGTTGCCAATTTCTAGATGGAGTACTCTCTCCTTGCCAATATGGTTTATGAAACTTACCTCCCATGAACATCATTATGGGTCTAATCCAAAACTCACTGAAATCAATGGGACTCTTTCCATTGCCTTTTAATGGGCTCTGGATCAGGACCTGTATACACAAAGACCCTGCGGAAAGGGTTTCAAGCCTGGGGCTTCTGCTGCCACTTAATATATTGAACATGACAGAGGTTTTCAATAATTGTTAGAATGGTAAAGAACAGAAAAAAAATTGTAATACACCCAAACAATTGCTCTTGACTGATAATCTGGGTTTGATTATGGAGTTTTGTAGGTTTTTTGAAAACCAAATCTTTTTTGTTTTTGTTTTTTTGCTTCAGAGACAACCATATAAAGCATATTTCGTGTCCCCCTGAGCATTGCTCTCATTACTTTTGTGCTTATTTTTGGTCACAAACTCAGTGGGAAGCAGCATAAACAAAGTTGTAACATTCAAATATAAAACAAAGGGTTGCTAAGCAAGTGGTGCCAACGTGGGTAAGTTTCTCGTAAATATTGGGTCTAGACAAAATGACTTAAATACAGAAGCCAGCCCTGATTCCTTAGGAAATCCAAATGTAGATAACATTACTAGAACTAAGAAAAAGAAGGAAAAAAAGCAAAAGCATTCATGTTAGATTTGGATAGTGGTTAATAGTGATATTTTTCACTCAGCTGGAGTTAATGGAGTCTTCAGCCTCATAGATTAGTAGCATCCAACATTTGAGTTGACAAGCTGTGCTTTGCCTTTGCTAGTTTTTAGAAAACGTTGAAGACCTCACTGTCCTCAAACCTTCTGCAATCTTAAATCAAGCTGAATCTCCACGGGGATTCACACCATTCAGTGCAAAAGGTTAAAAGTGAAATACTCTTTTATCATTCAGAGAGATTAGGCTAGATTCCCTGGCACAAAGGAGCTGGATTCTGGTCATACCTTTCAAGCTGAGAACTCCCCAGCAAGAAGAGCTCTCCTCTAGTGTAAATCTGGCAGAGATGACTCCTGCCTATTCATCTCCCATCCCCTGGACAAAAGGAGCGTCAGGGGGTCTTTGAAGAAGACAGGGGCCAGGCGAAGCTCTGTTGTTATCACCTGGCACGGGGGCCCTAAGGCCAGTGTCAAATAACCCACAGAATCAAGGAGCCATAACTGACTCCCTGACACCCCTCTCCATCCCTTTCCATGCTCTTGAGCTGAGTGGATCCCAGAACCAGGAGAGATCTGCCCCAGTGTATTTAGTAAAGGGAAGGTGTCTCCTGTCATTTTGCAAATGGGATTCATTGCTTAGCAGAAAGCCAGCTGTTGGAAATGTTGATAGGATATGCTTAGTGTCTAAGAGTTATCATGTTGGATAGTTTAAACAGAGGGACAGTTTAGATAATCTTGTAATATTATTCATTGGAGCCTTCAAAATGATCTTCAACATAAAGGATGGATACAGCACACCAGTTAGGCATTAGTAAGTGAGTGGAAGTGCATTTTCTGTGTATTATCGGCTTGCTGGGGTGAAATAACAAATTATCAACTTCAGATGGCCGTTATTTCCCAAGAAATGGTTTGTGCCACGCTCAGTTTTGCTATTATAAGCAAAGGGGTAGATTTTCCAGTATACTACAACTGCTTTGCACTACTCTGGTGATGCAAAGCATCTGTTAACATGGATTCACTGACCCCACATATTTAAAAAAGAAATGTTTTACTATCCCATCTCCATTCTTCAGTGGTTTCTTTGTTGGATTTTGTATGCATGCTATGCCTGATATTTACATCCAATTGTGCATTTGCCTCCTGTACCAGCCAATCTGATTGCACCGATACTTTCTCAGATTATAATTTGTCTTGGAGTATTGCGTGCCAGCTTCTGCATACAGTAAACTCTAGATGGGAAAATCTGAGGCTAATTTCTAAAATACAATAACAATGTTTCCCCAAACCAAAATAACATTTAAAAGAGAAAACAAAAAAGGTTATTCATGGGAAATTACTTAGAATGCAGAACTTTGTCAGTTGACTAAACAGGTTATATTTGGTGGTGTAAAGGAAACAAGCACCACGAAAAGAAAATCTGCATGGTTCCTGTGGTTAGTTAGATCTCCCACGGCTGGTGTCCTGGGTCTTTTCTCTCTGTTCCCAGAGCATCATCTCCCCGTCAGTTTACTTCCAAGGACGCATTCTTTTCTCTGTCTCTCTCCAGGGGCGGCTCTATGTTTTTTGCCGCCCCAAGCACGGCAGTCAGGCGGCCTTCGCTGGCATGCCTGCGGGCGGTCTGCGGTTACATGGATTCGGCGGTGTTTCTGCAGGTGATCTGCCAGTCCCGCGGCTTCAGCGTACCCACCACCGAATTGCTGCCGAAACCGTGGAACCGGCGGACCTCCCGCAGGCACGCTGCCGAAGGCCGCCTGACTGCCACCCTCACAGCGACTGGCAGGCCGCCCCCCGCAGCTTGCCACCCCAGGCACGTGCTTGCTGTGCTGGTGCCTGGAGCCGCCCCTGTCTCTCTCTATGCCAAAGGGCTCCGGAGATATTTTTGTTCCTAGTTAGGAAAGCGTTAACATGTCTAATTTTCAGCTTCTGCCTCCTTCAGTCTTCATGGCCAGGAACATTCTAGTTACACACAAAGAACAAGGAGCTGGCTACACAAGGAGCACCCTTCCCTACCCCACTCATCTATGGTGGGATTGGGTACCAGACCTCTGAAGCCAAGACTGGACAAGGTTACTGCGACTAGCACAAGCCTCTCCAAAGTGGACTGGGGCCATGGTCTTGGTCCTTGCTTCCGCAGGAGCTAGCTTTTTGGACGGGCTGCGGAAGAGCCCTCACACTGCACTCTCCATACTTTCCCCAGAGCCTTGGGACACAAAGCCCCCATGAGGCTGGGGCACCTTCATAGCACCCACAATGCAGGGCTGTGCCTTAAAGGCACGGTCGAGCTCTGGAGTGGTTGAAGTCGCTTAATTTGATCTCTGTGTTTAATCCTGTTTACACACCTATCAAAAGCCTCTTTTCTGTGGGGTTTCCTTTGTTTACCAGCAGCTCCGGCAGCTTTTATGAATGTTGGGGGTGAAGTTCATGACGCGTCTGAATGGGAGGGATGGGCTCAGGGTGAGCTTTGCCTATTAAAGTACTACACGTAGGAAGGAACAATCTGTTGCAAACATACAAAATGGGAAATGACTGCCTAGGAAGCAGTACTGTGGAAAGGGATCTGGGGGTCATAGTGGAACACAAGCTAAATATGAGTCAACAGTGTAATGCTATTGCAAAAAGGGACGTTGTGACGTTATTGACATAATCTTGGACCGTATAGATCATTGTTGCAACCAAGGTCCTGTAGTGGCACCAAATCTGGTATAAAGGGGGTCAAATAAGGTGTCTAAGACAAGGTTATGGTTTGCTGGTTATGATTATGCTATCTGTGTGCATGTATCATTTTTGTATTTAAAGTTATAAGTATTGGCTCTATACTGCCTGTATTTCAAACTTATGTTGTGCTTCTGGGTAACACCCCAGACAAGATGGTGTCAGCTCTGCCCATTAAGGACCATCAGCTATACAATTGACCCATTGAGAGAAGGCAGATACACCTTGTGACTCAGCAAGGTATTCAGGAACATGCCTATGGACAGAACTAAGGTTTTTTCTTGCCATGTGCCCAAATGCTTGTCTTTGAAACAAAGAAAGAGAGGCCATATGACAAGGGACTATAAAAGACTGCTGCAGCTCCTCCATCTTGTCTTCAATCCTGCTTCTTACCTCTGGAGGGACTTTGCTACAATTAATTGGTCTTTGACTATTAGCGGTAAATATGCCCAATGGCCTGTGATGGGATGTTAGATGGGGTGGGATCTGAGTTACTACAGATAATTCTTTCCTGGGTGTCTGGCTGCTCAGGGTTTAGCTGATCGCCATATTTGGGGTCGGGAAGGAATTTTCTTCCAGGGCAGATTGGCAGAGGCCCTGGGGGGGGGGGTTTGCCTTCCTCTGCAACATGGGGCACGGGTCACTTGCGGGAGGATTCTCTGCACCTTGAAGTCTTTAAACCACGATTTGAGGACTTCAATAGCTCAGACATAGGTTAGGAGTTTGATACAGGAGTGGGTGGGTGAGATTCTGTGGCCTGCGTTGTGCAGGAGGTCAGACTAGACGATCATAATGGTCCCTTCTGACCTTAAAGGCTATGATTCTATGATTCTACAAACAGAAGTTCTACACAAAGGACTGATGACCCATCCCAGCTGTGGATGTACTCCAGAGACTTGATTTGAACCTGCAGTTTATTCTATCACTGCTACAAGCCTGAACCAAGAACTTTGCCATTACTGTATGTAATTGATTCCATTTAACCAATTCTAGCTCTCATCTATATCTTTTTCCTTTAATGAATAAACCTTTGGATTTTAGATTCTAAAGGATTGGCAACAGCGTGATTTGTGGGTAAGATCTGATTTGTATATTGACCTGGGTCTGGGACTTGGTCCTTTGGGATTGAGATAACCTTTTTTCTTTTACTGGGGTATTGGTTTTCATAACCATTTGTCCCCATAACGAGTGGCACTGGTGGTGATACTGGGAAACTGGAGTGTTTAAGGGAATTGCTTGTGTGACTTTTGGTTAGCCAGTGGGGTGAGACCAAAGTCCTCTTTGTCTGGCTGGTTTGGTTTGCCTTAGAGGTGGAAAAACCCAGCCTTGGGCTGTAATTGCCCTGCTTTAAGCAATTTGTCCTGAATTGGCACTCTCAGTTGGGTCCCACCAGAACCAGCATTGTTACAGATGTATTAGCAGGAGTGTTGTAAGCAAGACACAAGAAGTAATTCTTCTTCCACTCTACTCCACTCTGATTAGGCCTCAACCAGAGTACTGTGTCCAGTTCTGGGTGCCATATTTCAGGAAGGAAGTGGACAAATTGGAGCGAGTCCAGAGAAGAGCAACAAAAATGATTAAAGGTCTAGAAAACATGACCTATGAGGGAAGATTGAAAAAAATTGGATTTGTTTAGTCTGGAAAAGAGAAGACTGAGCGGGGACATGATAACAGTTTTCAAGTACATAAAAGGTTGTTACAAGGAGGAGGGAGAAAAATTGTTTTTTTAATCTCTGAGGATAGGGAAAGAAGCAATGGGCTTAAATTGCAGCAAAGCAGGTTTAGGTTGGATATTAGGAAAAAATTCCTAACTGTCAGGGTGGTTAAGCAGTGGAATAAATTGCCTAGGGAAGTTGTGGAATCTCCATCATTGGAGATTTTTAAGAGCAGGTTAGACAAGCACCTGTCAGGGATGGACTAGATAATACTTAGTCCTGCTATGAGTGCAGGGGACTGGACTAGACGACCTCTCGAGGTCCCTTCCAGTTCTATGATTCTATGCTCATGACAGTGAGTAAGCTGGTGGGCTATCTGACCAGCCCAGGAAAGAACCAGTGCCACAACCAAGTCTGTTTGAGAGCCCCTTGCCTCTGGGCACAATTTACTGTTCAAACACACAAACTCACGTACAACACCAAAGCAAAACAAGTCCCCTGACCAACATGAGCTGCAGTGCCCAGAGGCTTTTCCCTGGCATGCTCTGCCCTTAAATTGCATAGGCCAGGCAGGGAGCCATTAACTCTTTCCTGGCTGTTTCACCCTGTCACACAATGACAACTAGAAATTAGTAAAGCATTGCTCCTCCAACCTTTCACAGTTTGGGTTCATTTCACTTTAAATAAGCATCCAGAAGTTCAGAGCTGAACTATCCAAAGCTCATTTTTCTACAGAATTTTCTTATGAGATTTCGAGCACTTCCACTTCTGCTCACAGCAGGAACTATCAAGAGAACAGCCTTTCTTGCTGTATTTTGGCATGTGTGACTGAAAGCTAGCCAGAATTGGAAGTTAAAAAATCAAAATCAGGAGTTCTCAAACTTTTGTACTGGTGACCCCTTTCACACAGAAAGCCTCTGAGTGCGACCCCCCCCTTATAAATTAAAAAACACATTTTTATATATTTAACACCATTATAAATGCTGGATGCAAAGCGGGGTTTTGGGTGGAGGCTGACAGCTCGCAACCCCCCATATAATAATCTCGTGACCCCCTGAGGGGTCACGACCCCCAGTTTGAGAACCCCTGATCAAAATGTTTTCAAACATTACAAGATCTTTAGAAAAAGGTTGGTTCAAATTTGGTTTGAAAACTAGATAAAGATTCAGAGGTATATTCTGTGTTTTATTTTTGACCCACTTTGCACATGCCTATCAGGAATCAATATTTCAGTTCATTTTGCAGACAGCAAATGTGAGGTCTGATTTTTTTTCTCCCAAGATGATCTACTGCAGAAGGTAATAGAGAAAAGTTTATATGCTAGCAGCTCATTGCTGAGAGATCCAGACACAAACTTGCAATTGTTTCAAAAGGTGTTTCATTGTGAACTTTTTGTATTTGAAAAACTCAAGCAATGCATATAGCAAATTGTGCGGAATTAATTCTCTTCCTTCTCATTTCTGCACTTGCAAAGAATCCTGGCCAGTCCTGCTTCCTGTAGAGAAAGCAATAATGCCCATAAAAGACCAGAGAGTGTCTGCTATATGCAACATATCTGCTTATTCATAACCAGAGAAAATGTACTGGATTTATTATGGTTGGTTTGGGAAATCTTTTTTTGTTCATTGCAGCTGATTTTTGCTTCAACCATGTATATTATACAAGTGGAGTGCACCATAACTGCAAAAAGTACTTTTTTGGAGCTTTCTGCAGAGTTTTCCTGTAGCTTGACCCTGTGCAATCATGGTTTTTCTAGCCTTACAGAGATCTAATTGTTCCTAATTTCCTGTCAATAAATGGTACAAGGTGTGGAATTGCACCCCAATGTTGACATTTCAATCATTTGTCCATATTAATAGATGTTAATAGCTTTTACAAATGTAAGTCCTTCAAGTTCTTGTAGGTTATATATATTTTAAAAGGCTATTGTGAGAGGGTAATTGCATTATTCATTCAGATTACTGGGGCATATTTGCTACCCAGAGTTCTTCTGTTATTCTGCTTTAGGAGATTTGATGGCAGAGAACTCAGACCTCCTGAAGGCTTTTGTTAATGTTCCTCAAGGGATCTGTTTTATTACAATGGTGTTCGTTCCCAAATGAAAATTATAATGGTTCTCCACTGATTTTCATGTCATTCAGTTATATCTTCTAACCACTAGCATTAAAGTGCCAGTCACTGGATTTTTGGCAATATACATTTTTAGAAGGCAAGCAGACTGAAACACTTATGTTCCAAAGTGGCACACAAATTGTATGCAACCCTGTGGTATAAATTGCCAACAGATATGGAAAGAGACTTCAAATAAACAATAAGGGTTCGATGATCCCTGAACTTACAGAGACACAAGCAGAGAAATGCCACCTAGCGTAAGGCCTCACTTCACTTAGCTAATTCTCTGGGGCTTGTATGTATTGTTGTAGGAAAAGGTTTGTAAGTGGGGGTGCTTCACACATTGCAAAACAAAGGGCACACACCCATGGGGCTTGACTTTTTTACAGGAGAGGTCAACTGGTGATCCTACTTTTTCACATGCACTTGTCATGGGTCTCTACTTAGCCATGTGCCTATGAAAAATCCCCCTTTGCATGTATAAATGCAGTACATGTATGCACAAAGATAGGTGCACAAACTCCATGTGCAAAAAACCCCACATGACTCACTGCTTGCACAGTAAGGTAAGCTCAAAGTGAGTAATGGTAGCAGAATCTGGTTCCATATGAAAATCAGACTTCAGGAGGCAATAGAAATTAACCATGCACCCTGTCATCTCTGTTCATTCATATAATTAATTGCAGTATCTCACTGTCTAAACACACCTAGTAATTATGAAATTCAATAAGAACCTTTCCTTGTCTTAATTATTTTTTGTCTCACCCTTAATTCTAAGGGTGGGGGAGAAAGCAGAACGTAGGACATTAGCTATAGAATACTCTTCCATTCATCTGGCTGTAGTTCTGAAATAACAGTTGTCATAACTCTAGACTACTATTGTTCACTACTGCCTTAACTGTGGGAAACAAATGTACTGTGGTTCCAAAATAACAGTCATCATAACTCTAGAATACTATTATTCACTGCTAGCCTAACCGTGGGAAGCAGTTTGACATAAAGAAAAAGCACCCAGTGTGAATGTGAGAGCCACCGAGGATATTTTGAGTTGTGTTGGATGGTAAGGACTAAGTGATGACTCTAGGCCAAGGCCTACAGTGGGGGGAAATATGGATGTGCACCACATTGTAGCATCAACCCCGGGAGCCATTTTACCTCAGGCAAGAGCAGTGCATTCTGAAACTCAGTGGGAATGACTCCACTGAACCAGCTTCTGACAGCAATGGGTCACCATACTCAAGGCTTACTCTGCTAGCAGAATGCTATGGCCCTTCCTCCTCCTTGCTCATCTTGGCAGTGCAAGCTGGAAGCCATCCTTATGCATTACGAAGCACTGTGATTGCTACTGTTCCCAGTCGCAGCACAGGGGCATGAGGAATGGAGGAAAGCTCCTTATACCTACCCATTCTGCACCTGTGCAGAGTTTAGTGACATCAACCCCAAGATTCTTTGACCCAAGAGGTAACTATGGCTAATACCAAGATGAGGCCAAAATTTATCTTATGGAAGAAATCTCAATGTTCACCAAAGCATGAACTCCGTATCAACACATATAGTTACCCATCTACCAAGGTACCCTAGGGATGTCTACACAGCATTTTGAAGGGAGCAGGAATGGCCTATATCACAACAGTTTCAGACTAGTTTGCAATCATTAATGAACGTCTCCACTCCTCTGAGTTAGGGAAATGTCGGTTCCCCCTTTTTATAGATGGGTAACTGAGGCACAAAGACAGTGACTTGGCCAAGGTCACATACAGCAAGCCAGATATTGAACCCATATTTTCCAAGTCCCAGGCCAGTACCTTAACCAAAGATAATTCTTCCTCTGAATGTTCTCATTCAAAGTGCCTGGAGAATTTTCCATTCCTATGTCTTGTTTTTTTTCGGTGTAATAGGCTGAGTTTTGTTTCTCAAACTAACAATCTGAAGGGGATACGAAGTTACAGGAAAAATTTCTTTTGACTTCTGATGATGCATTTAAAGATTTGCAAATGTGACTTGCCAGGCTGCTGAACAGGTTAAAAAAGAGCCATTACTGATATCTGATAAATCAGTCAAGATGCATTCATTTGCATATACAAACTAACTATTTAACATTACTCTAGATTTGAGTCATATTTCAGTGAATGACAATTTACTGCAATAATTGTTTTAGTAAGTGGTCTTTGTGCAGGTAAATGTTTCAACAAACAACCTTGTTCCAGATTTCAGTAAATATTACCAGGGAGGAGATTAAAAAATATGCATTGACTCACTTGTCTTTTTAGCTAAGCAGGAGCTAACATTTAATTATTATGATAGCATTTTAACTTCAGTGTTTTTCTTTCAGCTTTATGGATTATTTTGCTAACAGAATGTTACACTGTCTGTTTTTTCCCCCTTTCTAAAATATCCCATTACGCCCAATAATCCATTAATATATCAGTATTATGGGTCTATTCCTCCTTCTACTGAAATCAGGGATACATCTCCCATTGATTTCGTTGGGCTATATATCACTTGACCCCAGTCTTATAGAATTGACCCTGTGATACATGGCAGTATTTTCTCTATGAAAATCTATGTACTCTGCAATGTTTTCCCGAGACTGTATTTTTAATATAACTCAATTCGTAACTGTTTTCCTACATTTTATACTTGCATTGAACACTTCGAGTTAGTCAGTCTTTTAACTTCACTATTGGAGTTATATCAGGTTTCCTCGCTAAATAGCCCTCTTGTCTGTTTTGTATTACTTCCATTGGTTTGCAGGGTATCTTTATTTCAAATTGTCTGCTCTCTCCCCCTTTTGGGACTACACATGTCTATGTTATGTTTAACTATCCCCTGCAACCTGTTAATATAGCATAATGGGTTTGCAAAGATAAAAACCTTACAACAAAATAATACGCTTCTCATTATAAAATGGATCCTGAAAATAAAAACCCCTTGAAATGAAAAGTATGTCAAGAGAAGAAAAATCTAGGTCACAGCTTTTCCCAATTTTTGTAATTTAATGCAGTCCAGAATAATTGCTGCACACATTCTTTGGGAATCAAGTCCTATAATGGTCATATTGCTCATCTCTATTTTTGAATATTCTTGGTACCGTACACTGTTCTGTTTTCCAAACAATTACACTGTAAAAATGCAAAGAAGTAAGTTGAAACAGAGTTCATCTAAATATTGAAAAGAAATGTAGCCGTCCATGTCAGTCTTCCACTTGCTAGTTTCCTTGGCTGAAATTCATTCTAGTGCTGACGGCCTCTGAACTGAAGCCTCACTAAAACCTCAGAGTGAAATTTACTCCTAGGCAGAGGGCTAGTGCAGAGTCTATGCCTCAAGTTCCACTTAACGTCCTATTTTATCAAATTGAGTTGTACTTAAGTGGTGCATAAGTTTTTTGCTGGAGTGAATTTCACCCTGTATGCAACTCCCATTGCAGCAAATAATGTTCTTGCACACGGAGCACTTTCAGGGATCATGCCCTTATTCTGTTATATCTAGTACATAAAGTTTTTTAAAAGTGGTTTACAGAGTTAAAAACACTAATGTCTTTCAGGGCAATTCCATCGCTACGTTGCAAGAAATTATGAGGAAACCAGACGTTTAATGAAATCTCCAAGTCTGGCATGTATTTTGCAGCCAATAATCCAATGAAAACGGACTGCCAGTAGTAATACTGCTCTAGTGTAATGATAGGTGATGGAATGTTGGATCCTGATAGTGTATAAAGATTACAAGAGGCAGCGAAGTATGCAAAAATCATATCAGCAAACATTTCCTTTACACACACGAGTGATTCAGACTTTGATCTTTGTTCCTATTTTAAATCACCTGTCAGTTCAGGAATGCAGTGATGAAACATTGGAAGTGATGCAGCAAGAATAATATCCCCAATCATCTTACTTTGTAGCTGAGAGGTGTGCAATGAATACCTTTTGTTTGGAGCAAGAGTTCTTTTTCTTTTCCTTTGGCATAATATTTCCTAGCCATAATGTGCCAGCTCATTGTACTTCAATTAACATGTCAATAGATTTTGTTGTAACGGAAGAGATATGGAAAATAGGACTGGAGAGGGCTTCTAAATTATTTGTAAGGTGAAGAAAGTATTTGTGTTAAGATCAGACATGTCAAAAATTATACCCACAAAGAGTTGGCTTAATTATTCAAAAAGCTATACCCAGGGCCGCCGAGAGCGGGTTCGGGCCCCGGTGAAAAAAAATTTTCGGGCCCCCCAGCAAGGGCGGACCAGCTACAAAGGGCCGACGAGAGGGGGGGGAAGCAGGGGAAGCCGGGGCCCCAGGCCCCCTTCTGGACCGCCGGGCCCCGGTAATTTGTACCGGCTTTCTCCCCCCCCCCACCCTTGTCGGCCCTGGCTATACCCTAGTATTAAGCTAATAGATAATTTCCTTATTCTTAATGTAGTGGAGTGCTTGAAAATAGCTTGATACACTTTGAGATTAAATAGCTTCCTAAGAAATATGTTTGTCTGCAGCCAAACCTCCTAAAACTGTAATTGTGTCTGGTCTCACAAACTAAGCAGGGTCAATGGGAGACCAAGAAAAACCCAGGGTGTTTCAGTTAATAAGTTTTTCATTTTCCCCTTAAGTCAGGACAATGCCCCTCTATACAAGGTCCTAATGTGCACTATGCTGACATAGATATATTTTAGATGAGATATATAAATGAGAACTTGACCACTTCTGTTCATTAACAGCCTGATCCACTTCCCCATGAAGTCAATGGCAGAATTCCCACTGACCGCAAGGGGAACCAGACCAAGTCATAATTTCCCAATTTTTCCCCTGTGCTGTGTTAGCATTGGCTACCTGGCCAGATTCCAGTGTGGCTGATTACTTTCTGCCGACCTAAATTCCCACCACATTTTTAATTGGAGAGAGTATTTCTCTTCATTTTCTGTCCTAAACTTTTGTCTGTTGTTGTTCTTGTTGTTGTTCTGTCAAACTGCTGCCTCCATGCCAGAGGTGCCTGCATACCAGTAGTGAGTGTCGTGAGCCCTAATTTGTTAACAGCTTGGCCTTCAGATTATTCAGAATCAAGGACCAGATTCTCAGCTGATATAAGCAAATTTGGCTTCAGGGACTTTAGTGGAACTCTGCCTATTTATACCATAAGAACATAAGAATGGCCCTACTGGGTCAGACTAAGGATCCCTCTAGCCCACTATCCTGTCTTCCGACAGTGGCCAGTGCCAGGTGCCCCAGAGGGAATGAACAGAACAGATAATCATCAAATGATCCATCCCCCATCGCTCAATCCCAGCTTCTGGCAAACAGAGGCTAGGGACACCATTCCTGTCCATCCTGGCTAATAGCCATTGATGGACCTATCCTCCATGAATTTATCTAGTTCTTTTTTGAACCCTGTTATGGTCTTGGCCTTCACAACATCCTCTGGCAAGCAGTTCCACAGGTTGACTGTGCGTTGTGTGAAGAAATACTTCCTTTTATTTGTTTTAAACCTCCTGCCTATTAATTTCATTTGGTGACCCCTAGTTCTTGTGTTACGAGAAGTAGTAAACAACACTTCTTTATCTACTTTCTCTACACCAGTCATGATTTTATAGACCTCAATCATATCTCACCTTAGCCGTCTCTTTTCCAAGCTGAAAAGACCCAGTCTTATTAATCTCTTCTCATACGGAAGCTGTTCCATATCCGTAATCATTTTTGTTGCCCTTTTCTGAACCTTTTCCAATTCAATATATCTTTTTTGAGATGGGGCGACCATATCTGCACGCAGTATTAAAGATGTGGGTGTACCATGGATTAATAGAGAGGCAACATGATATTTTCTGTCCTATTATCTATCCCTTTCTTAATGATTCCCAGCATTCTGTTCGCTTTTTTGACTGCCGCTACACGTTGAGTGGGTGTTTTCAGAGAACTATCCACAATGACTCCAAGATCCCTTCCTTGAGTGGTAACAGCTAATTTAGACCCCATCATTTTATATGTATAGTTGAGATTATGCTTTCCAGCTAAGGATCTGGTTTTGACAGATCCTATATAAATATAAGTTACAAAATTATTTATATTTAGGGAAAATTCTATTCTTGTGTGTAAAAAGTTGCATATAGAATGTCCCTATAAAGTTAAAGAACTTGAACTTTTAATTGAGATGTTCTCCCTGGACACACATAACAATATTCAAAAGCCAAGCTGTATTGATTAGCTATGATTAGACTTACACATGGCAAAATGAATATGGATGAATATGTCTCTTAGAGTCAAGTTTCCAATGCAAACACTTTTGTTTACAAATATCTTTCCATGCATTTTTTTGCTTCCATGATCATTCCTGTCAGTAAATCTGTTTTGGTGCCTAAATGGAGGAGAAGGTTTTGCATAAACAGGCACAAAATTTCTCATCATTAGTTAAGCCACACAACTGAGTTATATTACCACACACAACTAAATTTCATGATGAAGAACTAAATCATTTCTTGTCAAATTATAATCAAAATAAGTTGCTGGGTAAGAAACATGTTGAGTGCTGAGCTGTTTTGAAAATCTATTCCTCATTTAGCTGAAAAGGGAGCCCTGAGCTAGCACTGGGCTGGAAGTGGTTTTCCTGTCTCACAAAATTTTTCAAGAGTTTGAAAGTTTTTCCCATCAAGGTTCAGGATGAAAAGTTGGAATCTCAAAAATATTCATGAACCAAAAAACCAAACATTTTTTATTTCAGGTCAATCAAAACATTTCATTTAGCTAATTTTCATAGCATTCATTTGAATTTTGACCTTTAAAAATAATACTGTAAATAGTTTACATTTAGAAATGAAAAGTTGCTGTGAGATGGAAAACTGATTTTTTTTTCATTCAGAAAATGTCAAAATGTTTCATTTTGGCAATTTTGAAACTTTTTCCTCAGTCTGTTGCATTCAGGAAATTTGTCTAAACCAGCTCTGTTCCGCAAATCCTTTCAATTTCGACAAACTGGCATTTTTCAATGAAAAAGCTCTTCATCTAAAAATTCCTGACCAGCTCTACTCATAGACTTATAGATTCTAAGGCTAGATGGAACCATCGTGATCATCTAGTCTGATCTCCTGCACTTTGCAGGCCACAGAACCTCACCCACCTACTCCTGTAGTAGGCCCATATAACCTTTGGCGAAGTTACTGAAGTTCTCAAATCTTGATTTAAAGACTTCAGGTTACAAAAAGTCCACCATTTACCCTAGTTCAAACCAGCAAGTGACCTTATGCCCCATACTTCAAAGGAATTTCCCCCCCAGGGTCTCTCCCAAACTGACCTGGGGGGAAATTCCTTCCAAACAACAAATATGGCAACCAGTTAGACCCTGAGTAAGTGGCAAGACCCACTCTGAGCTCTTTTGAAAATCTAGAACAATTACTTTTTTAGCGGTATCTAGATACACATCTGTTCTTTGTGGAAAGTCTCTATATCTCCAGATTCAACTCACTCATGAAGAAAAGTGGTGAGACAACCAAATATGAGGCAGCATCATTCCCTCTGTTTGCAGTGGCAAGATGACATAGAAGGGGAGTCTCAGACTTTTCATAGTGTGGACCACATCTTAGGAAAGAGTTTGCAGACACATTCTTGATCCCACAGACCCACTTTTTCACCCATTCATGATGACGTAGGATCTCTGTGGCAGCTACAGCAATTGCTCACATGGCAAAGTAATAAGAAGGAATGTATTTTTAGCTTCTTTTAATGCAGTTTGGCAGCTGGAATTGAGAAGTCAACATCATGTGATCAGCCAGCTCTCTGCAGACCACCAGCAAGTGCTCCATGGACTCATTAGAGAAAACGGTTGTAATAAAAATGGATAAGGAAGGCCCCAAATCCGACCCCAAATTTCATACTCTTTGACTTCACTAGAAGTTTTGGGTGCACCAGGAATTCAGAATTAGGCCAAAGTGACATGGTTTTATTTAGTAAATTCTAATTTTAAACAGCAACTGGATTTCTTCCTCTGTAGTACAGTGAATTTATACCACAAGTGTTGTTACAGACTCATGAATGAGGCCAATTAAAAGAACAAACTTGTGGAGGAGATCTGATCCCCCATCTGCCCCCAAAATATTCAATCTCTCTCTCTCTCTCTCATTCACACACACACACACACACACACACACACCATTTATACTTGTGAGCTGTACTGTAGAAATAGAGAATGACTTATTGGATTTTATTAGTGTTTCTTTTCTAGCTGCAGTTAAGAGCCCAGATTTTGGTCTTCATTTTAATTATGTTTTATGTTCTCAGCTTAATCTCCAGTAAAAGATGCCAACGTACCCTCTGCAGTCTTTTCCTCTGTATGCAGTTTTCCATTATTTGGAATGGATGATGCTCTCTGCCCGAGCGAAACTTGACTTTGCTCTAACATAGAAGCCTGAAGACTCACCCTTCCCCACTAGTTCACAGGTCATTGGCTGCACGGTGAAAAAAGCCTTTTCTTTGATGCACCATCCCAGCCAGATTTCAATATGGTCAATCGTTTGGGGTTTTGCTTCTAGGCAGTTAAAAGAGCTGCCATACTTTTCCAGCAAGCTAGTGTCTTGAGCCTCAGAAGGACCACTTCTTGTTATGTTACTCTGAAGAATAACAACATAATTGTCCACCGGGGACACCTCTGTTTTCCTCTGCACACCAACAACTAGCTTTGTTAAACTCTGCCAAAGTGCGCGCCGTAGTACTGAACTGGGACAGTATTAAAATAAGGGAACCATTGCCGTGCCTGATTGAAATGTCGCTACCTGCAGTGCCGGGGAGGAAGGGGCTTATTGCAGCACGGGTTGCAGTATTTGAAACCACCACAGTGGAGTCCTGTGAAAATAACATTGACTGATTGCACTGGGCTTTCTAGAGTTACATTCCTTGTTTTGCTTACACGCTTAATACATTCCCCCATGAACCCCATTCTCCTGGAATATATTTGTCTTCAGTATGTTTTGGCTCTGTGTAACCTATATAGTCTGATGGCTTTCTGTCATTTAGAGAGCTGAAGAGTGAGCACCCTTCATTTTCATTACGACACCACCCTTGAAGAGTTACGCATTTGGGGAGTTACAAAGGCATGTTCTCGTTATCTAACACAGGATTAAATATTAGCATGACTGAAAGTGTGTCTCAGAGAATCAGATCAACAACATTTTAATTAGGATGGAGCAAAACAGACTGGTGCTATAAAAGATGTCATCTGATACAATGTTAAATATTTTTACTTAGAGCTGTTTTTATTCCAACACATTCTTGCGGGGAGGGGAACGGGAAGGGGAGCTGAATCTTGCAAGAATCCCTGATCCAGCAAAGCACTCAAGCATGTGCTTAAATTAAGCAGGTGAATCGTCCCATCGGAGGGAGAGGAGGTGACATGATAAGCCATGAGGCCAGGGATAGTTATGAAGGATCTTGAAAGCAAGGACAAGTAGTTTAAACTGCATTGAATAAATAAGGGAGATCGAGAGAAGGGATCTAAACACTCCTGAGCTTTGCTGAAAATCTGGATTAGGATCTGAATTTTGCAGCTCAGACCCAACTCAAATGCAGTCCTTAAATCCAAATAACTCTGGCCGATGAAAGACTAGATCTAGGCAACAAAAGCCTAACCAATGATGTTTCATCCCTAGAACAGCCGGCACAGATATCTCAGTCCTGCTAAATGCTGAGGGTCTACTACTGGGAGTTGAAATGCTGTGCAGCAAACATACGTACAACCTCCCAGGGTACGTCTACACTGAAGCTGCAGGTGTGATTTGCAGCTTGTCGTACCTGCAGCTTGTGTACTGTAGCTAGCGCACTAAAAGTAGAAGCGACAATTCTGAGGTACACTCATAGGCTGCGCAAGTGAGTACGTACCCAGGAGGTTCAGGTGGGCTCATGCAGTCTGCACTGCAGCCTACGTCGCAGAGTCCTCATTTCTGTTTTTAGTGAGTTGGCTAGAGTACAGCTAGCAGGGGTACGTCTACACACGCTGCAAATCACACCCCCAGCTGCAATGTAGATGTACCCTGAGAGGTAGGGAAGGAAAGCATCGTAGATTGCACTAGAGCATCCCCTTCTGGACAGTATTTCAGAGCTGTAACAACAGGCAGCAGGAGAAATCATTGTCCAGCCTTCCTCAGCCAGAGGTAGGGTGACCAGACAGCAAATGTGAAAAATCGGGACGGGGGTGGGGTTAATAGGAGCCTATATAAGAAAAAGACCCAAAAATCGGGACTGTCCCTATAAAATCGGGACATCTGATCACCCTAGCCAGAGGCTACATTACTGTGATATTGAGGCTGCAGATGGGGTGCAAAAGGGGCAAAGATGGAACCTTAAAAGACATTGCTCCAACAAAAGGGAGATGAAACATTTTTAGGACCATCAGACTAGATGACTGGGGAACAGGCTTTAGGGCCTGATCTGGCACCTTTGACGTTGATGGGAGCTTTGCCATTGATCTGAATGGAAGCAGGGTCTGGCCCACGTCTGGCAAGTTGTCGTTGTTAGCAGGACGCCTCCATCGATCTTTTTCTTAAAAATGATTTAGAGGAGGAGAAAAAAAAAACACTGGAAAGATGATTAAAAAAACATTGGAAACATGATCGAGAAATCCCCCTACATTTAGAAATGAAAACCTCTGCCTCTAGAAACTGTGCAGACTTGCGGGAAGATTACAACCAGATTTTCACATTGTGATATGCTGTGTTTACAAATGGAGACCAAAATATGCAACCGAGTCATAACCCCTTATTAGAGGGGAATTACTGAAACTATGAAATGCAGCGTACTCTGCTGATGGACTGCAATTATTGTGTTATGCCTCCACTAACTGGCACAGGCTCCACTACCACCAGTCATTTTATACGTAGAAACTTGTACTTGATTGAGCAGTTCCATTCACTCTTCTTTCTGTTGATGAAAACACACAGATGCAAGGGTGAAAGGTTGTGTAGGACTTTGCGTGTAGCTAGCTATTCCTAGCCCCATTGGACTGCTCAAACACAATTTTAATAATAATAATAATTAACAGAGTTAACATTGGAAGAGAGTTCAAGAAAATTCAGGCCACGCTTCTCAGCTGTGCCCACAATCTGCTAGGTGCAAAAGAGGGGGACACAGAAAAACCAGTTAGGGCTCCCTGATCCAGGAGCTGGTAAGGCAGCCAAGGATAGCTTAAATGCCCCCGTGCTCTACCATACACTTTCTCCCCTCCATGCCCACCAACACCATCAGCAATAGAGGAGGGTGGCACAACAGCTGGCTAGGTCAGCTCTACATCGTCTAGGGAATTCCTGTTGGAGGAGATTGCCATTTTTACAGCCCTCCTGTGCCACCGTAGTACAGGAATCCTGATTGAAGAAGAGAATCCGTCTCTTAATGTTTATTTTCAGTTGATTTGAAAGCAGGTCGCAGCAAGCCAAGACTCCTGGGTTCTATTCCTAGGTCTGCTCTGTGTGACTTTGGGGGAGTTGTTCAACCTGTCTGTTCCTTGCTTTAAGCATCGGTAAATAAGTATAATGATCCTTTGCAGGGAGAGAATGAGGGATTAATATCTGAACTGCTCTGAGATCCCGGAATAAAACGTGTAAAATAATTGTGCTAAAAAAAGACAGAATTGTTTGGGTTCCACGTAGATGATTCCATCCCTTTGGCAGACATGTAGGATTCGACCTCTTCGCTGATTCGTAGACGCTTTAAATATAACAGGGACGGCCTGGGGTGTTGACATATGGTTAAGATAATAAAAAATGAAACCTTTCCACATGTTAGCTGAAGTGAGTCCAAATTTCGATGAAGATACATACTGAAGTAATGTGGAAAAAGAGCAGCTTTGTGCCATCTACCAGTCTTTGGACTCATAGTGTCATCAGGACCCCTAACTCAAATTCCTACGATTTTGCACACCCAGTACAAACCCCACATTCACTTGGCGCTGTGATTCATATCGATTCCTGGGACTTAAATCTCATGAACTGATACATCCAAATTGACACCAATTGTGGTTAGTTTCTTAATATGTGCTCCCTTTAGATATTCATTTCTGGCTTTGTGCAACTGCTGAAAGGCAAAATGTGTTAGAAAGAATTAGCTCTGAACTCCTGCTAGGGGACTGGTGTTTCAGAGAATCCATGTTTTGACAGTAAGCTGACAGGGGATGGTTACCTGGGGATTTTTAGATAGGCATCCAGAGAGGTCAGAATGGGCAGAAACAGACTGACCAAGTCAGGGAGAATCCAGTTTGCAACCAAAAAACCTCCTACCTTCCTATTTAACAATGGTATCTCCCACATAAAAATGACATTATCCAGAATCATCTGGGTCAGCCACACATGTGCATCGGCCTCTCTCTCTCTCTGATTCACTGAGAAAGGCAGACACGCATGTACGGCTGACGCACAAGATTCTGGTTAGTATAGCTGATCTCTGCTCCGCTTCTGCTTCTGCCCTTGGGCATGTGGGAAGGGTGGGGATCGCCGGGGCTGACAGCAAACGGAGAGGAGCCGGGGAGACAGATTTGAAGTGTGGGGCACAGAGCCCCGGCAGCGCAAGGTGAGAGGGGAAGGGGCTGCTCAGTATGTCAGGGAAGGGGTCATGTCCCATTCTCCCTGGGTGTTGGCTGCAACAGGGACGGGGCAGATGAAGGGCTCAACCAGGGAGAAGGGTCATGCCTCATTCACTCCAGGCCTTTGGGTGCAGCAGGATGGAGACTGGGGAGAGGTAACGTCCCCTCCTCTCCCTGGACTTGGTGCAGCAGGGAGTGGGTGGGCCCGCAGGGTTCTGTTCTGCTGCAAACCCCCTGCTGAGAGCAAATGTCTTGTCTCCACTTCCCTGAGTGTAATTGCAGCCCTTCCCCCTCGAACACCGGCTACAGCCAACCTTGTCATAGCCCTGCCAGGGCAGGGCCCTGTGCTGCAGGGGGCAGAAGGGAAGGTCCGCAGCTCTCCTCGCCTGGCTGGACCGGAAGACTGAATACAGTGGGGGGGAAAGTATGTCAGTGGGGATGTTGGAGGGGGATATGGAGGGTGCTAGGGGGATGGAAGGGGGGCAGTAGGTCTAGCAGTGGGGGCATTTGAGGGGGCAATGGGGATATTGGGGGTGGGGTTAATAGTGGTGGCGGAGGGGGTCAGTGGGGTGTATTGGTGGGGGAGTGCAGGATGCTCCCTTGAAATTAATTTGAAAGTGTTAGTCAGTTTGGTCATGAGACTGTTCTCATTCCCTATGTCCAGTCCCCTCCCGAAGCAGATCTGAACGACCAGGCAAAAGCTCCCCCTAAATCACATCACCAGTTCCCATGTTGCCACCTGTGAATTGTCACCCTACCTTTCAAAGGGCACAATGGGAAACGGCACAACAAAGAACATCGGCTTGTGCCGTGCTCTGTCAGCTCACCCAAGCTTAGCAGTGGAAGATGGGCCATGGCCCAATGCATACGCCAATGGTGCTGCAGGCCAGGCTGTTGACTGTTCACTACATGCCATTATTTGACGTCAGTGGAGTTATACCAGTTTACACCAGCTGAGGATCTATCCCCGAAATTAGAGTGGCACCCAATGTATTGCCTGAATTTCCAAGCAATATTAATCCCATAATTACGTATGTTTGTGGGGACAGATAAAGATTTCAGAGCCATGCAAACATTTCACCCCTCCATGGATTCACACCCTAAGTGTTCCTTTGAATTTGAACCTAATAAAAACTAAGTTTACGCTATCCAGGTTCATATGGTTTCAAGTTGGGCTGCTGACACTCTCCAGTCACCCCGTACGTGGTAGGGGAAAGAGAAGACTAAAAATATGCTCGTGCAAAATATACATACAAAGTTTGAATAGCCAAGAACCGCATAAGCTACCAGTGATGCACGAAAGCTCTAAGGTCACCTCAGCCCTGACATGCCCATTATAATTAATTGCTATGCAATACTGCCTAACAGCTCCAATGGCAATTGGGTGTCTCATTGTGCTAAGCTTTCTGAGACAGTCCCTGCCTGCAATCTAAATAGTGCCCCTATCTCACCCTTTGCCTGAAACTTGCCCTAGATCACACAGTAGCAGAACCAGGAATAGAACCCATCTCTCCTAATGCTTGATGCAATGTCCCCATCCACTAGACTACACTGCCACCTACAGCTGCAGTCTGTTTCCCTCTGCTGGTTTTTTCTATATCTGATGGATTCCCCAGGCTCAAGCCCACTTTGTTTTTTATTCAGATGTCTATGGGAAGTTTGCGTCTCAGTCCTTTTACATTCTCTCTTAAATGGGAATTAAAATACAGTGGGAGATTTTTACGCCAAGGCGTTTTGATTTCAATCGGTTGTGATTGCAAGTGAGCTCCTCTGCATGGAGTTAAACTTTGTACAGTTTGATAGGACTGGTTAGAACAAAATTAAAAATTGCTTTGAATTGTTTTTCTTGTTTTAAAAATGACGTCTTTACCTGCTAGGACTGATGTCAGGGAAATATATGAAAAAGCAATGGAACCTTTACTGGATTTTCAATGTAAAGAATAGAATGTTACAAAAATAGTCAAAAGGACGGACACACACACACACAGATTCTCTTTCATTATTTTAAGTAAATCCAATAGGGAAATTATGCTGAGAACATTCTCCAAGTTTCCTGTTGCCAATCCTCTGAAAACAAGGGAAAACATATTTATGAGCTCATTACATGTTTTCATTGGACACTTCTCCCAATTCAAGACTTCTATTAAAACACAGAACCTCACTCAATTTAAATTCAGACTAGGGCAACAGTTTGTGATTATTTGCAACATACTAAAAATCATTAATCTAAAACTGTCATATAAGCAAACACCATGGCCTCCTGGAGCCTTGTTTTATTGTACCGCATCTCCTTAGCGAGCCCACTGCATGTGCATGACGGGGCTCAATCTTCCACTCCTTGTGCACTTAGAGCTTCCATTGAACCTTCCGAGGAATGCAGCTTAGAGTGCATGGTAATCATTCTCTCTATCTGCTTCACTCGTCTGTCCTGATATGGGGTCTGATCCAAAATACATTAAAGTCTGTGGAAAGCACATCTTTGACTTCAGTTGACTTTGGATCAGTCCCATAATGTAGGCCTGAAGGAGGCAAAAGGTGTATGCTTTCTAGTACTGGAAAGAACCATTGAATTTTTCCTATTCTTTCCTTTACCTGCAGCTGAGGTAGCTACCGTTATTTTTTCACCATCCAATTGGTGTGAGGGCTTCAATCCTTGTAATATCTGACATAATGTAACTTTTACAGCTCAGGATATCTGAAAATCTGGCTCTCCCTCCCTCCTCCCCCCTCCCCCCCAAACAGGGAATAGATTTAAAAACCGGAGTTGTCCATTGTTAAAAATAAAGTCACAGAAAAATACTCTTAACTGGGTATGAATAATGAGGACCCTTAACCAAAGCCATATCTTTATTCTTTACTTTGACCCCTATAAGCACTACTTTGACCCCAGTTTGTTTGGAATTATTGACTCCACATTTTTCATGATCCCTTATTCTTTTGTCTCTGGGGAAGATTTAATCTAAAATGAGACATATAACTGTATTCAAAATGCCCTGGTTAAATGGTTTGTGACTGCTAGTAAAGTTGCTGGAGTTTCCCAAGTATACTATTAGCTTAACTAGCACTTTGTCTTAAGGGGCCTTATGTCTCTTCTGCTTAGTCTAGCAAAGGGAGTAGAGCAAACATGAATATTTCTTCTTTTCCTCTGGGTTTAGGAGTATGGGTTTCGGGAAGTTTCTCCATGCCACCGCTTCCCCAGTTATCCCCCAACAGCTTGCTAGAAGATGTGAAAGGGAGGTTGTTGGGAGTGATGTTTGAGTGAAGACGTATGTAAGGGGGAAAAGAAACCCTAAATTAGTAAAGTCTCAAGGATTGGTTTTCATGGAAGACCCCCCCGGATTTCCCTGAAGTTTGGTTCTGATATAATTATACAAACTCAAAACAGCTCTTGTTTCAATGTGCCTACAGCTAGAACTGTGGTGTTCATTGTAGCTACAAGTATTTTACAGGGCAAAGAAGATGCAAAGCAAGTGTGTAAATGTCACATGCATCTTCACACTATATGGATGGATTACATATCTCTTTTAATTCATGAAATAAGGTTATGGTGAAACTGGACTGAGGGTACGTCTACACTTACCTCCGGGTCCGACGGCAGGCAATCGATGTTCTGGGATCGATCCCGGAAGTGCTCGCCGTCAACGCCGGTACTCCAGCTCAGCGAGAGGAGTACGCGGCATCGACGGGGGAGCCTTCCTGCCGCGTCTGGACCCGCGGTAAGTTCGGACTAAGGTACTTCGAATTCAGCTACGTTATTAACGTAGCTGAATTTGCGTACCTTAGTCCGAAGTGGGGGGGTAGTGTGGACCAGGCCTGAAATATCCACGGATGGGATGACGGCGAATTGTTATTACAGTTCACTAACTAGATGATACTACTTCTGGGTCTTCTCAAACATGCATCCAATAACTTCCAGTTTAGTTAGTGCAACTGTTCTCTCTTCTCCACCGCCCCTCCCCCACCCCCATCAGTATTAAGAAGAGCGCTGTCTACACCAGGAGATTTACCCATTGTTGACAACAGATGTAAGCTGAACTGGGACTAATCATGACAGGCCAGGCCCCAGAGAACAATAGGACCCTCTGTATCTTTCTTCATAGGTAGGCAATCAGAAAGGTCCAAGCATAATATATGATGTAAAGTAGACTATGGAGATCTGTGATATTGATATTTAAGGGCTCAATCCCACAAATGCTACTGAACATAGGACTTGACTTCAATGAGACTATTCATGCTCAGTAGTAAGTGGTTGCAGGTTTGGTCCTTAAGAGAGACGTATGCTGTAAGTAGTCAGTGTGCCAAACAACTGTCATGGGCACAACACTAGAAGTTTAAGAATATCCATTATTTGTATAATTGTTGGCTTCCTCCCAAAAGAGTCTGGAACCAGCATATTTTGTGTGTGTCTGCTTTTCACAAAACTACGTGTGTGCTATTAGAATAATTGGTTCTTCAGCATATTAAATCGTCTACAAACGGTGTCCCAAGGAGTCATTTCAGGTCAATATGCTAAATCTTTCCCAGCAGCTGACAATTTGGAAGCTTGGCTTTAATAAGCATTTGATAATAAACCACAAGAGAGTTACCTCCAATAGATAGTTTTGCAACTAGGGGTCATCACAGATAACTGCCCCCCGCATGAGCTCTCAGTGAAATGCTGTGGCGAAAGGGCTCACGTGACCCTTGGGTGTAAGGAAAGTGGAATATCAAATAGAAGTGGTGAAGTGATCTGGCCTCCGTACGCAGCACTGGTAAGACTGCTACTAGAATACTGCGTCCAGTTCTGATGGCCACATTTCAGGAAGGCTGTGGAAATACTGAAGAGAGTTCAAAGCAGGGCTGCAAAAATGATCCGGGGGTTGGAAAACAAGCCTTGCAATGTGAGGCTAAAGAAACTCAACCTATTCGGCTTATCGAAGAGGACGCTGAGAGGTGACGTGATCGCTGGGTTTAGGGACTTACTCACAGAAAAGCCATGGTGGGAGGAGGAGGAGTTGTCAGTCTTGTTGACAAAGGTATAACAAGATCCAGTGGCTGGAGGTTGAAGTTAGACAAACTGAGCCTTGAAATAAGATGCAATTTCCTAGCAGTGAGGGTAAATAAATGTTAGAGCAGTTTACCGGGGAGATGGAGGACTCACAATTGGCTGGTGTCTTTAAGGGGAGCTTAGCTATCTTTCTAAAGCATATGTTCACATCCAGCTTCTGGAAGAAATTCTATGGCCTGTGTGTTCAAGGTCAGTCTGTTGGTACCTTCTGGCCTGGGAATCTGTGAACTTGTGAATCTCTGAATCCCTCTTCCTTTTGGGTCCTGGGGAGAATAAAATTGACTGCGTTGCCTTCAATATGCTCATAACACTTGCAGCTCTGCGTTAAGACAATAACGATAATCAAATCCCATGTTTCAGGGCGTCAGCCAGTTGCCTGCAGGGGTCAAGAAGAATTTTTTTCTCCAATGCACAATTGGCCAGATGTATTCTGTTCTCTCCCCCCCCCCCCCCCCCCCCACACACACACCTTTTTCTGAAGCATCAGGGATTGGCCACAACTGGAGACAGGACACGGGGTGGAGTGGACTTGTGCTCTGAGGCAGTACAGAGAATCTTTTTTCTTTCATGCTTGGCTGGTGTGTCTTGCCCGTATACTCAATGTTACTCTCATCACCAGATTTGGGGGCAAGAGCAATTTTCCTCCAGGTCAGAGTGATAGGGACCTTGTTTTTTGTTTTGTTTTTTGTTTCACTGCCTTCTGCTTTGTGCAGTGTGGTTCACCTGCTACAATCATCCAGTCATAACCCACCTAATCAATTTCCTGCCATTGCCAGGGTTTCAGGCACTCATGGCACCAAAGCATACGTCTATACAGCAACTAGACACCTGCGGCTGGTCTGCGCCAGCCGACTGGGGCTTGCAGGACTTGGGCTGTTTCTTTGCTGTGTAGACTTCTGGGCTCAGGCTCTAGGACCCTGCAGGGTGGAAGGGTCCCATTGCTCTGGCTCCAGCCCAAGCCCAGAAGTCTACACAGCAATGAAACTGGCCCACCACCCAAGCCCTGTGAGCCCAAATCGCCTCGCACAGGCAAACCATGGCGTTTTCTTTGCTGTGTAGACATATCTTCTCTCTCTCCTGTTTTCTGCGTGTGGCACACAATTGTTTAGTATCCTGAGAACTGAAATGCTCTGGTCTAACCCAAATTATTGGGCTCATAGAGGGGTAACTGGGTGAAATGTAATGGCCGGTGGTATACAGGGGGTCAGACTGGCTGATCTAATAGTCTCTTCTGGCCTTAGACTCTGTGACACTATTCTTACTCACATAATGAGCTAGCAGTCTTGAGGAAGTGATGTGCAGGGGTGTGGGAATGAGAACTTGTGGGTTTTATGCTCAACTCGGTCACTGAGTTACTGTGAAATCTTGGGAGAATAATTTAAACTCTTTGGGACTCAATTTACTTAGCTCTGAAGTGGATATAAAAGTACTTAT
Source organism: Terrapene triunguis (assembly GCF_002925995.2). Taxonomy (NCBI): domain Eukaryota; kingdom Metazoa; phylum Chordata; order Testudines; family Emydidae; genus Terrapene; species Terrapene triunguis. The sequence goes on along the minus strand of NW_020664454.1, from coordinate 1,662,532 downwards.
TGAACCCACTTAAGAGGGTGATTTTAATTATTAATGGTAGTAGAGTGCTTTGAGATTCTTTGATGGAAGATGATATGTAAGTACACAATATTATTTCTATACTCTGTGTGGTTGACTGGGATGAATATCACAGACTTATTTCCCAGAAATCCAGATGTCTTACAACAAAAGGACATTGTGGTTAAATAAATAACAATAAGTTTGACTAGTGCTGTTCCATTCAGTGCAGGGAGAACTACACCTCCCATACTGTGTGACAAATCCTAAGGCCTTTTTAAGTCCTTGCTCAGGCAAACACCCATTGAAGTCAATGTCAGCTCTGCCTGAACCAGTATTTGGCTCTTTGTGAATAACCCTACATAATCCATTGACTTTTAACACTTAAATTGTCAAAGTCAATTATTTCCAGCTAAGCAGATGGCTGAAAACAAATAACCTGTAAGATAAGGTATTCTGGCTCCAGTGTTAAGTCGAATTGAAGTTTGCTGAACGTAAACATTACACTTACATAAATAACACACACAAAAAGTCACCACTGAGGCCAAAACCATTTTTTCCCCACAAAAACAAAGGATCGATTTCTACAGTTTAGCATTACTAAACTTGGCAGCAACTCGCACGTGAAGTATAATGATGTCATCTGGTTGGCCTTTTCCCATCGCAAACAGTAAATCTTAAAATCTGGAGAGATCTTTTATTTGGTTATTCATATTGTACAGCATCAAGGGGCTACAACACGTGTCCTTGGGTTTATTAAAATCATCTGGAAAAGAACTTATTATTTAAAGGCACAGTGCTTAAGTCTATTTTGTTTTTCTTGGAGTCTTCATCATCTGTTGTTTTTTTCCTGATAACAGTTGCCTGTAAAGTCACATACTTACTACTACTTCTGCCACTTTATGAAGGGGACATTTTTTCAGGTGGCTCTTTGTAGCGTTTGGTACTAGATATCCTTGCACATGTAATATTGATGTGCATGCCATCAAGCATGCTGAGACCATACTGTGCCTTTATTTTTCTCCTAGGAATATACCGCATCATAATAAACCTCCTCTTAGGATTTTGAATGGAATGTTACTACATTTTGGCACTGAAGTCCATTAGAAACCACCCATTTTGGTAAAACATGCTTTGTTATGCTATGCCACATCAAATTCTTAGTTCTCAAAAAAGCTTGCTAGAATATGGAATATAGAATATAATCAGAAGGAACCTCTTGCTTGAAACTGCTTACTTAACAAGGTTTCTTTAAGGGCCATGTCATTTTATTACTAATGTATAAATAAGGGGACTCGTTTGGGGACTCTTCGGGACTGGTCTCTCCCTCTGGATGCATCTTGTGTTCCCCACCGGCAGACGGGCTGCCACTGTGCCACTCGAGAGCCACATTCAGCTTTGGTAATTATCAAGGGTTAGGGGTGTTTTACTAATCTTGTTGTGGACGTGTGTAAGTGCTTGAGACTAAGTAAAGGTTTAGCTTTAAGTGAAAGCATTCTTGTGTTGTCCTGTTTGTGCCAGCCATCTATCGGTCGGACGGCCGTGTTTCCCCTGATTTATTTCCTGACACCTCCTTGCACAGAGTAAAAGTTACCAAGAGCTTTGGGTTGAAAGAACCCCGGGTAACAGAATTTGGAGGCCCCAGCATGGAGTGGTGGAGAGGAAGGAGACGGATGGTACAAACAGTCTGTAGTTTGTCCATTGCAATAGGAGGTAAAAGACGGCGGGGTGGGGTCGCTCCCTACAAGTTCCCATGTCGCAGTTTGCGAGTTAATCTACGGATACATTCGGTTACTGGGACTCAGAACTCAGGCTGATTGCCTGCTCGAGTGGAGAAATTATGTCCAGAGACAGGGAACCAACTCCAGGACACAGCCCCAAAGATCAGAGCTGCCAGACCTTAATACTCTGCCAGTGACACCGTGCAGAAACTGGAGTCCCCGAGATGGACCTGATTCTGACTGGCCATCAGGAAAAGTTCATCTGTCTTATTGGGAGTGGTGAGCACTGTATGTGTAGCATGAAGACCATGGGATGCTATTCGAGGAAGGACTGCTAGGCAGAGATGGCGTTCACCTTTCGAGGAGGGGAAAGACCCTATTTGGACACAGACTGGCTAACCTAGTGAGGAGGGCTTTAAACTAGGTTCGACGGGGACAGGTGAGCAAAGCCCACAGGTAAGTGGGGAACATGGAGACCTGGGAGATGGGTCGGAAACGAGAGGGAGTGTGGGCTATATTGGCAGAGAGAAAGGAGGATCAGGACAAAACTGGGAGGCAAGATCAAACCAGTATCTTAGATGCCTATATACAAATGCGAGAAGTATGGGTAATAAGCAGGAAAAACTGGAAGTGCTAATAAATAAATACAACTATGACATTGTTGGCATCACTGAAACTTGGTGGGATAATACACATGATTGGAATGTTGGTGTGGAGGGGTACAGCTTGCTCAGGAAGGATAGACGGGGGAAAAGGGAGGAGGTGTTGCCTTATATATTAAAAATGTACACACTTGGACTGAGGTGGAGATGGACATAGGAGACAGAAGTGTTGAGAGTCTCTGGGTTAGGCTAAAAGGGGTAAAAAACAAGGGTGATGTCATGCTAGGAGTCTACTACAGGCCACCTAACCAGGTGGATGAGGCTTTTTTTAAACAACTAACAAAATCATCCAAAGCCCAAGATTTGATGGTGATGGGGGACTTCAACTATCCAAATATATGTTGGGAAAATAACACAGCGGGGCACAGACTATCCAACAAATTCTTGGACTGCATTGCAGACAACTTTTTATTTCAGAAGGTTGAAAAAGCTACTAGGGGGGAAGCTGTTCTAGACTTGATTTTAACAAATACGGAGGAACTCGTTGAGAATTTGAAAGTAGAAGGCAGCTTGGGTGAAAGTGATCATGAAATCATAGAGTTTGCAATTCTAAGGAAGGGTAGAAGGGAGAACAGCAAAATAGAGACAATGGATTTCAGGAAGGCGGATTTTGGTAAGCTCAGAGAGCTGATAGGTAAGGTCCCATGGGAATCAAGACTGAGGGGAAAACAACTGAGGAGAGTTGGCAGTTTTTCAAAGGGACACTATTAAGGGCCCAAAAGCAAGCTATTCCGCTGGTTAGGAAAGATAGAAAATGTGGCAAAAGACCACCTTGGCTTAACCACGAGATCTTGCATGATCTAAAAAATAAAAAGGAGTCACATAAAAAATGGAAACTAGGACAGATTACAAAGGATGAATATAGGCAAACAGCACAGGAATGCAGGGGCAAGATTAGAAAGGCAAAGGCACAAAATGAGCTCAAACTAGCTACGGGAATAAAGGGAAACAAGAAGACTTTTTATCAATACATTAGAAGCAAGAGGAAGACCAAAGACAGGGTAGGCCCACTGCTCAGTGAAGAGGGAGAAACAGTAACAGGAAACTTGGAAATGGCAGAGATGCTTAATGACTTCTTTGTTTCGGTCTTCACTGAGAAGTCTGAAGGAATGCCTAACATAGTGAATGCTAATGGGAAGGGGGTAGGTTTAGCAGATAAAATAAAAAAAGAACAAGTTAAAAATCACTTAGAAAAGTTAGATGCCTGCAAGTCACCAGGGCCTGATGGAATGCATCCTAGAATACTCAAGGAGCTAATAGAGGAGGTATCTGAGCCTCTAGCTATTATCTTTGGAAAATCATGGGAGATGGGAGAGATTCCAGAAGACTGGAAAAGGGCAAATATAGTGCCCATCTATAAAAAGGGAAATAAAAACAATCCAGGAAACTACAGACCAGTTAGTTTAACTTCTGTGCCAGGGAAGATAATGGAGCAAGTAATTAAGGAAATCATCTGCAAACACTTGGAAGGTGGTAAGGTGATAGGGAATAGCCAGCATGGATTTGTAAAGAACAAATCGTGTCAAACCAATCTGATAGCTTTCTTTGATAGGATAACGAGTCTTGTGGATAAGGGAGATGCTGTGGATGTGGTATACCTAGACTTTAGTAAGGCATTTGATACGGTCTCGCATGATATTCTTATCGATAAACTAGGCAAATACAATTTAGATGGGGCTACTATAAGGTGGGTGCATAACTGGCTGGATAACCATACTCAGAGAGTTGTTATTAATGGTTCCCAATCCTGCTGGAAAGGCATAACGAGTAGGGTTCCGCAGGGGTCTGTTTTGGGACCGGCTCTGTTCAATATCTTCATTAACGACTTAGATATTGGCATAGAAAGTACGCTTATTAAGTTTGCAGATGATACCAAACTGGGAGGGATTGCAACTGCTTTGGAGGACAGGGTCATAATTCAAAATGATCTGGACAAATTGGAGAAATGGTCCGAGGTAAACAGGATGAAGTTTAACAAAGACAAATGCAAAGTGCTCCACTTAGGAAGAAAAAATCAGTTTCACACATACAGAATGGGAAGAGACTGTCTAGGAAGGAGTACAGCAGAAAGGGATCTAGGGGTTATAGTGGACCACAAGCTAAATATGAGTCAACAGTGTGATGCTGTTGCAAAAAAAGCAAACATGATTCTGGGATGTATTAACAGGTGTGTTGTGAGCAAGACACGAGAAGTCATTCTTCCGCTCTACTCTGCTCTGGTTAGGCCTCAGCTGGAGTATTGTGTCCAGTTCTGGGCACCGCATTTCAAGAAAGATGTGGAGAAATTGGAGAGGGTCCAGGGAAGAGCAACAAGAATGATTAAAGGTCTTGAGAACATGACCTATGAAGGAAGGCTGAAAGAATTGGGTTTGTTTAGTTTGGAAAAGAGAAGACTGAGAGGGGACATGATAGCAGTTTTCAGGTATCTAAAAGGGTGTCATAAGGAGGAGGGAGAAAACTTGTTCACCTTAGCCTCTAAGGAAAGAAAAAGAAGCAATGGGCTTAAACTGCAGCAAGGGAGGTCTAGGTTGGACATTAGGAAAAAGTTCCTAACTGTCAGGGTGGTTAAACACTGGAATAAATAGCCTAGGGAGGTTGTGGAATCTCCATCTCTGGAGATATTTAAGAGTAGGTTAGATAAATGTCTATTAGGGATGGTCTAGACAGTATTTGGTCCTGCCATGCGGGCAGGGGACTGGAGTCGATGACCTCTCGAGGTCCCTTCCAGTCCTAGAATCTATGAATCTATGTGCAGTCTGTTTTTAGTGGTGGTTAAGAAATAGAGGTTATGTAGGGTATTACTGTGTAAGGCTCTGTCATTGGTAAAAGACCCTGTAAACCTGCAAAAAATTAAGCTCTGAGTCCAAAGGGAAAGGAGTGTTTGCTCTGAGTCCATAGGGAAATGGGTAGAGCCCGGAGCTCATGGAGGAGTAGAGCCTGGAGCCCACGGAGGGATAAAGTTAGGTGCATTTTACCTGGAGCCCTAGGAACTGGGAAAAGGTGGGTGCCCTATTGTGTGCAGGTAACAGATCTGAACTGATAAGAGTCTAACACAGTAAACAATAGCAAATAACCTGTGCCTTCTGTCAGAAAGGGTCGCTACCTATCTGGCAGAATGACCACCCCAGAGCAACAAGAGAGAAAGGGAACAAAGAAAAGGGACCAGGAGGGGTGGGGGCTAGTTGAGGAGCCCACCCTCCTTGCTAAATGGTTAGTGGGACAAAGCCTGTGCCCATGGGAAGGGGCAGTTCAGCAAGGAAAGCAGGATCAGGCCCAGACAAGCAGGCAGGCAACAGATAAAGAGATTGGATAACAGGTTGGGAGCCCTGAGGGGCATAGTGGCAGGAGTAAGGAAAAGAGTAAGTAAGTACAGGCATGGGGAATTCAGATGCTGGGACAATACTGGAGACCCCCCCAAACGACAATTCAAAGTTGAATTCTTTAACTAGGTGCTAGATTGTGCAATACAGTCAGTTGAAGAACGTTTCATGCAGCTCAAGGAACACAGCAGTATATTTGGGATGTTGTATGATATTCCAAAACTTCTCACTATACCTGAAGAAGGCCTACACCAGCAATGCAGGGCACTAGAGACAATGTTGACACATGATGACATACGCGATATTGATATGAGTGATTTAGGTGATGAACTGAAAGCCTTTTCAAGATACATTTCAGCAGGATCAACTCCAAAGGCTGTCCTGGAATATATGTGCACAAATAAGATGACCACCCTCTTTCCAAATGCTTTTGTTGCTCTGCACATACTTCTAACACTTCCTGTAAAAGTTGCCAGTGGAGAACGCAGCTTCTCCAAGCTGAAGTTAATAAAAACACATCTACGCTCCACAATGACACAGCAGAGGCTGGTCAGCCTTGCAACCATCTCAGTAGAGCATGAGCTGGCACAGACTGTGGACCTTCAGGAAGCAGTTCAAATCTTTGCAACTAAGGCCTGGTCTACACTAACCCCCCAATTCGAACTAAGGTACGCAACTTCAGCTACGTGAATAACGTAGCTGAAGTCGACATACCTTAGTTCGAACTTACCGCGGTTCAGACGCGGTCCACACGCGGCAGGCAGGCTCCCCCCGTCGACTCCGCGGTACTCCTCTCGCCGAGCTGGAGTACCGCAGTCGACGGCGAGCACTGCCGGGATCGATTTATCGCGTCCAGACCAGACGCGATAAATCGAATCCGGAAGTTCGATAGCCAGCCGTCGAACTACCGCGTAAGTATAGACATACCCTAAGAAGGCCCGGAAAGCACCACTTTTATTATTCAAACAGATAAAAATGCCAGTGTTTACTATGCAGACAAGAAAAGTTACATTTGCTGTTCAGGCGTTTGAAAGTTAAGTGTTACTTAAAATTTCTGAACAAAGCATTTAAAGTTTCTCCTTTATTGGGGTAGGTAGCAGAGCAGTACCATGAGAGGAGTAGAACAGGAAGAAGGCAGAATTGAGACCTTTCAAAGTTTTGGCCCAGTGAGGGGGCATCGGGGCGTCATTTGAGCTTCCCGCCTCAGGTGCCAAAATGTTGTGGGCCGGCCCTGAATGGGTAAATAACTGGCTGGAGTTTTTATGTTCTGTGGTCCTTTAATCTGATGTGTTTCTTACTCTGCTTTCCCAAGACTCCTTTTAGCAGTTAATTTTTATTTACGTTTCTGAGGTTTACGTTGTTTGGGGTTTTGGTTTGGGTCGCCAGCTGTTTTTCTTGGAATATGTACTCATTGACTTCGGTACGTTCCTGCTATATTTGATGGAATTTTCCTTCCTTGTGCATTGTTCTGTATTTCTTCAGGGCACAAATCCAGGGCACAAACAGTGTGTAATCTGTTTTTTCAGTCAGTCGATTTCTTGTCACATTTCCACAGGACATGTTGGAAATAGTTCATTCACATTTTCTCCATATTGCTGCATCCTTGTTTGTACAGACATATTTTGTCCCACAGAATTGGCAAAGTCTTTGGTGGCTCTGCGCTGGCATGTTCATATAGCCTCTGTGTTTAGTGATTTCATCAGTTAATTAAATCCCCTCATGATATGGGATAGAGAAACAGATGGGTAATGAGCCAGGTATGAGAATTTAGAAGTTGAAGTTCACTAGTGAAACCTTACTGGACTCTGTGTGTACAAATGTATTATTTGAAAACTTCCAGTCAATTGTAAACACTCGGCATCAACCCATACTAGGAAACAACACAGATGGTGCCAGGTGTATAAATCTGTCACAAGACTGAACTTACATGAAAACAATATAACTCATTCTTTCTCACACCATCGCTTGAAGAGGAAACGTGCCTTCTACACTTGAAAAATCAAGATAATCTCATCTGGGAAAACAACTGTTGGCATGAGTGGCATGTGTGGCAAATATGATATCATTGCAGTCACATCAAAAACAAAATTAACAGATTGCTTCTTGCATTCAAACCCAACATGAAAACAAGACTTGGGGCCAGATCCGAAACTGGTGTTAATTCTTAACGTCCCATTGAAGTTGACAATTTGCACCAGCTGAGGATCTGCTCCTTCTAATCTCCTTCTACTGATGTCCTCCTTCTAATCATGCTAGTTTTATTGTCCACATAATTTTGGATGTATTTTGATTAGCTACGTCTATAATTAATACGTCTTCAGTTCTGCTCTGAAAAGCCACACTGCACAAATTGGCAAAGGGGAGTTCTGTGTGTGTCATCGCTGTGGGTCCAGCTCAAATTTGCTCAGCTAGTATACAAGGAAGAAGGAAGACGTGTGCAAAATTTGTGAGTGCAAGCTTAGAGGCATCCTCTGAAACATGGCCTTAAATGTCTTCTGGACTAAATTTGCTTTCCAGCCAACCAAATATGTCACTCTCCCCATCCCATGTTAACTCTAGTTTCCTCCTGTCCTTCAAGCATGTTGAAAATGGGGCCCAAAAGAGCGCTAAAGTAAAAGTGGGGAGAGAAATAAAAATTTGAACTGATTAGGTGCGCCATCATTATTACAAAAACATAAGATTCCGGCATCAGCTATACAGATTTCCATTGATTTACTGAATACTTGATGCAATAACCTCTTTCATTCACTGTGCTTGTGAAGTATATTATGCCAGCAATTTGAGCTGGCTTATTTGTCAGATGAAAATTGTGGTTATTACCAAATTGGCTTGTTAGAGTTTAATCAGTAATAGATTTGCCTCAAAAAGAGACTGATGGACTACTTGGGTTTTTTAAAGAAACGAGTGAAAATGTCTTGAGGTGTTTGTTCAGAAAACATCTTCACCTTGGAGACCGTTCAACAAGGGGGTTGTGATGTGTAACACTTTGACTTGCAAGAAGCCTGATACACAGCACTCCAGAGACTACATTGACTCCAGTTCAAGGTATGATATTGATCATTAGGGCCAAATCCTTACACCCCCTTTGTGCCAGTCAGGAGATGTACATTGGCTGTAATTCAGCCAGATGCCCAACATAGAATTCCTCTGTCATAGGAAGCTCCCTGCTGTCACATCTGAGCTGTTGCTTGGCCCCATGACTCTGTTCTCCCTCTCCCTCCTGGCAAAGAGGGGTCATGTCAGGGGAGGGAGGGAGTATGTCTTAGGCAAGGAGGGGGTTTGGCAGGGCTCTGCTCTGCAGCTCCTATCCTCTGCTGGCACAGGGTTCATTAAGCACTCTAAGCTAGTGGCTGAGTTTGGACCTCCGTGGCAAGAGCTCTAGGGGCATCAGAGCTGGGACTGGCCTGATGTGTCCCTCGCCTCCCCCCTGGATTGAGCAGAGCTCTGGTATAGTAGAGAATTTGCCCCTTAAATTCGTCTCTGGTTTGGAGCCTAGCTTTCTGACCTCTCATCCCACTCTCTCCCCATGTTTTCCCATGACAGGTGAAGTCAGCATAGGTGTCTGAGTTAAAAGTCCATAGATTTCAGCATCTGGGGGGGGGCGGGGCTGCTGGCAAGGTGTTACCAGAACAGGGGGAGTCTTCAATTCGATCGGCGGCGGCAGTTCAGTAGCAGGTCCTTCGCTCCTAGAGGGAGTGAGGGACCTGCCGCCCCTCTCCCTTGGCTGCCCCAAGCACCTGCTTGTTAAGCTGGTGCCTGGAGCCGGCCCTGGCCACATTACTTATTCATGGGAATGTGATTTGGAAGCAATGTAGCTATCTCAGACTCATGGCAATACAGCCATTATATCAGTCACACTAACATATTATCATTTTGCTTTCCATGTTTATGCACAACCCATGTGGGAAGAAGATGCAGAGACAAGATGATAAATCCCCCTCTCCCCCCCCATTACATCTTTTCACAGATCTAGATTGGTCAGGGACTCTCCTTTTACTGTGTATGTACAGTTCCTAACACAATGGGATCTTGATCTGAGACAAAGGCTTCTAGGCACAACTGTAATATAAACTATTTGGGGGGAAGGATAGCTCAGTGATTTGAGCATTGGCCTGCTAAATCCAGGGTTGTGAGTTCAATCCTTGAGGGGGCCATTTAGGGATCTGGGGCAAAAATCTGTCTGGGGGTTAGACTTGCTTTGAGTAGGGGGTTGGACTAGATGACCTTCTGAGGTCCCTTCGCACCCTGATATTCTATGATTAAACATGTATGGTGCATACCTTTGACCATCTCACTTGCATGGTGAACCAACTGTAGCTTTGTTAAGGTCTGAGTACTCTTGCTGTACCTAGGTACAGTGAGTATCACTGTGTGCTGAAGGCACTATACAGGCCCTCAGGTGACCTGAGTTCAACCTCTAGCTCTGCCACTGATTTACTGTGGCACCTTGGAAACTTTCTCTGTGCCTCAGGTCCCTATCTGTCTATTTCAACTTTCCACTCTGAAGGGTTTGCACAGCGCCTAGCACAATAAGACAGCAGCCTCTAGGTGCTACCACAGTACAAATAGTAAATATTAGTCCCTAGCCCAAAGAGCTTATAATTATCTCTCCATATGTGTTTGTACAGCACCTTGCACAATGGCACCCCCTAATCTTCATTGAGGCCTCTAGATGCTACTGTAATAAAAATAAATAAGTGCTCCTATTCTTTTACTATATGTTGACCTTTCAATGATGGCTTCTGTAGCCTTCCTCTGCCTCAGTTTCTCATTCTGTAAAATAGGGATAGTAATCTTACTCGCCCTCACACAGTTGTTGTCAGGCTCCATTACTGATGTTTGCAAACTCACTGAGATTATTAGACAAACTATTATTACTATTAGGGCTAGTTGAAATGTTTCCTTCAAAACTGTTTTTTGACAGAACACTGAATTTTCAACTAACCGAATTCTTTTTTTTTTTTTTTTAAAATTTTTTTTTTTTTTTGAAAATTTTTTTTTTTTTTTTAAAAAAAAAAATCGAAAAATGTCAGTGGAAAACTTAAGGTGTTTTGGCCAAAACCTAAAACTTTTTGACTAAAAAACTGAAAACTTTAAGTTTTCAGCTGAAATCTTGTGTGTTTAGTTGGTTGATGAAAAGATTAAATTTTCTATGAAAGAAAACCCCATTTCTTGACCAGCTTTAGTTACTATTATTAATTTCTCTCCACATAAAGAGCACTCCGGCTTTTTACTGTGGTGTGCTCCATCACTACTGTATTTGATTTGCCCATAGCATACAAAAAGTGTAATGATTAACATCAATGCACAGACCTGGTAAGTGACAGTGAATATTTAAGAATTATTGTACCTGTTTAGTCAAACGGAACATGCTTCCAATTAATGTTGGTCTGCACTGTTTCAAAATAAATGTGTAACTCATTATAAGCTGGTATCACAGGTTTTGAGTTGAAATACATCCCAGAGGAAATGTATAACATATATTTCATATCAGGCGCATAAATCAAGAGAAAATGTGCATTGTTTCTTTCTCTTATTACTAGATGCTGTAGTATTTAAAACACTGACAAGAATATTTGCCCACTCCCTTCTAGATGCCAAAGCTCATTTATTGCAACTCTCTTTTATCCAGACGCCTGGAAAAATCTATTCGCAGGTTCCAGTTTCATGATGAATTAAGGCCAGATTGTGTCAACTGCACATGGCCCTGAGGAAGGAGGGGTGCTGAACTGCACTGCCAGAGGGGTGGTTCCTGAGGGAGGCAAAAGCTGTCCCTCCTGATCCTTAGTGTGCATAGGGAATGCTGGGCAACGTTTGTCAGAAAAACTGTTTTCACCAAAAAATGCAGATTTGGTGACACTGAAATGTTTTGTGAATTCATGTGGATTTGGCCAAATTGGTCATTTAGAAAAACAAACAAACAAACAAAGAAACAACAAATTCAGAAAAAATCAAACCATTTTCTTTTGACATTTTGGAAACAAAACGTTTCAATTGTTCAGTTGGAAATGATGTTTTGTTTCAAAACTTCCCTTCCTTTTTTTTTTTAATTTTAAAAACGATTAGATATGGTAGAAATAGAAAAAAACACATTTGGAATTGGTAGAAATGAAATATTTTGTTTGATCCAAAACTAATTCCCCCCCCAAAAAATTGCCAGTGAACTGAAAAATCCGTTATTTGCTCACCTGTACGGTACAGTGCCTCAGCCATTTGAATGCTGCAGCTCTCTACAGCTTTACAAGCATTTCCCCACACTCCCTGCACCTTGTGGAGAAATTTGTGTCTCTGGAGCATGCACCCTCATTCTCCCCTTCCACTACATATCAGCTCCTGCATTGGGTGTGCTCAGTGTGGGGCAGGGCATATGCACAGGATGCCAGTAACTTGGCATACAGAATTCAGGTCCTGTTCAGACCAGTGAAGGTTCTCCATGAGCAGGTCCTTCCTTCCATCTCTGAGCTGTTCATTCCATCTCCCCTTCCCCTCTTACTAAGGGTCCTTAATCCTATAACATAACTGGAAATCCTGTTTCTATGCATCACATATAGAGAATTCAACCCCTGGCTATGGCACCCTGCTCATCTCCTTTTCAAGTGAACATCTCCCTGCTAATTCTTCTGCCGCCTGGAACGCTCTCCCGAACCCTATTAATCAAATTACCAGCCTCACCTCTGCCAAGCCCCTCCTAAAAATCCATTCCTGTTGTGAAGGGTGAACTGATTAAACAAATAAACCAAAACCTGCCCACAAAGACATTGCCATGGCCTAAAGTGAGTCGCTGCGTAGTCACCGCATGGTCTTGTTTTGGAGCCATGTCTCTCCCCCTTTCCCTCTCTTCTTACTCTTTCCTTGTTGGGCCCTGTCTACATTCTAGATTGTCCGATCTTCAGGCAGGGCCTGTGGCTGCCTGTCTGGTCTGTGAGGCACCTAGCGCACCTCTCTGGGCATGGTGGAAGTAGTAACTAATAATTTATGCTGCCTTTGATTCTCTCTATGGGAGAACAGTCTGCCCTGAGTAAGGGGGAACACACTGATCTGCTGTCCCTGGAGCAGCCTGGGAGAGAGATTGTGACTTCCCACTGCTCCAGGGTGGGAGTAAATTGCACTGGGTCTGTACCTGGCAAAGCAAGCGTTCTTCAGTGCACTGGCTCAGCGACGACACCTGGCATGTGAGGGTAGAGAAGAGCCCTAGCTCTTCCCATTTCCCACCCTGTTCGGTTCCCTCTCATCCACTTGCGCGGGTGTATGTGGAAGCAGTGGCACTGTGGAGCCTGCTTCACCGGCTGTGCTGCTATCTGTGATGTCGGTAGCTGGAGCAAGAGCATATGGGGGTGTCCCCTCGCACTTCTGTCCTCTTGCACTAGAGGCTACAATTTGGCCTTTCCGTATTATATTTCCTGAATCCGGGGCAATGTTTATTGTCATCCTTCTTCCACTTACTTGCCAGAGGGCAGACGGCCATTCAGAATACAGTTCACCATAATACTGACAATTGTTTGCTAGCTGAGTTGCTGATGCAGTTTTCCTGCTCCCATCGATCCTTTGTGTTTTCCAACCAAATTCTCCTTTCCTTCCTTTCGCCCTTTGTCCTTTGGATCAAAATTCCTCTCTCAGCATTTTCTTCTTCTCCACACTTTTCTCCACGTCTTGTCAAGGCACAGACAGTGATTTTTTCTTCCTCTTTTTCCTGGAATAGAAACGTTTTGCTTAGTTTTTTTTAAATCCTGTAAGTATGTAAATAAGCAACATGGCCAAATAAAAGCGGTAACCAAAGGTAGCCAAAGCATTCAACATAGCTACAGTAACTCATCACTTAAAGTCGTCCTGGTTAACATTGTTTCATTATTAGGTTGCTGATCTATTAGAGAACATACTCATTTAAAGTCGCACGATGTTTTGTTACAAGGTTGTTTGGCTCGCTCCGCCCGCCCAGCATTCCAGCCAGGGAGTGGGTCGGGCCATGGAGGCTTGCCCCACTCCACCTGGCCGGCATTCCAGCCAGGGAGTGGGCAAACCCCTGACCCCACTCCCCGGCAGGAGTGACAGACAGGCAGAACAGGGCAAGCCCTGACCCTGCTCCCTGGCTCGAATGCCGGGCGGGCGGAGCGGGGCAAGCCCCCACGCCTGAACCCCGCTACCCCCCTGCCTCAACCAAGCATCACAATCATCATTGGTGAGTACAGTATTCAATTCTTTAAAATGATTTCAAATTTATACTGTCTATGTATATAATTTCTTTTGTCTGGTGAAAAAAATTTCCCTGGAACCTAACCCCCCCCCCCATTTACATTAATTCTTATGGGGAAATTGGATTCGCTTAACATCGTTTCGCTTAAAGTAGCATTTTTCAGGAACATAACTATGTTAAGCGAGGAGTTACTGTATCTCGGTCATTTCCCAGAAAAGAAATGCAAACTATTAAGGGCCAACTATTAACTGGCGCAGTTCCATTGGCTCCAAAAGTCTAAATGGGGGAGACACAGCAAGTGGCATTCTCTGAATTCTTTGAAGGCATTACGGAAAGCTTTAAAATATTTTGCAATATATATAGAGAGAGTATCATAGAGTGCTAGATAGTAGGCAGAGATACAGATATCAACATAAGAAAGAAAAAAGAAGACTTTGAAAAAAGTGGTTGTTTTATACATTTTATTAGACTGAAAAGGAATCAGTTGAGAAGGATACTACACAGACACTTTGGAAGCTGTTAAATGCTTGGTGGACATTCCAGTAGGCATGTTCAGTTACTCCTTGTGTCTCTCACTAACTTTTGACATCATACCAAGTCCCAAAAGATCTCTATTATTAAAATATCCTTGATTCTTAGACAGACCCAAGATATTTTGATTAAAGGAGGAGCGCTACTGTGACTTTCCTTCCTTTATTGCTCCACCCAAGATAAAGTGGACAGGATGTTGTACAGCATTGTGCCTGCTGTCCGTGTATGGTCTTGTGAAAGGTGCTGAATTTCAAATTCTGTACTCTCATTGCACTGCATATATTTAGTGCCAATGTGATTTGTTTCACATAGAAAGCTGAACAAAAGGCTAGATTTTCAGGATTTCCTGCTTGTTTCTAATATGCTCAATTAATACCTTTTGTTTCAAAGTGAATTATATGAGTGACCGAGAGTTAAGGTCCTGATGCACCAAGGCACTTCAGTATCTGCTAAAGTTTATGCTTAAGGAAATACTTATTTATCAAAGCATGTAAGCATGTATTTAAGTCCCATTGATTAAAACTGGCTTTTGATAGGCCCTAAAAGCTATTCATGTACATTCCTTGTAGTTTTAATGATAGAGGTTTTAATTTGTTTCATATTTCCTTCCTACATTTCTATTTTTACTTTTCTTTCTTATCCCAAACGAGCTTGTGACCTCAATTTCCATGCAATTGCTTGGATCAGCCAGCAACAGATACTAAATTAACAAGGTTGTCTGGCAACTAGTCCTTGTCCTGGAGACTGAACTTATTGTGAGCACTTGAATGATACAGTCATCACCCACAGCCCTGGGCATGTGATGAATGATAAGAATGGAATTCTCCTAGTTATTTTGCAGTGAGATGCTGCCACGCAAACAATTGGTTGTAGGCACATGAGCCACAGTAGCCTCAGGTCAAACACAGTCAAAATACAGCCTTGTAGTAAAAGCTTATGTTCCAGAAGAGCAGATATGTTATAGTATCATTACGACCCACATCTTTTCTAAGCGTATATTTTTGGTAGCTCTCACTTCTGTCTTATCTTTGTTATGTCTCCATGGAGAGCCATTGTCTTCATTTTACAAGACACAATCATCACATGTTTTCACGTTTTACTGTCCGTCCCTCATTCATCGCAAAGGGATAGTCCAGCTGTGAAAGACAATATGAGCATGCCCTTCCCTCTATGAGAGCTTCTGCAGGAAAAGCCCCAATGATGCACACATCTTCCCTGAAGAAATTTGTCAAAGCACTTCAAAATCCATCACAAGAAAAAAAAATTTAGAAAGTTATAATACTGAAAGGCTAAAACCTAATCCGAAGAAAATGTCTGATAAGAACATGGGCGGTGCAGATGGTTTCCCAATAAAGATTCTGCCATTGGCATGGATCAGTAAAAGCAATGTGAATTTTTAGCAGCAGTTATATTATGGGATGCAAAGTGATCTAAAAATATATACCATTTAAAGCAGTCAATATACATATAAAGGCCAAGACCAAGGTTTGCCAACCCCAGTTATGTAACTAGAGATCATCATTAAACACATACAGTCTACTGAGGACTGTTGCATCAGCCCAGAGTGACCACAGTTCATGGTGTCCCACCAGGCATCATGTAGTGAAGTTTCCAGATCTAGCTCTGTCCTGCAAATTCAAAATCTCTGGGACAGTCCTGTGGTCGGCACCAGGTAGGATCAGGGTGTGCACCCTTTGGGTCTTGATGTAGAATTTGAGAGTACAGTGTGCTGGGGTATTGTTGTCCATTCTGGTGACATGGTCGTAGACAGGCAATATAAAAGGCGACTGAAGGCAGGGAAGGTCTCTGCGAAATTATGACATTTTGCACAGAAGTCAAACTGCTTTATGCTCAGGATTTGCTGCTGACAGCGCATATGGTGTGCCTCTAGCCTCTCCGAGTCTGCCTGTAAGAGAGTCCAGCTTTCTGATCCGTATAGTATACAGATTTGAGAGATCCTGAACTTTGTTTCAGTGCAAAGCTGGTTTTGCATCCATAAAAGCGAGACTTCATGCCGGAAGGGGTGAGACCTATTCGCCAAAGAAAGTCTGGTTTGCTGTGACCATTTGAACTCTGATTGCTGCCTAGGTAGATGAACTCATAGTGCTCACCACAGTACTAGACGCCACCTGCACCAGGGAGTTTGGTGGCCTAGCTAGGAGGTTCAGGACCTTGGTCTTCTGCCATGAGAGGTTCAACAACCCCATAGCATAGGCAGCATCTTGAACGCCTTGGAGGGTGGATCACTGACTGTTCCACCAGCAAGGCAGTGTTGTCAGCATAGTCTTCATCAGTGAAAGACACAGAGGTTAAGCGACTTGTCCAAGGTCACATTGGAAGTCTGTGCCTGAGAAAAGGATTAAATCTAGATCTCAAGTCCCAGTCTGGAGCCTTACACACATATTAAGAAGAAGAGATGGAGGGTCAGTAGTGGAATACGCACATTTAAACTTTTCAATAGAAAAGAAACATTTTCAGAATTCCTATGGAACACTTTAGAAAATCACAAACTATTATGCTAAATTATACAAAAACTGGAGGCTCTCAGCCAATGAGAACAGACTCCATATCATGTGATTTCTCAATGAAATGGCCACTCTTCTCAGTGCAGACTGATTCTATTTTCTCATTTCCTTCCCCAGGATTTCCCTTTTCTTCTGAATATCTCCTTACATCTTTAACAACATTAAAGTTTCTGCTTCGTGCTCCCATCTTGACACCTCTGCCCCGTTCCATGCTCCCGCCCCATAACATTTCTTAGGGTTAGTTTGAGCCTTTGCTTAAAGCCCTGTGTAAGGGGTGGCACATAGCTTTGCCACTCCAAGAGCTACCCTGGGAACGAATTGTGAGGTTCTCCTTCCCTGTTCCTGAAGGAAGTAATTTGAACCACCCCCTTCCAGGTGCAGATTACTTCCTCTCCACTGCATCCTGCCAGTTTAGCAGGGTGGGTGTGGAGACCAGGCTCCTCCCAATCCCCTGTTTAAAGTAGGGAGTCCCAGACATGTAGCTCCCTTCTGCTCAAGCTGAGATGTGGATAGTAGGCTATGCAGAAGGGTGGGCTTCCCCTCCACCCTTCCCTTACAGCGGTATTAGAATCAGGCACAATCTGACTCTTAATTAAGAGAAATATTTTTTTCCTTAGTCATACCCATTTTCTGTCCCCTGTGCCCTCCGTCCCTCTTCTATTTACAGAACTCTGGAGCTGAAGGCCTGCAGAACTCTGGGGCTATTCGGAAGCCAAACACTGATCTCATCTGAACGTGGCAGACAGCCCTGACTTTCTAATGGGCTGGCCCAAAACCCTGGATCCCTACATTTCAAACTCCGGAACGTGAGCTGAATTTGCAGTGTGAGATTCCCTCGGATTCTCGTGCGGAGTGAGGAAAATATAAAATACGGTATAATCTGTGCAAGCTCATTGTACCATCCCCATTCTGCCTGCTGCCCAGCATGTCAGGTTCAGCTCCTGCTGATCCATCTCTCCCTGAAGTCAATGGCAAAGCTCCCATTGACTTCATTGGATGCATGTCGGCCGGTCATTGGCCTCATTTGGCAGGTCCAGGGCTGAGTCACTCCCTGATCATGTACATGGTCTCTAAGGGCCCAATCCTGCATTACTGAAGTTAATGGGAGTTTTCAATGGGAAAAAGAATAGGCTTCTGGGGTTTGATCCTGGGTCTGACTCTACAAGGTAGTGAGCACCTAAGATCATATGCCCTGTGACTTGCTCTGTGCACCACTTACGAAGTTCTGAGTCTTCTAAACTTCCTTGGAAGTCAGTAGGAGCGCTTTGCAGATACAGGCCTTAAATCAGAGGACCAATGTGACTAGAGAGTAATCAGGGATTTTGACAGTCACCTTACTGACCCTGATAGCTGAACTTGGCACTGGGGAGTAGCACACAGGACAGGAGAAACAAGACAAGGTGAAGTGTACTGTGTTTAATAGCCTTCCTCATAAGGGGGCGGAGAAGGACAACAGGACTGGTACCTTGTTTTCCTTGGCAGTTTGAATACATCCGGTTCCCCCGCAAGGATAAACTACTCAGCCAAAATGGATTATTGCCTCATAAAAAGGGGCACCTGCTCTGTTATCCCTTAAATGAAAAACAGGCCTAAAAATATATGAATAAGCCATGTTGTTTTAATGAGGCATGGAAATGAGCTATCACTGCCAAAACACTACCCTTTCTCAACCGCCTCTTCTGATTACAAGAACTGTAATTTGTGAGCTCCTGGCTTCCTGTTATTAAGCCAATTGTTCAATTTTCAGGAAGCTTTGGGATTGTAGTCTAAAGCTGAGGGGATGAAGATAGCGCAACATGGGCCGAATCCTACTTCCATAGTGTACCATGAAAGTCTGTTAAATTAGGGAAGTTTTAGTATTCAGATAGTATTTATATGTGGCAGGTGCTCTGTACGGAGAAGCAAGGAGGTGAAGGCCATGCCATGAAGAGAGACACACTATAGGCCAGCCTTTATCACCAAGCAGAATATGAAGAATGACTCACTCGCTGAGTTTCCTTTGAGGAGTTATCCCCACAGCCTTGTACTTGTTTTTTTCCTTAGAAGCCTGGAATGGCTCTGAAAAAGGCACTCTGTTTGATGGAAAAAACAAACAACCCTTGTGTTTTCTTTATATATTTCACATGCTTGTAAGGAAAGAAATAACTTACCTAGGATAAGAAGATTCCTGCCTTTTATTAAATATACTGAAAGAGAGAATACCTTCAGGAACAAGCCTATATATCTGGCTTCCAACGAGGCAACCGCAAAGTTCTCTTTACCTTAGGAGCTGTGGCCTTTTTTCCCTGCTGGGTCACTTGTTCTTTGCAAAAAAGCAACCATTTCAAGAAACCATCCAGGCACAGTTGGGTCTCAGATAACTGTGGTTATTAAATATACACCAATATGCAGCTACATGGCTCTGTTTCTCTGACTGGTTTCTGGAAGCTTCTAAAACACAGAACATGGTTTTGGCGGGGAGGGATAACTCAGTGGTTTGAGCTTTGGCCTGCTAAACCCAGGGTTGTGAGTTCAATCCTTGAGGGGGGCCATTTAGAAATTGGGGCAAAAATCTGTCTGAGGATTGGTCCTCCTTTGAGCAGGGGTTGGATTAGATGACCTCCTGAGGTCCCTTCCAACGCTGATATTCTATGGTGAGCACCACTATAGGGCTCACAAACTATTTAACAGGGATACTGTGCTATTCCTATGCACTACACTCCCCATCAGTAAGAATTACCAACCTCAAAGATACCTTGCGAGACTTCATTCACCCAAGTTTACCAAGTGTTTTGAGATATGTAGGTGAAAGAATTATGCCTTCCCCACTCCCCTGTGTTCCTGCACAAGGCCATACGTCTGTCTGGTCTAGAGTTTTTTATTATTCCCATCATCATTGTATCTAGGTGCCATTACTATCACAGGGACAATTTTCAAAGGGACACATAGTAGTTATGCTCCCAGTTCCCATTAATTTTCAAAGAAATTGGGCATCCAGCTGCCCTTTGTGCCTTTGGAAATCTACCCCATATATGTCATAATAGTATAGGACTACATATGGGCCTTATTCTATGTGTCGCCAAGTGCTCTCAAATCCCACTGGAGTTGAGGGTTCTCAGCACCTTGCAGGATTAGGCCCTAAGGTAATAAACTGTCACACTAATACATTTGCACCATGAAACTTTCATTTGTGTAGTATGCTGCACTAATAGTGGCTACATAACTATTAGTGCATAAGCTGTAACATTCTTAAAATGATAGTGGAACTGAAACTGGTGGTGGTGTGAATATTTTGAACGTATTTTCTTCTCTAGCAAAAAAACCACAACAATATCAACCAGTGCTGTGGTATTTTAAATATATCATAATATATGGGTCAGATCCTACAAACCCTTACTCACATGAGCAGCCCCTCTGTCTTCAAAGGGGCTACCTGCAGTGACTACAGTTTAAAAGTGCATATGACGATCTATTGTCCCACGTAGGCGATAACTTTTCCTCGTGGAATATAGACGTTAGTGGGATGTATAGTTCAGATGAAATATTATGAATATTTTCCCCTCGGTGATGAAATGCTCTATTGCGCCTGATATGGGGACAGTTTTTGATATAGGCCGAATGGTTCCTAGGACGTACAATTCTTTCCACTATTCTAAACATTATTGTTTTGCACAAGGTGTATTGTCCCAAAGCTCATTGTATTAAACTATAGAACCACTGCTTTTGACCCTCAACAGAGTAAGGATATGACACATCGATTAGGATATATTTAAAATACCATAGAACTTGTTGCCATCACTATGTTTTGCTGAAGAGTAGGATATATTAAAAATATTCACACTGCCACCATTTGCTCTGGAAAAGAAAACCATACACGTTTCTTTTGGGGGGCATAATTGAAGTGCTAATACTACCTAGAGGGCTGGAGACTTAGATGAGGATCTGGCCCAGTTTTTAAGTCCATGTGAAGGATTCACACACTCACCACGTTGTACTTGTCTTATAAAGCATATCCTATTAGCTGACACATTCCTTCAATAATAATGTAACTTGAATCCCTTCATTACCTCCATGTCAAAAATAGCGAGTCAGCTAGAGCTTTAAACCCTGTTGACGCATACGTTATATTTGTTTACTTATCTAGACAGATGTTTGAATAGTTTCTGTAACTTCCAGTAAAACATTGCAGACAACTGTGAAGTTTGCTAACCCCTTGGTAAAGCAGTCTCTTTGGAGTCATTAGTTCACCACAAGATAAACTGCGTTAGTATGCCATGCTTCCACTCCCAAGTACTAGGCTGACGGATAGCTCAGCATGCCATTCCCACCAGCAAACAGGGATTAGGTTAATAAACTTCTGC
Organism: Terrapene triunguis; assembly: GCF_002925995.2. Lineage (NCBI taxonomy): Eukaryota > Metazoa > Chordata > Testudines > Emydidae > Terrapene > Terrapene triunguis. Next base: position 1,641,245 of record NW_020664454.1, on the reverse strand, counting down.
AGTGGAGATCGTGTCTCTGTTTTAGATCAATAACATTAAAACGAGGACAGGCAAAGCAAGCTACTCTGTAATCTTGCTTTTCTCATCAGACACATCTTTTCTTCTACTGTCTTTCTCTCCAGTTAATGATACTGAGCCCAGTCCTCCGCTATGGTGCAATATTGTGTCCCGTGAGAAGAGCTGTGCCAAAAATTCACCAACCGTGCAGTTAGGAGCCTCACTTGTTTGCAACCATGCGTTGGCTTATGTGCTCAATACTTAGCCAAGAGTGGCTGGTAGCAGACAGAATATACACCTCTACCCCGATATAACGCAACCCAATATAACACGAATTCGGATATAATGCGGTAAAGCAGCACTCCGGGGGGGGGGGGGACTGCGCACTCCGGCGGATCAAACCAAATTCGCTATAACATGGTTTCACCTATAACGCAGTAAGATTTTTTGGCTCCCGAGGACAGCGTTATATCGAGATAGAGGTGTACCATGCCCATGAAAGGACCATGGGTACATCTTCACAGCAAACAGGCAGCAGCGAATTTCTGAGCCGAGCTCAACTGACTCTGATGCTCTGTGAGGAAGCATCTTAGAGCCCAGGCTCAAGCCCAAATGTCTGCACTGCTATTTTTACCCTTGCAGCCAGAGCCCTGCTAGCCCGAGTCAGTTGAGCCGGGCTCTGAGACTTGCTGCCACAGGGGTTTTTTGCATGTAGCCATATTCAGTGTGGCTTAAATTCCCAAACAAGATGGCTAGGAGAATAACATTCAAGCCCTGGGCCAGCTGTGGCAGAAGAGGGGAAAGTTGACATGTAGCTATGTCACAGAGTATCTATTATGACCAATGGGTATGCAAGGGACTAGTTTTGGGCAGTCTGAACAATCCAACCACCTGCTATTGTCCTGTAACTGGGACCCTGTATATCCCATTTGCCCCCTGGCACATAGGACATCATGTCACATGGGTATGGTGCATGGTGATCAAACTTTTCATCCTAGGAACCACATCTTAATCGAGACATTGTCTGGTGGATGCCTCACCTGCCATTTGTATGGTCCTACCTCCCTTCCTCCTCAGGGTATGTCTATACTACCTGCCAGATCAGCGATTGATCCAGCAGGGGTCGATTTATCGCATCTAGTCTAGACGCGATAAATCAACCCCTGAGCACTCTCCCATCTACTCCTGTACTCCACCACCACGAGAGGCGCAAGCGGAGTGGCAGCAGTCGACTCACCGCATTGAATAGATCTAAGTACGTCGACTTCAGCTACATTATTCACGTAGCTGAAGTTGCCTATCTTAGATCAATGCCTCCCGCCCCCCAGTGTAGACCAGGCCTCATAGTCACCCAGACCACACACCCCTGCCATTTAGGATCACACAAGAGCACTGTAGAATACCACAGTTTGAATATGTGTCACATGCCCCCTTTTCCATTACTCTGCATGCCCTCTATGAAACAGTAGTACAGACCTGGCCTGGACCACATATCCTGAGGGTGAAATTCACCCCTGTGCAGAGGTACAGCACAAGGTCTAGGTATCACATAAGTGCCTTGTGTTGCCTCTCTGACCCTGGGCAACATCTCGAAGCCCCAGGTTCTGTGTCTAATGTGCTTCATTTGCCTGCACCCACCAGTTGCAACCTTCACTTTTTCCACACTCATACTGACCACACAGCTGGCTCAGTGCTGGGGCCTCAGTTCTTTAATTAATTAATTAATGGAGATATCCCATCTCCTAGAACTGGAAGGGACCTTGAAAGGTCATCGAGTCCAGCCCTCTGCCTTCACTAGTAGGACCAAGTACTGATTTTGCCCCAGATCCCTAAGTGGCCCTCTCAAGGATTGAACTTACAATCCTGGGTTTAGCAAGCTAATGCTCAAACCACTGAGCTATCCCTCCCCCCCACAAGGGAAAGACACTGTAGACAAAAACTTCTGAAATTGCCCAGCCCGCAGGAAAACAAGAGATGTGCGTGTTTCATACCAGGCCTGAAAACTGCCTTACTTTTAGTCCTTCTCTCTCTGTTAGTATATAATTTGCTGCTGTTTTGGGAATGCTATGAGCCTCTGGGTTTGGGGGAAATTTTCAAAGGCAGATATGGGAGGGAGGTACCCGACTCCCATTAACATTTTCATCATCATCATCACACCTAGCTCTTATATAGCATTTTTAATCAGTAGATCTCAGACCATTTTACAAAAGAAATGAGTATCATTATCTCCATTTTACAGATGCGGAACCTGAAGCACAGAGTGGTAAAGCAACTTGCCCAAACAAGCCAGTGGCAAAGCCAGAAATTAAACCCAAGTGTCCCGAGTCCCAGTCTACTTCTCTATCCACTAGGTGACATTGCCGCTCTCAATAGGCAGTAGGGTACCTAACCTGTGTCTTTGGAAATCTCCCCAGGGGCCTCCGTTTTTTAATTCTCACTCTTGGCTCCCCACCCCTTCCAGGAATTCATGTTGTACATATTTTTAAAGGAATTCAGTTGTCTCTTTAAAGTTATGAAATGGGAGTGTTCTTTCTATTAATTGTTATTAGCGCATACTGCACCTGTAAAGGATCGTTACATACTGAATGGATTTGAGCAGCTTAATTGTCTAATACACTCAGCATTAAGGGCCTGATCCAATAAAGCACTTAAGCATATTCTATCTTTAAATACATGTGTGAGTCTTCACTGGGACTGCTCAGTATTTATGGTTATAAACATGCTTAAATGCTTTGCTTGATCAGGGCCTAATTTTCTAGCAAAATGTGTCCAAGTCACTTATCACTCTGTGCCTCTGTTTTGCCATCTGTAAAAAGGGGATAATGATACTCTTTTCCTTTGTAAATTCCTTTGTAATGTGTCTTCTGTTCCACCAAAAACAGTATCACCCATAGAAAAGTGTCAGGGTTGGGGATTTTTCATCATTTTAGATTTATAACACCAATGACAACTTCATCTAGCTATTGACAGAGAATGTTCTCCACTTTGGTCATTATTATTTAAACATAAAGCCACCCTAACTTCACACTGAGGGCCACAGGTATGCGAGCTTGTAAGGTCAGAATGAACTTGCCTGGTATCATAAGGGAGCCATATTGCTCTGGGGTTTTGAATGTTTAACAATCCATCTCCTGGGTCATCATCAGGATCTGAATCTGAAACTTTCAGCACTAAAAGCATGGGCCTCTACCTCTTGAGCTAAAGAAATAACTCTATGAGCTGCTAGCAGTAGTAGGCTGTTATCCTCTGTGTGAACCAGTCAATTGAGTGGGACATAGCACAGATGAGTAACATGTTACATATGCAAAACAACATGGATCTGCTGGATTGTGAAGCCCATCCTCATTTTCTATTACAGTGTCTCACACTCTGGACATTGTAGATCACACTTGAAATAAGTACCCTGGGAAGGACTGAGCTTCTGTATTCCGGACAGCTGTATCCAAACATGCATTTCTCAAATAATTTAATGAGAGATCATCTGTTCTAGTTATATATGATGAGAAGGAAAGTGGCCAAAGCATGGAAGATTATATTCTAATAGGGAAAAGAATCCTAGGGGTTAGAATGAGGGAATATGTTGGCTAGAGGACCCCATAAAGTCTTCAATATTTCATATGCTATAGCCGATGCTGAGAATTTTGGGCAGATGGACAAAGAGATTCTTGAGGGCAGACTTCCCTCAAGCTCCAAAATACACATTTTTTATTGTTTGAAGAGACATCTTTAATGCTTGCAGTGGAAGAGGCTGTTGACTCTCAGACCTTCAGGGAGACATTGGACTTTTTCCATTTATGTTGCTGGGTTTGGGGAATATTATTCATTTTCATTCTTTTAAATTAATTTCCTAGTTAACTCTAAGATGTCTGGTTCTGGATTTGAGGTTTCCATTTAACTTGGTGCTTTCGGGGCTTCTACCGCCAAGGATACCCTTGAAGTATGTTTTATGGTTCTCGTAGGGCCAAGGTTCAGACAGCCTTATACTCCCATTGAAGTCACATTGAGCCAGTTGTGTGTGTTGGGGCTTTAAAGTCAGTGGAAGCGGTATGCACTGAACACCTCACAGGATCAGCCCCTAATAACTTTCCCTGTTATACAATGACATTTATTATACACCCCCACAAAAACCCCACAACAATAAGGTGAAAATGTTCTCATCGTTTAATAACACTTAAAATGCTGCAACTGAGCTGCAGAAGAATTTGAAGCCCACATCTGCGCTGACTCACACCTCATGCAACACCACTAGGTTTGCATGGCATGAATCAATACGGAATTAGACCCTGAAGGCCAAATGCTCTCTCCATTCTACAGGTGCAACTCGCATTTCATTCAATGCAGCTGGCTCCCATGTAACCGATAGAAGGGGCTGGTTCTAGAGTTTAAAGCAGAGCTGCTGAGTACTCTAGCACCCCTAAGTGTGTGAGTGCATGTAGCATGTGCAGAGGTGTAGTCCGGGGCACTGGAGGACACCGTTAATACTATTTTGCAGTCTGAGCACCATTCAGATATAACTTTTCTCATGCAACTTTTTATTACGTGGTATTAAAAGGCTATTTTCTTATGCAAAGTGAAAATTGCTCTCCCCCAGAATTGAATGTGGTGCAGTGTAATGCTACTTCTCGAACACAGAATTCTAGAATGAGTAACCCCAGAAATAAATCCAAGTATTCACGCACTGATTTTTAAATGTTTAAGAGCTTGATCCTCAGCTGTAGGTAAAGAGCTCACTGTGCAACTCGGGAGGCTGGGCTGGGTGGTGCAAAAGTGGCTTTGATCCTCATTTATGTTAACTTGCATCCTGGGAGGGCTGTGCGCTGGGCCTGAAGGCTGCTCTAATTTATAGCAGCTGCCAATGTCTCTCTTGTGACTGCTGGGGGTCACTGGATCATGGAGAAGCCCTAACCGCATCCCTTTTCCTTTGTACTCATGCTTTATTCTGGCCACACGGTGTGTGTGGAGTTATTGTGCTGGCTGTACACCACTGGAGGATTTCCCTGCACTAGAATGATCCTCCCATGGACGGATATACCAGTTTTCGGGCTGCCTTGTGTCAGTGGAGTGGCACAACGCAGACCGTCACAACTGAGGACTGGGGCCTAAATCATTTTTAGGTGCTGTATTAGTTAAACAATTTAAAACAACTGCTTAGCACTGAACCAGAAAAGAGCAGTTTAACTTCACACTTCGATCTGTGCAGCAGAATTGGTTTCTATCATATATACACGAAGAACATCTTTAGTCCCGTGAGTATCCCCTATTCATTCATGCATTTAGCCCCATTGACTTCAATGGCACTTGCATGGTCAACAAGTCAGACTAGAACAGAACTGGGCATTTATTAGCAAGAGGGACAGGAAAAGAGGACAGGACTGGATTTCTCAGTTCAAATAGCAGCAAGACGCTCTTCTGCTGAGAGATAAACAAACTATTAAATCATGATAGTTCACCAGTGCCAGCCTGATATGTTCCTCCTTCAAAAATAATAGCTGAAAAGAAATGAAAAATAGTTTTCCATATGCAGCATTGCTAGCACTCTAAAATGAGTAATTTGGAGGCACCCTTAGTATTTTAAGATCCAATCCTTCTCTTGAGGAAGTTAATTGCAAAACTCTCCATTCACTACAATGTGAGCAGGATCAGCCTCTACAAGTTGGAAACTCATATGAAAACTGGGATGATCATGATTTAATAAATGATGAGTAAAGACTTCGAAATGATATGTAAGATTCCAGTGGTACGTGGACTAACGTTTGGAGCACTGCCACACGAAGGTCAAGGAGGGAAATAAATCAATGGCTAGCAAATTGCTCTTGTTAACTTGGCTGTACTTTTTGCCTGATAGTCATTCTGGTGATACTCAAAACTCAGGGACTCAATTTGTCAGTGATGTGGCAGAAAAGCAAAGTACAGAACGTTACAATGCAGACTTTTGAAAGGGCTAACTGGAGCCTCTCAGGAGAAACCCTGCTGTGCACAGGGAATCTTCAGCACATTGCAGCTGCAAATATGTTGTCTAGTACAAGAAAACTTGAGGGAGAAAAAATAAAATCATATATCAGATATCTCATGCCAAATGCAGTCACTTCTAGAAAAACGCAGTCAAGCCCTTGATTTATGTAATCCACTGGTGAGCATGTTACCAGTCCCCCTCTATGCCTGATCCACAGAGAATATGAGTCTGTACAGCCCCACCTATGGAGCCACCGTTGTTTTATTCAAGCTGTAGTAGCTCATGCTCTGGTTCAATCCCTGATGTGTTGGCCAAGGTGGCAGCTGTCACACTCAGACTGCTTTGTGGTGGCACCGGAAATCATATTCTGATCACATTGATCTGACCCTTTTATATTTTACCCCCATCCAAACCTCCCTCAACTCCCCCACCCACTTGTTCATCTCCTCCACCTTTTATGTCTTGTCTGTTAAACAGTAAACAGCACCTAGAAAAATGGGGACGCCCATATGATTGAGGCCTCTATCACAACCACAATATTAAATAATAGCAATCACTTCAGGATTGGACACTAATGCTGCTCCAGGGCTGACTGGAGTGGATTGTTGAAAAGTGGAAAGAGATATCCCTCATCCTCCACAGCGGAGGTGTTAGCATGTTGCCTCTTTAGGCTCCACCAGCTCCAGAAGAAGGGAGATGTAAATCAGCTTCTTCTACAGCAGGGGTTCTCAAACTGGGGGTCAGGACTCCTGCGGGGGTTGTGAGGTTATTACATGGGGGGGGGTCACGAGCTATCAGCCTCCACCCCAAACCGTGCTTTGCCTCCAGCATTTATAATGGTGTTAAATATATTAAAAAGTGTTTTTAATTTATTAGGGGGGTCGCACTCAGAGGCTTCCTATGTGAAAGGGGTCACCAGTACAAAAGTTTGTAAACCACTGGTCTACAGCCTCCAGATAGGCCTTAGAGCAAAGGGACTTGAAGACTGAAATATGCTTTCACTCCTATTCCAGTCAGGTTCAAGTGGCTGAGCAGCATGGGGCAACCGTTCGCTTGTTGCTAACTGCTTTTTTCCTGGCCTTTGGCTAAATAGAGAAATTCAGTTTCCAGGGCCATCAATCCAGCAGCTTTGCTGAGCACTATCCACACTGCAGAAGGGAAAAATATTTTAAAAGCCTGAGAATTTTCGGAACCCTCTTGTGTTTTGTGGGTGTTTTTACAGCTATCCCTTTTATTTACGTGCACTGTGAAACCAGTTGTTGTGGCCTGTTTTGTCCTCTCTTCAGTCAAACACCCCAAAAAATGTACAGATGATCATTTACTCTGGCAGCGCACCACACCCATTATCATTTCTGAACTGTTGCATTTTGTGAGTGCTCTTTGGCAAAAGGATTTGTTGTGGAGACAAATGGTTTACCATCCTCGTGCAAAACAAGTATTTTCATCGCAATCTGATTGTTCAAAGCACAAGAGCATTTTTTTTTCATATTTAATTCCTGCTGGATCTCTTAGTAAATGGCATATTACACTGGAACATGTCCATCCGTAATATGAATTCAGGGCAGCACGCCTGTGCTTTGTGCATGTTGATCTTCACATAACTTCAGATTTTCCAAATGTTCAAAACAGAAGCACTTATACTTTGGAAGTCCTTTTCTAATGTGTTTTCTTACAGTTATTAAAATGGGAAGGATGGCTCTTTCATTTGCTCTATGGCATCCAGAGGTCAGAGTACCCAGCAGTAGCAGTTAATATAGAGCCTGTTCCACTCCTAATGCAGCACATGAGGTTTTTTTTAAAGAACATGTGCTTTTCATGGTGACCCAGACTGAGAGGATGTGGGCTGGATATTAAGCATCCAAATAAGAAATTTTTATCAGCAATATTTTCCAAAAAGAATGCAAAATGGGGGAAAGCGTTAATAAAACTATATATTTTTAATGAATAGGATTTTATTGCGGGGGAATAGATAAGGAAATAACAGGGCAAAATTCCTCAATCTACATTACAGGCTACGTCCTCGGTTAATGTAAATCAGAATATTGCCACTGAAGTCAATGGAACTTCACACATTTACACATGCTGAGAATCTGACTCCTCTTGCCCGAATAGCTGCCCATGTGAGCACAGAACTCCTATTCATACCAGTCAATGCAGCTAGAGCCTAAGATGATATAAATCTATGTAGTTCCATTGACTTCAACAGAGCTATGCCCATTCACACCAGCTGAGGAGTCAGCCCCTTAGCACAACTGCAAAATAATGAGAGAGATCAGAGATGTGAGAATCAGTGCGGGCAGTTTTACCTGGAGAGTGCTATGGGGATTTGATGTGAAAGAAAGAGAACCATCCTCTTTTTGCTGAGATGTGGCAGGAAGATTCCAGATCAGTGGTTCTCAAGCAGAGGTCCGGGGCCCCTTGGGGGGCTGTGAGCAGGTTTCAGGGGGTCCAGCAAGCAGGGCCAGTGTTAGTCTTGCTGGGGCCCAAGTAAGAAAGCCGAAGCTGCGCTATGCGGGGCTTCAGCCCAGGGCCCCAAGTTCTGCCACCTGGGGTTGAAGCCAAAACCTAAGCAACTTAGCTTCATGGGGACCCCTGTGGCATGGGGCCGCAGGCAATTGCCCTGCTTGCTACCCCTTAACACTGGCCCTGGCTTTTATATACAGAAAAACCGTTGTTGTGGCAAAAGTGGGCCATGGACTTTTTATACCATGTTGGGGAGGGAGCCCTCAGAAAGAAAAAGGTTGAGAACCCCTGTTCCAGATCATCATAAGAGATTGTTGGGGTACCACTAAAACAACTAAATACCAAGGCCCCAAAACTAAAGCACCTCAACATTTGTAACAGGAAAAACACTGACAAGATTTGGCAATATAAAAGTACAAAGTTTTTGGACTTTGAGTAATGTAAAAATCTCCTGACAAATCTGTGTTTGTAGAAGATAAGAAATGTTGACATTAAAGAACCCATAGCGTGCTCTCCAAAACCTTTCTAATAGATTAAGGGGGAGGATAATACACAGATACAGTACTGACTTATAACATTGACATATAAAATTGAGGTATGGCTAATGATAACATTAAAGGATTTGCTAGCTATATTTTAATAAGTTGTAATTATGGATAGGTAATAAATATAGATAAGAATACACATGGGCATGGCATGAGTGTGTTTTTGCCAAGTGTCCTTTGACATAAATTGCTGATTTGTTTAAAATGATGTTTTTGTAGGCAAGGTAAATAATGTGTCATGTTGGAAGCCGTACGCTAGTTATTTGTCATTTAACAAATAACTGCCCTCCCCCCTTTTTTTTTTTTTTTTTTTTTTTGAGAAGCTCAGAAACAGAGTGACTCAGGTTGTATTGACCCAGAAGCTGCAAACCCAGCCAGAAAAATGTAGAAGTTATGCAAAGCTTGTGCATGTGTAATGTCGGGGTTACATAAAAATCAGTGGGTCATCTGTTAAATACAGACTGCAGAAAAGTGGAGTAATGGGGCATGTGCCAATGTATGAGAATCCTAGTGAATATGGGCCTGTGATGGAGTATACAAATCCCACACTGGAAAGCGAGGGGTTAACCTGAAAAGCCTGCACAAGCTGGAGGTGGGGTTTAAAAAGGGGAGCAGAGTGGCTCAGAGGCAGGTAGTGGAAGGGAACAAGTGGTTGTTCTAATGGCGAAGTACTGCCAGGAGCTCATTACCTGGGACTTGACAGCACAGAGCTGGGCAAACCTACAAAGGAGAGTCAGGTGACTGAGTGTGCAGGCCAGAGGCTCGAGTGAAGATTCTTAGATTTACTCAGTGAAGTTAAAGAAGACTGGGTAGGAAGTGGTCTGGTGGGTGACTGCTTGGCACCCCAAGGTGCAGAGTGTAGCTTCCCACCACTAGGCCCTGGAGCCCAGTAGAGAAAGTGAGCCCGGCTCCCCTATCCACTCCAAGAAGATGTAACAACAACAGGAGCCTTCACCTTGGGTGAGAACCCAGCTGGAGAAGACCTGGAGTTCAAAGGTCCAGACCCCAAAGTCTCTGTGCTAAAAGGGAAGGACTGGAAACCCTTTCGGGGGGGGGGGGGGGGGGGCAGGGTGTTGAAAGACAGGACTGTGTTTCAGTGGGGAGACGACTCACCACCCTTATGTCTGACCACTAGGTGGCACTGTTCATGACTGTTCACATTCTACAGGTCCCAAAACTGAAAAAGCACCAGACCAGAAATTAAAGAACAGGACGAAAGGACCAGACCAGGAGATCAAGGGAGGTGACAGCTATCATGGACTGTGAAAGAACTTCCCGATGCCCTGGAATGCAGTAACTTGGGCCCATTTACCTATTCTGTCTTGTCTGTTATTATGTGTCTGGCTTAAATGTGTGTCCAGGCATTATAACAATAATTCTGTCTGAAATGGTAGAAATAAAGATTAAATCTGCTTAAACCTAAATGGGGTGGGCTTGTGACTCAGCTTCCCACTTACTCCAAACCAGAACAGGCCAGAAAATTTTCCATTCAAACCCTCCCAGTTTTGATGGTATTTTTTAACAGCTCTCCTCCAAACATTGTCCACAATGATGGTTCGAATTTTTGAAGAAATCTGCTTTGGCTGTGTTCAGATCACAGTTGCCAACTTTCACACGGTAAATAAGCACCCTGACTTTCACAATAAACCCAAAATCAAGTTAATCCCATTTCAAAACAAGGCCAAAACAAGCCAATCCCTAAGAACCCCAACACTCTATGTGACTAGATCCCCCTGGCGTGCAGTCCAGGACTGTGGTGGGCCGGTGTGCACCCCTGACTCTCTCCTGTCCTTGCCCCTGCTTGCCCCTTGCCCCTGCTTGCCGGGAGCTGATAAAAAAAAAATAAGCAACAAGCTACAAACAAGCAACAAGCTACAAGATAAAAACTAGCCAATAAGCAACTCACAAGCCAATTAAGCCAAAAACAAGTGCAGTTTCTGCGGGGTTTTTTTTTTTTTTTTTTTTTTTTTTGAGGGTTTGGCATGTCTGGATCAGATTCCCCCTTTTACGTTTTCTTTCTGCAAATAGTCTAGGGTGAAATTCAAAACTATAGAAAGCCCTGACTGGCCTCTTCACCACTTAAGCCTTCCAAATAGGGCTTACATGGGACTGAAGTGGTTCATCAATCTTGTGGTGGGCCTCTGCCCATCAGTGAATGTCACCCACTGCAAAGGGAAAAAAAGGAAGTGTAACAAAAGCAGCTGAAGATTGAATTAGGAGACAGAATATGTAGAATGTGATACTGTGTTAATAATTGTCTGCTGAAATAATATAGGTTTAGCCCAATACTGCATCCCACGCCCTAATTAAACAAGATCTGTTGGAATAAAAACCTCCCCCTTCCCCCGGGGAGTTCATCTTGTGTACTCTTGTTCTAGTTTACATTTTCATTGGAGATGCACAACCTGCCCGCAGTTGTGTCCTCTGGTTCAATATCTCTACTTCCTTCCCGTAGTTTGCCTTGGGCTCCCACTAAGTAAGCACAGATATCAAGATGTTCAGAATCACAGTCAACAAAAATCAGTATGCTATTTTATTTTATTTGCACAGCTGCTATGAATTTTCTTCCACCTAACTTTTCGCTCTGTGTGTGTCTGTTTTAGAACCAGGGGAAAGAAGAACGGACTTTTTAGCATTTGTGTTTGCTTTTATTGATCTTTAAAATGTTTTGTGGAGTTTTTAAACAAAGGACAACAATAATATTGGATCAGTAAATAAAAAAGATCTATAACTAAGCCATGTGGAAATTGACTTTTACTGACCCTTTCTTCCAAATACCACTTTAAAGCTACCCTATATCCTTGCCTTATCCTTCTTGAAGCGGGGCAATACATTATTTTTATAATTCTTTATGAAAGGTTTTGTTGGAAACTATGAAAGCAGACATACTAATCAATATATAAGCACATACATATAACTGGTGTGTAATATAATACACTGTATACTCTAATACAATTTATATTATGATAGCAACTAGAGACTCAAACTAAAATACTCATTGTGCTAGGTGCTGTACATGCAAGTACTAAGAGACAGTCTTTTCCCCAAAGAGCTTGCAATCTAAATAGACAAAGAGTGGCAGGGGAAACGTGGGCACAGAGAGCCAAAGTGACTTGTTCAAGGTCTTATAACAGGTCACTGGCTGAACCGGGAATCGTACCCCTGTTTTCTGAGTCTCAATCCAGTACGCTATCCACTGGCTCAAGCTGCCTCTCAAGTAGCTGTGATAGTGGATACTGTCACATATTGTCTATGTCTACCCATAATATTGCTTTTTCAAGGCATGTCCAGCTCATTCTGTCCCACACTAGTGATTATGGTGCAATATAGGGCTTTTCTTGCACACTAGTAGCTGGAATTCAAATAATCTAATGCACAAAATTGGATTGCACAAATATCTACAACACAGGCAGCAGGCAAAACCATAGGTCATCCAAGAAGCAAGAAGCAGAAAAGACTCTGCCACATGGACAAGCTAGTGACCAAAGTGAGAGCTCACCACAGGAAGACGAACAATGGCTGTCTTATTTTTAAGGTAGTTATTTATGCACTTTACTGATTTAAGGCTGGATCATGCCTGGTGATACCAAGGCCCTCCTGAGAAGTGCCAAGACCCATCAGCTCAGCGGGAGCTGAGGAAGATCTGCGCTTTGTAAGATCGAGTTTTCACAGAATACCTATCTCCATAGCAATTAGAGTGGGCCTCACTCGCCTCTTGTCGTATATGCTGGTGAAAATCAGGAATAACTCTATCCCGGGGGACCCCTATGGCTATGTCTACACTTACGGTGCAGACTGCACGTCCAGCTAGCACAGGTATAAATAGTAGTGTAGATGGTGAGGCATGTCTTAGGTGAGTAGAGAGCCCTACATGCCTGAACCCCAAGGTACCTACCCTACATAGGTTTATACATGCCTAAGCAGTGCTTCCCACATCTACACTGCCGTAATGCCTATGGGTCTCTGCAGCCAATAATTATGGCCCAATGTACACACGAGAGGTGCAATTACAGTCAAAGGCAATCCAATGTTGCATGTCAGCTAATATTTGTGGATATTTTTGCAGTTGTTCATGTGGTTTTAATAATAATACTTTGCACTCTTATAGTGCTTCCAAAGCCCTTTAACCGTTTAGTGAGTTAAGCCTCACAACACCCCTATGAAATAGGGAAGGGTCGTTATACAAAAATATATTGTCTATATCACACAGTCAAAAAATGTTTCACTTTAAAAGGATTCCACTGTACAGAGTGGTCTGTATACAAATTCCCAACAAGCATCCTTTCAGCTAATAAGTAACTGAAAAATGGTTCCCTGTTGCTTTAAAAGTCCTAAGGAAGAACTCCTCCTCTATGTGTATTGTTTAAATATCTCTGTGTGGCAATCAGGTTTTCGTTTTTTCCCCCCTCTCAAATAGCAGTGTAATTAGTTCTTCAAAGGGCCTACTCTTTGCATTTTATTTCAGCAAGTTGTCATTTGGGAAAGTCAAATTTCTTTCTAAACAGGAGTTCAATCCCTCACATATGTTTCCCAAGTTTATCTGCAGTTCACAAGCCTGTACAGAAGCTGTTTGACTCAATCTGTTGCTGGATAGGGGGAGGGCACAGGTTCACACCAATAAACAAACCTCTTTGCAATGTCAATCTCTTCACAGTGTTGGATGGGATTTCTTTGAAGCAGGGTTTGCCTGAGCTATATGAAAACTCAGGATCAGTTTCAATGTGTGTCGGGGACAAAGGCCTTTATTGTATAAAAGGAATAGAACTAAGGCCCTTTCTTCAGTGAAGTCCCCGTCAATATTTTTTGTTCAGTATGAACCTGTGATCCCGGTCATGGCTAACAGAACAAAGTAGGATTGTGTTTAACTAGAACCAATCTTTGTGGGCTGCTTTGCTTTAACTGAGACTTTCCACTGAAGATTAGAGCCAGATTCTCAGCAGGTGCAAATTGATGTTGCTCCATTGAAGTCACATGTACCTGGTCATGAAGTCCATGGATGGCACAGATTAACACCACCTGAGGATCTGTCCCTATAGATGGAATCAATAAGACTCCAAAAAAGGCTGGCATTGCTCTAATATATTAGTAATATCCTGACTGCCTTATAAATTTACTGCTAAGAACTATCTATCATGTTATAGCTACACTGTGTGACCACGGTCACATTACAGAGTGGTGGAAGGAGATTAAATATTAGAGCCAAAATAGTTACAGACTTATTCCGTAACCTTTCATGATTTCATTGTATGTTTCCCCCTCTGATGAATGGATTTTCCTAAATTTGACAGACTTATTTTTTGTGGCAGGTATTTTTCTCTCACAACATTTAGTGCCAGTTTTCCATTAAATCCCAAGCAGGGAGATGAGGTGAGCGGTAATCTATCGGTAACTATAATTTGATTTAGGTCAGTGTAGCATGACCTTTTTTTCTTAACAATGCAGGGGTTCTGGTTTCTAAGCCTCTATCTGACTACTGATTTGTTTGGGAGAGGGGAAAAATTCAAGGCGATGTAAATTACATAACATAATTTAATATTTCAAAGGGCCTGTTTTAAGCATCAACTTTAAACTGGAGATTTTCTACAAGCTTGTGGAATCTTTACGTATTGTTAAAGGGATTTTTGTACAGACCTGTGGCATATTTATGAGTTACCGAAAGGAATTCCACTCAATGTACTCAGGGCTCATGTTGCCTTAGGTTTCCTCAGATCTCTTTGGAGATTTCCAAACTCATAAACACTGTAAATACGATCAGACGTGGCTATGTCTGAATTTTGTTAAATCGATCCTTTTTTTTTTTTTGTAACTCATATGATCCATCATTTATTTTGCTTGACCCATATTTCATATTTAAGGAAATTAAATAAATCTCGTATTTATTATTCCAAAATGCGAGGTGGTGTCTGTTAACACACGTTTAAATTAATGAAAGTTTGGTGGTGACCATATAAGAAGCAGAGCAGCGAGGCTATTTTGTGGTACTAGACTTCCACACTTCGCCTCAATTCTTCAGGGCTGATTCATTGGGTTAATATTTGTTCCTGTTTGATTAGCTCTTCCGGGCTGATTCACTGGGTTAATATTTCTTTGTTGGGTCCTCTCTTATACAGTGTGTGGCCATATGATATACTACTCTATTGACATACAATAACTATCAGCCTACATGTGGTGATTCATGTGGCGTCATTCAGCACTTCTACTTCTAGTCCTGGCTGGAGAGCCGGGCCTTATTCTGACTCATTCACAGCAATATTATGTTAGTGTAACTCCATTGATTTCAGTGAGATTACTCCTTGTTTATACCTGCTGTAAGCAAATGAGGAATCAGGCCCCGTAAGTTTACAGATGTGGACAAAAATTAAAACAAAAACAAGTTAAACTGAATTTTTCAAACCTAAACCCCCAAAGTTTGGATGGAGTTCTTTTATAATCAATCCCAGTTCATCCGTCCCTAGAACTGATCCATTCCCGCCATGAACTAAAGATGACAGTATTGATTCAGTTTCATCTACACTAATTTGACATGAGTCTGATCACGATGGGGTAATTACAGTTTTACACAGCATAGCACCTTTGCCCTCAGGGCTGAGGATCTGGCCCCTTGGTTTCAGGGGAATCACTCCTGGTTTACACTGATGTAAAGGAGATCAGAATCAGGCTCACAGATCTCATTTAAAAATAAAAATATTTGAGTCATGACAGATGTCGCTGAAAAACGCAACTTTAATTTCTTATTTGGCCCTGTAGCCCTCCCAAAAATCCTCATGTCGTGTTTCGCATTAGGCAAACTCACCTAAAGCGAACCAGTGGTTAAACACCTAGTTGCCATAGTCACAAACCCCATCACCCATAAATGTCACCTGATAATGTTTAAAGAGCGAGGGATCTCTGCTGGAGGCTGTGGGATGCGGGATTGCAGAACCTTCCTTCTCCAGCTCTGCATTTGCTGGGAACTGCCCGTATCTGGGGAAACCCCAACATATCCCATGCCCATATCTGGGGTCTTTCAGGTTGTTTCTGCTCCCTTTGCTACCCCTCTAACGTCAAGCCCTGAAAAAATTCTGTCTCCCGCAGAAGTTGCCCTACTGGGGCTTGAAAACTCCATTGTTCAAGTGGAATATAGTTTTCCTGGGCAGTCATTGTCCTGGAGGAAGAGGCACTCTCTAAGGTAGCTAAAGCCAATGCCATGAACAGCTTTGAATATCCAGAGAGGGAGAACTTGACTTCAGTTGCAGAGATTAGAACACCTGGGTGTTCTGTATACAAGCGGTCAGAAAAATTGGGGCGGTAGGAGGGTTCCCCATAGAAAATTGAGAAAAACTGAAAAGAAAAAAAAAGTTATGAAAATATTCCACAGAAAAATTCAACTTTTCATTGAAAAACCAAAGTCAGTTTTCATTGAAAACCCAATTTTCTTTCAAAAACAGTGTAGATGGAAATTTTTCGACCAGTCCCTGCTGCTAAGCATCAAGAGCCTGATACAAACTCCACTTTCCAAAGCGTCTGTCCCAAGACTTAGGCCTGGTCTACTCTTAAAAGTTAGGTTGACATAGCTATGGTACTTGGAGTGTGAAAAATGTACATTCTTGTGTGCTGTAGCTATGCTGACCGAATCCCTGGTGTAGACACAGGTAGGTCAATAGAAGAATGCTTCTGTCAACCTAACTACTGTAGCTCAAGGAGCTGGAGTTCCTATAACAATGGGAAAACCCCCTTCCTTGATGTAGGAAGCGTTTATATGATGGGTGCTACAAGCGGCATAGCTAATGGCACTGCAGTTGTGACTCTGTAGCATCATAGTGTAGACATGGCCTTAGATAGGCTTTGGATCAGGCCCCAGGTTTCTTGTCCAAACACTCACAACACTGTATTCTAAATTTTCTTGTGAACATTCTTCAACATTTACTCAAAATTAACTGGTTTGGGACCAAGTTCACCCTTGTGCAGGGCCAGCTCAAGGCCTAGGTACCATTTCAATCACATGTAAATCCTCAAAATTAGAATTTAAGTGGGGCATAACTTTTGTGCTGCCCCCCACAGCAAAGATTATGAGCCATGGAGAACAATCCCACCAGTAAATCAAGGAAAGCAAATTCTGTCATGGTGAAATGATGTAAAAATCTGAACAAATGTCTATGAATAATGATTTGTAGCATTCACCCAGCTCTATATGCTCACTCCCATCTGACTGACCAGTAGGTCACATATCCATGATAATGTGAATATGATCCTAATTGGCTTGATTCAGGTTACACATCACCCTTGTGTGCACTTCTTCTTACAGCTCTGGAACAGCTAGTTTTGAGAACATAAAAGAGAGAGGGGCCAGGGGGTGTTAGTTACAGCTATAAATTTTACAGCTTGCTGGAAACCACATTAAATGGCAACATCAGTTTATAGATCAACTCTGCAACTGCTTAGTTGTTAAAGCAGCGGTGGTAGATTATTGTATTGTAGCCTAGTAAAATATGGGCACTGTATTTGCTTTGAGAGAACTTAAAAGAACAATAAAATCTCAAATGTCTTTGACTTCTTATTTCTCTTGCACTACAATAGCCTCAGCGATGTGTCCTCTGCACTTTCCTTCTCCGGTACAGAGGTCTGGGCCTGGTTCTAGGGTCCAACAGTGGTACCCTCAGCTATGAGGAAACCTCCGTTGGTGTAGAATTGCTTTAGTGATTCTTAGGTCACTTCCCTCCTGGCCCAGGCATGTGGGGCATGGATAGTGCATCTCTAAACGGTTTAAACCCCAGTGGTCTGCTGCTGCCAGAATGGCTCCAGAGCCATTGGCAGCTACCTCCGTTTTGAACAGCTAAACTATGCAGGGGTTTGAGCTAGTGCAGATGGCTCTTTTGCTTCTCTCCCTGAGGGATGTCCAGTGCTCCTTGGCTAGGATCCTCTAGCCACAGCTAAGAATCAGGCCCCACTGAGTTCTATGATATATGAGGATAATTTGCAATCTTTTCAATGCAAATGAAATCTATTCCCAGCTGGTGCCTAATCTCTGTCTTCCTTTTTGCTAATCTAGCCATTTATTTTGGAGCCTAAAGGGGAACAGAGCTCTTTAGAAAATCTGGCCCCAATTGGCGTTCCCTATAACGACCCATAAGGTCTATCTTGATGTTTTCATGCTTTATAATATGGAAATGTGGAGCTGTACCTGAGATGTTTGCAGTGCTTAGATGAGAACAGGGGAGGCCTGAGGGCTGCTTATCGTTGACGCTGTTTCAAATGTGGCAAAGACCTGAATCAAATCTCTCCACACAGAAGAGCAACAAACTAGTGTCTCGCCGCCAGATGGAGTCTTCGTGATGCGTTTCTTATTAACAAGATGTTTCCAGGTTGAGAATGTAGCATTGTCAAGTGAAATTAATAGCTTAAGGCACTATAGTCAGATGGAAACTCTCTGTGAAACAGGCTTTTGTTGGCTAGTGGGTTCATTTGTGAAATTACTAAGGAGGACTTTCCAAGTGCTACTATTTGTACTTTACAATCTTTCTGTGAATAAAAACCCTATTGCTGCGTGAAAGATAATACTGAACACAGATAGGGTGACCAGATGTCCTGATTTTATAGGGACAGTCCTGGTTTTGGGGTCTTTTTCTTATATAGGCTCCTATTACCCCCCCTACCCCCATCCCGATTTTTCACACTTGCTGTCTGGTCATCCTAAACACAGATGAAGCACAATGCTTTTTGAAGATGCAGCTGGCTTGAGGCTAGCAAACAGTACACAATGTTTTCTTGGGTATGTCTCTGCAGTGTTGATACTGTGGTGACATGAGTGGAGACATGAACCACTTATGGAATTGATAAAGGACTTCAAATTTTTTCCTCAATAATGGCCAGATCATTAAAGTCAGTTGCAAAATTACCATTGCTGCAAGTTCAAGCCCTGGGCTACTAGTTTGAATCCAGTCCAGCTCAGCAGAGACCTTACATAGTCACCATCTTATGGCTATTTGGGGTTCTTTGTTAAATGGGTTGATGATCTTCAGTTCAATTCACTTTCTGGTGGATGGAAAACCATCCTCACAATTGCCACCTTATTTGCAATCTTAGCAGAGAGTGAAGGCTTAAATGGTCATGGAGACCCCACTACACTTATCCCTCAAGAGTTAGATGCTCCAGAGTACTGACAGGATAGTGCGAAGAACCTGGAATTGTTGTGGCCTTTGCTGTACCTCTCTGTGGGGAAAAGGGAGAGCTTTAATCTCCTGTGTTTCCAAAACTGGCATATTTCACGAGCACTAAATCCACTTACAAAATCCTGCTTATATTATTTTTAAAGACGTATAAAATAATGGAACATCTAGTAAAGTTTATTTACTTGGTTCCCAATGGAAATGGTTATGCATGTTGTTAGAAATTATGCTCCCAAGTTTCACGGCACCCTATGTGGTTACCCAGGTGGCCTGCCTATTAAAAAAAGCTCCTGTTGATCTGATGTAAAGTGAAATGGGAGGGAGACCTTATTCGGTTGCCCTGCAACAGGAACAGCAAACAGGGAAGTTTTGCAAGGGAGTTCTCCAGGTGTAGGAGGAGAGATTACGTGATGCTTAGGGTGAGTTTCTCTGTTAGTTCATTTGTCTATTAGTTTGTGCACTTACTTGCTTGCGGTGTGCTTGTCTGCTTGAAGATTATAGTGTGGTTTATTTTGGGGGCTGTGTGCTGAGACAATCAGTCGGCTAGCCTAGCTAGGCTGAGGGTTTACTAACAAGGCTTTAGCCTGCTATGTCTTGGTCCATAACCCCTTTAAGATCCCTAGAAAAGGGGGCGGGGTCAACTCAGGGAGAACAGAGGTTTAAAAAGCCAGCTCCTAAGAGACCAGAGGAGCTAGTGAAAGGAGGAATATTGTGAAGGAGTGTGACAGGCAGATACACCTAACAGACATATTCTAAATGTAGGCCAGTAATCCCTGCCCCTCCTTTCCCCCCCCCCCCCCCCAAACCAATCAAACAAACCGAAAAACCCTGCAAGAGTAAAAATAGTGCAGGCAGAAGTCCAGCAGCAGAGTGGGGGCTATCCAGTTTATTGCACTGAATGCAGTACGTATAACTACCTGCCTTGTGGACAGATGGCGTATGTGTGCATGCAGTGCAAGCAGCTAGCTCACGGCCCTCAGAGACACCGTACGGGCTCTTGAGGCCAGAGTGACTCAGCTGGAAGAGCTGAGACAGAGAGGTACCCAGAGGACACTTTCAGGGACACCCTCAGTCTGACAGCCTCTGTGCTGTTAAGGAGGATGAAAGTCTCAGGGAAGGAGAGCATTAAGCTGGAGCAGAAGGAAAGAATCCAATAGTTGGGACCCTCCTTCCAGATGATGTCATGGTATCCTCTTTCACTGAGGATACCCCTCTTGTGGGGAGGTAATCTCAGTTACTAGGAAGAGCCAGGTAATAATAATGCCTTTTCACAACTGCATCACATTATTGTCTTATAATCCATTTGTGATCCATTATACCCACAGATCCTTTTCAGCAGGACTACCGCCTAGCCAGTTTTTCCCCATTTTGTAGTTGTGCATTTGATTTTCCCTTCCTAAGTGAGGTACTTTGCACTTATCTTTATTGGTTTTCATCCTGCTGAATTCAGACCACTTCTCCAATTTGTCAAGGCTGATTTGAATTCTAATCCTGTACTCCAAAGTGCTTGCAACCCCCTCTCAGCTTGGTGTCATTTGCAAATTTTATAAGCATACTCACCACTCCATTATCCAAGGCATTAATGAAAATATTTGAATAGTACTGGACCCAGGACTGACCCCTGCAGGATCCCACTAGATAAGTCCTCCCAGTTAGTTAATGAACCATTGATAACTACTCTTTGAGTATAGTCTTTAAACCAGTTGTCCACCCACCTTATAATAATTTCATCTAGACCACATTTCCCTAGTTTGCTTATGAGAATGTCATGTGGGACTGTGTCAAATGCCTCACTAAAATAAAAATATATCTTGTCTACTGTTTCCCCTCATCCATTAGGACATTAACCCCTTCAAAGAAGGAAATTAGTTTGATTTGGCATGAGTTGTTTTTGGCAAAGCCATGCTGGCTATTCCTTATAATGCTATTATCCTCTAGGTGCTTACAAATTGTTTGTTTAATAATTTGTTCCAGTACCTTTCTAGGTATCAAAGCTAGGCTTACTGGTCTTTAATTTCCCATTCTCTTCCCCTTTTTAAAGATAGGTGCTATGTTTTCTCTTCTTCAGCCCTCTGGGACCTCACCCATCCTCCATGATTTCTCAAAGATAATGGCTAATGGTTCTGAGATTACTTCAGATAGTTCCTTAAGCACCTTAGCATGAATTTCATCAGGCCCGTGGACTTGAAAACATCCAACTTCTCTAAATGTTCTTTAACCTGTTATTTCCCTATTTTGGCTTGTGTTACTTCCCCCTTTTCGTGAATATTAATTGTAGGGCCGGCTTTAGAACCTGCGGGGCCCGATTCAAATACCCAGCGGAGGTCCGGGTCTTCGGCGGCAAGGGGTCCTTCACTCGGCTCCGGGTCTTCCACGGCACTTCGGTGGCGGGGGGTCCTTCTCTCGGCTCCGGGTCTTCCACAGTACTGAAGACCTCCCCCCACCCCGCCGAAATGCCGCCGAAGACCCGGGTGAGTAAAAAAAATTTAAAAGGCGCCTAAGGCGTGGGGCCCGATTCTGGGGAATTGGGGGAGTCGGCCTAAAGCCGGCCCTGATTAATTGTAAGGAGTATCTGGTCACCATTAGCCCTTTTAGTGGAGACTGAAGCACAATAGGCATTAAACACCTCAGTCTTCTTGATGTCATCAGTTATTTGCTCTCCTTCCCCGCTAAGGAACATAAATGGCAATAAGAAGAGGTTATTATAATACATTAGGAGCAAGCGAAAGACTAAAGTAGGTCCACTACTTAGCACGGCAGGAGAGTTTTCAGCTGTGCCTTTAATATTGTCACCTTGAGAAACTGCCAGCTCTCCTGAACTCCTTTTCCCCTCAGGGACCCTTCTTTCTACCCATGGTATCTTATCTACAAGTTCTCTGAGTTTGTTAAAGTCTGAGGTTGTCCCATCAGGAGTCAATCAGGCTTCATTAAGGATTCTGTGTCAGTGATGTAACTTAGAGCAGCCTAGCAGCTACTCTTTGTATTACCAGGGAGCACAGACCAGAACATCAAGCAGGGCTTTGGCACAGGATAGAATCTGGCTGTGAGTAATTTGGCTTCTGGAATGAGGAGTTTGAGATCTTCTTGGTAATGTGCCCCTTCAGAGTTCAGCCCTGTCAGTATTTAGATGTTTCCTTGTTTACAGTTCTTTTCTAAAAAATAAAGCCCTTGTCAGGAAAGGGTTGTAACGTGCATCTAGAAATAATTCATTTCCCGCTCAGTGTTTTCTATTTCCCCAGCTAAAAACATTATTTTGAGATAATAGCTGACACGTTCTCACCATTTGTCTCTCTGGCAAAAGGAAGAAAAGGGTCGGTCAGTTTCTGGGTCTGACGTACAGGATGTCACTCGAGCAGTCACCCTTGATAACTTCAACTTGAACTTGTACACTTACATAAGTGAAGTTGATTTATAGGTTAGCAATAGAGGATTCAGGGGCACAGCTTCGTGTGATTATTTGAAATAATAAGAGGCTTTGTTTTACTTTATGCTTCTTTTGCCAATGAGTTTAACGCCAGGGACCATACCGTGCACTGTCTGATGTGTTAACATGGTGTCTTCATCATGAACCCACACACCATTCAGTCACGAGGAGTTCCGGCTTAGCATAATTTGGGAGTGACTTGGGGAAAAGGTCTGATCCCTCCTGAAGCAAAAATCCTTTCAAATCCTGAGCAAGAGCTGCAGGAGCAGGCACTGAATTTGCCTTTCATGCTAAAGGTATCACAAAGATCTCTAAAAACCTATGTCAGATGCCAGAGTAACGGTGACAGTCTAGGCAATGGGTGTCAAAAACCCTCATTTGAGGTATCCATGTGGCTCGCATGGCAGATTCAGCTTCAGTAAAGGCAGATCAAATCCACCTGTAATGCAGTGGCCAAAAATCATTTTAAAACCAGAAGTGATCATTGTGATCATCTAATCTGACCTCCTGTATAAAACAGACCATAGGACTTCCCAGAACTTATTCATATCTCTTAGAAAATCATCTAATCTTGATTTTAAAAATCATTGTGTACCTCCTGTATAAAATTGTGTACCTCCTGTATAAAATCATTATACCTCCTGTATAAAACAGACCATAGGACTTCCCAGAACTAATCCATATCTCTTAGAAATCATCTAATCTTGATTTTAAAAATTTCGGTGATGGAGAATCTTGCTTCAGTGTTTTGTTTCTTTTAAACATGTGGTGCTCGATTTCACGGAATGAGGCACTTTCACAGAGTGAGGTGCTGGGACAGTACCGCTTGCATTAGTCAAGATAGGGATGCATTTTTATAACAAACCACTTTAGCTTTGTTTTGTTTTTAAACTGTTTTTTTAATTCCATGCTGTGCATGCCAGTATTTCAACAATGCAATTTCGACATGTATTTATAAAGGATTTATTTCCCCAGATTTGGGACAGTTAGGGTAAACAAAAGGAGAATTATTGGGACAACTATAAAAACCAAAGTTTGGGCTTAATTGTATAAATTTTAAGATGATCCTACAATCAGAAATGTTCACCCAGAGGGATCCTATTGCAGAAGTGGTGCCTTATGGGCATTTTTGAATATAACTCTGCCATAGGCAGTAGAGCATGTCACTCCATTTATTTATGATAGTGGATCTGCTAACACATCTTGTTCAGGGTGTGGCAAGGTTTAATTTTGGTAATGGTTGCATGAGCTTGATTGCAAGCAGGAAGCAATGAGCAACATTGAAACTTTCATCTCTTCAGCCAATAACATTCCCAAAATGGGTGTGCTCACATGCCCATTCATTCTTTTTCTAGAGTGTAACTAAGTGCTGTAAAACATCCATTTTAAATTAAAACTACAGAACCAAACATCCTGTCTCACATTAGTTCCCCCACATACACCACCCCTGTGAATTGTACTACATCTGTTAAAGCCGTAAAATATGTGTGTGTGTGAGACTGATTGCTTTAAAAAAATCCAAACACGTAATGTGACAGATTTATTAATTATAGAGGAGCCACTGGACAAGCCGCCAAATGAATGCCCGTTATATGTAGTGTTGATAACTTGGGCTTTCTCTGTGCAGTAAGTGTGATGGCTAACAGCAGGAGTAGAGAACATTTCTCTGCACTCCATCTTTATGCCTCACTCCTTTGCCTATGATTGTCGAAATATTCTGTTATGAATATACCTGGATATTCCATCTACTTGTTTTATGGGGGAAATATGCTCCAGCTTGTATGATGAAGAAAAAAACTATCCATACTTTTGTCTGGATTCTTCATCTTAAACTCTTATTTCCAGCAAATTGTTCTGTCTCGATTTTTTTCAATTTTCTTTTGCTCTTTTCAATCAGGAGTGCATACAATGGTTATTGGGCACTGGGTGTTTTATCATTATTGTGTATTGTTCTTAAAGGTTCTATTTATAATAAGACCCCTTTACACTGCTTTGACAGTGTAAAAAGGCCTTAAATTGGGCATAAATTACAGGTATGCCAACTTTTAAGTGTAAATGAGACAAATGAGAATCAGGCACATAATATTGGTTTACTTAATATTACATATATAGCTCTCAAATTGTAAACTGCACTGTGCAATAGCTGAGCTGTGCCAGACAAATAAGGTCCTTTCCATTAAGAGCTTACAGTCTAACTGCACAGACCAAACACACTCACATGTGGTGATCATAGCCAGAATACTTCCTGGACAGGTGGCTTTTTAGAAGTATTCTGAGGAGCAGATAGAGGGATACTTGCATACTTCCATTGAGAGGTTATGTCTGGCATGCAGGACACCATGGGAGAAGTAGAGTGGGCCAAGAGACAAACGGTCGGATTCAAAGCCCTTCAAGTCAATGAGAATCTTTCATTGACTTCAGTTGGCTTTGGATCAGGCCCAAAGCGAGCTATCTGAAAAGTGGCATATGTGGAACACAGGGAGTTAATGTTCTCAGCACAGGTTAGCAGGAGCATTCCTGTCCATTCATTACAAGCAGATCTCCTCACTTGGCATTACTCCCTCTTTTTTGGTCTGTCTTCCTTCCAGGGCCACGTAGGGATCTGGGGCAAAAAAAATAGTACTTGGTCCTGCTAGTGAAGGCAGGGGGCTGGACTTGATGACCTTTCAAGGTCCCTTCCAGTTCTAGGAGATAGGATAGGATCTCTCCATATGTATTCATACCACTGCTCACACCTAGAAACATTTCCTTCTGGACAGGAAGACATACAATAGTGGCTGCATACAAATTTTAAGAGGATAGATCAGTTTGGATTAGGTTATTCAGAGTACTTCGTGAACTATCCTCGAGGACCAAATTTTCAAACCTGGGCACCTGGGCTCAGATCCTGCAGTTAGTCCCATAAGTCACTGAGGGGACTAAGTCACATGGGTGCTTTTAAAAAAAATTCCTATGTGACTTGCCCAAGGTCACACAGGAAGTCATATGCTACTCAGATATACGACGTTTGTATCAATTAACATTTTGTATTAACTTGTGCTAAAAAAAAAAACTTGCAAAAACTGAAACCATCTAAAACTTGCCTGGCTATACTTTCCATTAAAAGGCTGAAGTTCATCCCAAGTTTGTTGAAAGACTTGCAAATCTCTGAAGACAACCTGGGCCCAGTATCAAACAAGTCTGGTCTGGTCTGGTCTATGCTCTTCCATAAAACCTATCATGTATCCAAAATGAAAACTTAACTCTAAGGCCCTGATCAGACAAAATGGAAGGATTGTCATTGACTTCAATAAGCACTGGGTCAGGTCCTAAGAAAAGAAACTAATGTTATATATTTTTTATCAGAGTAATTTGCTCTATGCAATTTGGCAGGAAAATAAACATAATTTTAAAATGTTTGAATTTGTGTGTACCACAGTATATACATTATAAATATTCTGAGGGTAAGATCCTCAAGTTGGTATAGTCTTTATAGACCAGAATCACCTTGTACTTGGTGCTGAACAAAAATAGATGGTCCCTGCCCCAGACAGCTTACAGTCTAAATACAAGCTAAGAGACAACAGATGGATACAGATAGATGGGAGAGTAATACAAGGAAATAAGGCGTAAATCAGAGTAGCTCTACTGAGGTCAAGGGGATTCTTTAGTAGTCAATGGGAGTTGATTTACACCAGCTAAGGATCTGTCCCTGTATCCAGTTGCCTCCACACAATTGATTCCTACTGAGTTGGTGAACCATCAGCCAGAGCTTAGTTTGTAAATATATTGTTCTCTGTGTGGAGTTTTCCATTCAGCTTCTTCCGTGAGAAAGGTGCACAGGGCCCCTTTCCCAATCAATCTGTAGT
The DNA here is from genome assembly GCF_002925995.2 of Terrapene triunguis. Classification (NCBI taxonomy): domain Eukaryota; kingdom Metazoa; phylum Chordata; order Testudines; family Emydidae; genus Terrapene; species Terrapene triunguis. The sequence goes on along the minus strand of NW_020664454.1, from coordinate 1,614,870 downwards.
TTAGAAAACCTCTTTTCCTAGGGGAGTAGGTGGCGTCCTCTTCATTACTCAGCCATAGGGAGCTGAAGCCAAGAATGGGGACAGAGCCAGCCAAAAAAAAAAAAACAACAAAAAACGCTGTCCTCCACCCAAATGAGTAAATATAATTTCATTAAAAACAGAGTGGAAAATTTTCTGAAAATACTCATGTTCTTCACGTGTTTTCCAGAATCAGCTTTCTCTTATGCAAGTAAATCCCCACAGCTGTGCAGCATAATGAGACCATAGACAGGTCTTCCTTCTGGCTCTACCTTTTCCCTGTCCCCTACTACCTCCGCCCAAAGGTGTGGAGTACCAAATGCAGGGGAGGGGCTCCAAAAGTCAGAAAGAAGAGTAAGTACAGACTCACCCCTTTGAAAAATGTGGGGCTTTTTTAGCAGGATTTTTGCTACTTTTCAAGCCCTCTGTGGGAAATTTCTGAGGGCATAACATGGCTTTTAATGCTATGCTAATCAGAAAGTCCATCTCTTGGAGGGAAGATTTCTACCACTACACTTCTAGTCAGTGGACCCTATTGTTCTGATTATTTAATAAATTAGATTGTTTAGATTTTTATTTCTATTTTAGCTCCTTTTTTTTAGGGCCAGATTGTGCACATGGAGCAGTACAAGAAGGTCCATGGAGACCAATAGAAGTGCCATTAAATGAACAGGACTTCTTGTGGGGTAAGATACTACTCAGTGTAAGGATGGTACAATCTGTCCCTTGGATTGTAAGGTCTTCAGAGCAAGTTGAGCACCTGCATACCAGAGGCCTTATTCTCAGTTGGAGCCTCAAGGCGCTAGCGTAATACTATTTCTAATAAGGCAAGGTGATTATGTCCTATGGCGATGAGCACAGTGTAGATACACAGATAGATAGTTACAACTAATACACCCACTCTTTTAATTTCCATCCTAAACTTTTTACCATTCAGTTTAAGCCCACTCCTTTCCCAAGTCTTTAATTTACCACGGCCATTATAACTGAAATGTGGATTTAGACGTTAGCCTGACTGGACCCCAAACACACACAGCACAGGCAACCTCCTAAGGTATTATGTCACCAGTATTTCCACCAGTATTGATAGATTAAATGGACCCAATCTTTAGTCCCTCAGTAAATCTCTGAAGCAGAAATTAAAACTATGTAAATATCAGTCATTTATAAATCATCCGTTCAAGATACAAATGTGCTATATGCCCCTTTCCAAACCACCTTAGGACACAGCTTGCTGATTTTATAGATACACATAGATTTTTTTTGTGACCAGAATCAATGTTGTTCTTTATATGCATATGTGTAATGTTTGACATATGATGTAAATTTACTTTTACAACATCTTACATAAAAGCTACTGCACGTGTTGAGCTTAGAATTTATAGATTGTAGAAAACTACCTACTGGATTTGTTTCATCATATATTTTTCTGTACAATGAAAATGCTCGAGATCTGAAATACGTGAGGACAAATTCTGCTGTAAGCTACACACCCATTCAACCTTCTTAAACTTCACAGTTGTAACTAAAGGGAATAGTTGGCTCATCTTAGGTTTAAGTAAAGGGCTGACTTTTTTTTTTAAAGAGCCCCTTCTCATAACTACATTTCTACTGACTCGGGTCATCTAATAGGTATCAGAGGGGTAGCTGTGTTAGTCTGGATCTGTAAAAAGCAACAGAGGGTCCTGTGGCACCTTTAAGACTAACAGATGTATTGGAGCATAAGCTTTCGTGAATGAATGCCCACTTCGTCAGATGCATGACATTCGTACTAACAGATGTATTGGAGCATTCACTCACGAAAGCTTATGCTCCAATACATCTGTTAGTCTTAAAGGTGCCACAGGACCCTCTGTTGCTTTTTATCATCTAATAGGATTGATTAAATAGACTCTTCCATGTGAAAGCTGTAAGTTATGAATGTCTCATAAACAAAAGACATTTAACAATTACATTCTGAGGTTTGACACAGTCTAGCCTGAGAGCCCCATGAATTTTTCTCAATTGCTTGTATGATCATGTAAGGCGAACTCTGAAAGTCAATAGGAGTCTTACCTGAGTAAGAACTACAGTATGGTGTTTATAGCTATGAAACTGATGGCTTTTTGTTCCTGCATACTGTAGATATAAATTTCTATGCATTTTCCCTACGTGTAGAGTGCAGTGGCCATTTTGTTCTCAAAGTTCAGTGCAGATTGTTAGAGAAGACACACACACACACACTCTGTGCTCTCTTTGTTCTTGTTTGTTCTTGTTGCTGCTGTTCTCTTGATCTAAGATGAAAATTGTTTATACTGAATGATTTTAATTCTTCTTTGTGCAGTGGGAAAACAGAGCATACAAGATTTAAACCTGAATTGTTATCAGATCCATGGCAGGCTTACATAAGATTATCTATCTGACTTTATAATTCAAGCCATTTTCATGCTTGCAAACACATAAATAAAAAAATTGAAGCTAAGAACAAGCCATGCATACATCTGAGTGAACGTGTTTTGTTTAAAAGTATCATTAAGGCAACTTCCCATTATGTCTGGCAGGGAGTAAGTTTCTTTTAATGATTTTATTAAAAAGTGAATTAAAGGCCAAAGGTTGCTTTCCTACAGCCTTTAATTTCCTGTTGCATTGCCAAATGCCATGTGCATAAATTGTTTGGAGCACCAGACAAAGGAGCTGTCCTGGAAGATCAGCTTCCATACAGCCAGACTGCCAGTGTTTCAACATGGGGGCTGACTTCAGATGTGAGTCTGTTCTTTCAATTCAATTTAAAATCAGAAAAACACAATGACAAAGCACATGCTTATTAGTCAATTACAAATACAAGCCTTTGGAAGCAGGAAAGTAGTGGCATATTCTCAAATGAGACGTAAGCATTCTTCTATGCAGTGTTGTTGCAGCCATGTTGGTCTCAGAATATTAGAGAAACAAGGCTGGTGAGGTAATATCTTTTATTGGACCATTTTCTGCTGGTGAGAGAGACAAGCTTTCGAGCTACACAGAGCTGTGTAGCTCAAAAGCTTATCCCGCTCACCAAAATAAGTTGCTCCAATAAAAGATATTACCTCACCCACCTTGTCTACCTAAAACAACGAGGAGTCCTTGTGGCACCTTAGAGTCTAACAAATTTATTTGGGCATAAGCTTTCGTGAGCTATAACCCACTTCATCAGATGCATGGAGTGCAAAATTGTCTACCTAAGCATTCTAGTTAAAGTCTAGGACCTGATTCTCCTCTGACTCACACTAGTTTTACATCAGTGTAATTCCACTGAGTTTTACAGAGTGAGAGGAAAATCAAGCCCATTGTCTTGAAAGAGACCCATCCCTGGGGTTTCACTTCTGTACTCGGATTATGAATGTGAGTTTGTATTTCCATTGCGTCTTTATACAGTGTCATGGATAATTTTCAACAACTCAAACAATTCATGCTGTAGTTTTAAGCAACTATTAATTTACTTACTTATTTGAGGTTCATGATGTACGTCTAATGCTTCAAGTTGAGGAGCTGCTGGGTAACTACAAATGTTGAGCACCGGCCGTATTTGCACAGAAGTGGACAATTTAATTAAATAATAGTTAATAATTAATACATGTATATAATGCCTGTTATCCAAGAATCTGACACCCCCACAAAACCCCTGGGAGGTATTGTATTATACCCCTTGTGCAGCTAACAAGATGGTAAGTGGTCACAGTGATGTTGGGGCAAAGCTGGGAATATAGCCCAGGAATCCTGGCTTATACAACCACATCTTGCATCTGGGGAACCACCGTTCAAAACATGAGTGACACTGACCAGGAAGGTGATGTAGCAAGGTTGTCCAATGTAGGTGTTTATTCATCACTTTTCTTCAACAGCCCTTGGCTTCAGAGTTTGTATGGAGCACAGGTGGGATGCATAGCTGCTCCCTCAGCAGAAACCCCCAGGGATCATTGCATAGCAACAGTGCCTGTGCTTCCGTGGGGCAAGTTTCCCCCTATAATGCATGAGGCCTCAATAGCTCAGGGAGGTGTAATTTGCATCTCTGTTCTGCAGCTTTAGTGGACCTGTCCCACTATAGGCAAACTGTAAAGTGTAGGCAAAAAACGTCAACCTTTAAAACGCTGTAATAAAGCAGCATTAATTTACCCCACTGCTAGAGCCATAAAACCGCCATTTAATCATGTGTTTATAGGAAGGTTTTTTAAAAAAAATGTTTGTATTGTTTCGGAAGAAATATAGTATATATGAATATCTGATTGCTGAGGCAACAACATGGCTGTCCTGTTCCAGATGGTTAGAGAAGACCGATCATTGCAAGAAATGGAGCTGCAAACTAATTTTGTCTGGGAAATTCTTGCTGTATGAATTTTTCACTCTGCTTCATACAACTTCTGCTTGAGGTTGTTATTGTGCCTGTAGCCCATGCCAGGAGTGTGAGCTTTTGTCCCCTGCTGATGGCTGTTCCCTATACGAGTGTGTTACTGCCTCCAGCTAATGGATTTAGCCCCAGATCCAGAGCCATTCAAATCAAAGGGCGGCTTTCCATTGACTTAAACAGGCATTGGAAAGGCCATTAATCCTTATGCTCAAGTGGTGCTCAGTAGTGTCTTTGAACTCCGGTTGGCCCCAGACACTCAGGACAAGCATTTCCAAGCAAGGGGTGTAGGTAACTCATCCATGGAGAGACAAGAGCCACATCTACACTACCGGTACTATAGCAGCAGACATACAGCGTTGCAGCTATGTCGCTGTAATGCCACAGCGTAGACACTTCTTACAGCGATGGAAAGGGGTTTTCCATTGCTGTAGGTAATCCATCTCTAGGTAGAGAAAGGAATTCTATTGACCTAGCTGCACCTACACCGAGGATTAGGTTGGCTTAAATGCAGTGCACGGGGTATGAATTTTTCACACCCCTAAACACTGTAGCTATGTCAACCAAACTTTTAAGTGTAGGCTAGATCTGGGTCTGTGTCACCCTCCAGGGGCTGTTACACAAAAGAGGTTTAGAAGTCTGTTACTGCTGATAACTAAGAGGTTTAGGAGAGGATTTTCAAAAGCATCTGAGGACTGTCAGTAAGATTTTTGCTCCTAAGTCTCGTAGTTATTTTTTGAAACTTCCATCTTTAGTCCTATCTTCAAATGGTAGATGCTCATGATTTTAGCCTAGAAAGTTTTAGGTTTATACCACACTGCTGGTTGTACAGCTGCTGCAGGTCTTTTCTCTTGCATAATCAATAATGCTTTAAGATTTAACTCCCAAATTTTCAAGGTGTTTTTAGGTGTTCAAAATTAGACACCTAGAAGGAGTCCAAAAATCCTGACTCCTCTAGGTACCATACACCTCCTGAAATGTGCTAAATGCCCTCAACTTTGTTGCATGATTGGACCTTTAAACTTTTGGGACCAAATTCAAAAGATAATGTTAGCTTTAATTCTCAGAGTTTCATGCACTGTCACCAAACAGATTGCCACATGCTTGAACTTGTGAACATAAGATAGTGAAGCATGTGAACAGAGACTCCTGGTAATGGTGCAATGTGTCCCAAGGATATGAAATGGTACATGGGTGTAGGCATTGTGATCTATTTTTCCTCCAAAGAGATTTTTCCATGACAAATAAGGTCAATTTTCATGCAACTTAGACAAAAACATGACAGAATCTGGCTTTCCCATATAATACACAGTGTGTGGAATGGATATTGAAATCACGGTATGGTTCACATGCAACGAGCCATTTTTGTGGCATGTAAAAGAAGAGGCAGCAAAATGGAGGAGTGTATCCAGCCTAAATGACCATGTTCAATGTTTCCAAAAGCACAAAGGGTGGGATTTTCAAAAGCACCTAAATGAGTTAGGTGCCCAATTCCTATTTAAAGTTGGGTGCCTGGAACTTTTGAATTTCCCATTCAAAACCCTTCAGGAAGACTGATATGCAGATAAAACTACTCCTGAGTTTCAGTTTGTTTACCTAACTGCCTTTTGTCAAGTGATGCTTATTTGGTGCCTAAAGAAATACTTCAAACTACTATCTACAAACATGCTTTTGGCAAATCCAGGCATTATTGTCTTCTCGCTTTACTTATATTTTCTCCATTTATATTGATGGAGTATATAATGCACAGAATCCCTCTCTCCATTACCCCGACCCTTCTTACAGAATCACCATCTATTTGAATCCAGAATGTGTGTTCAATCACTCCCATTGCTACTTCTGCGTGTTTTAATTCAAGACATATCACTACTGAGAGCCAGTGACTCAGACTCTTGTGGGAGTCAGGAGACTTGGTTTCTAGTCGCAGCTCTGGCAGTGACCCACTGTGTGACCTCGGACAAGTCACATCATCTCTCTGTGTCTATATCTCCTTCCGCCCTTTGTCTCACCTATTTAGATTACAAGCATTTTGGGATTGGAGACTATCTCATCCTCTATAAATGTTAGAGCATCTAGGGCCCCAACCTTTATTGGGCCATGTAGGTGTACCATAATAAATATACTAACAATAATTTTCATCATCCTCATTTTTGATTATCACTATGAACAGTTAGCTATTTTTTTAAAATTGTGGGTGAAATTCAGAGGGTCCTATGCACTATTTAAGAGCTACAGGAAGGGATAGACACTAGTGTAACAGATCAGAATCTGATCCTTAAGCTTGGAAACACAAAGCTAAATTTTACCTTCATATTCCGTCTCTTGGATCCTCTTTGGTTGCCTACATGGCTGTTCTGTATTATGATCCGTCTAAATAAGCAGCCTGTCATTAGCTTTTATCCCAGTGCTTGCTCAGCCGGACTAAAGTCTAGGTCTCTTTGTTTTTAAGACTTACACGGTGTGTAAGTGCCAGATGTTTCCCATCTCTGGGCTCTTGGTGAAATAAACAAGAACTGCCAATAACCTTCACCTTTCAACTCTTACATTACCTATTCCTAAAGTACAAAAAATGGATGTGTGACATAGGGAGGTTTTGGACAACCTCCCAGGTTTATCTCAAAAGTCCTGTTCTCTGGACAAAGATAAGCACAGGAGAACAAATTGCAGTGTCGCTGTAAAATTCACCTTCCACACTAAGAAAGAGGTGGGCTCCTTCAGAGGAAAAAGAGGCATGGGAGATTACCATCCAGGTTTTACCAAATATTTTAGCCTGGGTTTGAGGTCACATAGAAACTAGATCAGCAGAGAGGAAAAAAAGAGGCCTTGATTCTATTTTTCTTCACACTAGTGTAAACCTGCAGTAACGCCACCGAAGTCAATGCAGTTACATCAATGTAAAACTGGTGTCAATACGCACAGAATCAGTCGTTGACTGTTTATGTAATGTATCACTGCTTGCCACATATGGCAGACAGTCATTCCATGTTTTATTCCCTTTCAGTCCAGGCACCCAAGCACAGGGTTTTATTTGCCCCACTAACCCAAGAAATGGAGTCACGATCTTAGCTTGTTATAGAAAATGCTTTTTATTAATATTAATACTAATAAATAAATTCATGTCAATAATCTACATTCATTCTGAGCTGTCGCTTCCTTTCTGGGATCCTCTATCACAGCCTCCAGCTTGAAAATATTTTCAGCACTCGTTTTGCAGCTGAGAGCAAAGATCCCCTCCAAGACAATTGCTCCTTGCTTTCCAAGGAAGCCTGGGAGGGTGTTGCTTCAAGAGGCTGGGATCAACTGTCCAGTCACACACATTCAGTTCTTCCAATGAATGATAGCCCAGATCTCACTCCCCAACCCCATGTGACAGCATTTGGCAAAGCCATTGTGTTGACCCCAGCAGCCGTTCCTTTTTCGTCTTGATTCAATAGATGAGGAACAAATGCTATTACAGTATTAAGATTGCAAATCAGTTTCAATTATTATAACCCCCGTTTGCCTTCACCTGCAACTTTCCAAAAAGATCCCCCTCTGGGGATGAAATTTTCCATGTTTGGTCTTGGCTGAAAGGTGAACATTTAAGAAAAAGAGAGTAAAATCTTTTTTGCCATTTTTCTGACATGTGTAGCTAAATAAACCCCACATTTTTCCCCACTGGAAAAAAGACTGTTGCTTCAAATTTCGACACAGAACTCAAAAACAACTTCCTGGCTAAACTTGTAACCTGGCATGTACAACAATAAAGGTTCCTTTGGTTTTGAAAGCTTCTGCTAGTTTGGGAGATATTCCCTGCATTTAAAATGGTAGTCTGAGCCCTCAAACGGAGCTTCTCAAGTGCACCCAATCTAAATAGTGTCCATTTTGGAGGGTGTCCAAGTTTGAAAAATATTAGATATTAATGAAATATAATTAGGTAATTGAGGATATTATACGAGCAGAGGTTGAGCAATAGCTTTCGAGCATGTTTACTAGGCACTGAAGTTCTCAGTAGAGCTATGGAACGCCTCTAGACGCTTTTGTGACATCACAATGCATATTCTCTCTGCTTAGCCAGAGAGGACTCGGGCACAGACGATGCCTGCTGATGGGATAATTTACCTGCAAGACCTTTTCTCACTGAGGCTTATAGCACTGTCTTCCCAATATTAATAATAATGCATGACCTTCATACCAGGAATAGTTATGATGCTTTGTTAATAATAACTATAGAAGAAGAAGAATGGTAGTGTCACAGGCAGGCAGGCCCTTTAAGACAAGCTGAGCTCAGCCTTGGCTGTGACCTAGCAGCTACCCGTCAGCCTTGCCTATGATATAGCAGTTTAGTGGTAATTAATGATCCTAGCTGAGTGTGATGGAACTTAATTAGAATGACTGACCTCAGCTGTGGAGGTGTACTTAAACAAAGCTGAACCCAACGGAGAGGGAGGAGACAAAGGAGAGAGGAACAAGGAGGGGTCCCTCTCTGGGAAAGCTGGCCTAGAAAAAACCCACAGGGAGAAGGTTAGGTACCTGTGGGCGATGCCTTGAGATAGGGCTTGTAAGGGGCAGGGACGTCCTTGAGGTAAATTTCAGAGTAGCAGCCGTGTTAGTCTGTATCCGCAAAAAGAACAGGAGTACTTGTGGCACCTTAGAGACTAACAAATTTATTAGAGCATAAGCTTTCGTGGGCTACAACTGCCTCAAGGTAAACTGGGGAAGGGAGGGGGAATAGAGCTGGGGAAGAAGGGGGAACTCTGCAGGGCCCAGGAGTAGAGGCAGAGGAGAAGGCTGCAGAGTGAGTCAAGGGGGAGGAAGATGTATTAGTTTGAATGGATACTTGGCTCGTTGTCACCCCTGGAAAGGGAGTGAACTTGGCCAGAGGGCTAGGCCACAGAATCCCCAGACAGAGGCTTGGGAGAAGACATGGACAGAGAAAGGCCATTGCAGGGCCAAGGAAGTGGCCAGCAGGGGATGCCGGAGATGAGGACCCCTTGCAACATCATGCCCTGACACAAGGGGTGCTCTTGTGGTGAGGGCCCAACATTACCTGCAGGCATGTAAATTTGCAGATTTCAGGGTCTTTCCACAATGTTTGTTGTTTTGTAAATTATAAACTCTGATATAAAATCATTATTCCTAGCGTACTGAGCTGCGCAGTTTACCTCTGACTTCAATGGGAGCAGAATTAGGTGAATGCTGAGCACTACTGAAAAATCTCATCTGCAACCTCTTAGATTGTTCTCTTTTCTGGACAGGGACCAGGCCTTCTCACTTGTCTGTAATTCCCAGCACACTAGGCCAATAGCTAATGCTGCAGAATTCAACAAAAAAAGCCTAGTTCTAAATAAGTACCTGATGGGAGCTGCTGGCTACTAAGCACATTTGAAAATCCGGCTGCTCAGCTCTGCAAAGTTGGCAGTACTCTGACTGCAATGGGCGATGCATAAGGCCCCCATTCCACAAGATACTTAAGCACCATTGAAGTAAAGTGACACGTTTCTAGTTAGGCAAGTACTTATGCACTTTGCTGAACTGGAGCCTAAATTCTTTGCTGGGTCTGGACCAAAGTGCTCAGCACCTTCCAGGACTCAACTCTTATTTAGGAGCCTACATATGGATTTGGGAGCTGAAATTTAAGTTTCTCTTTTTTTAAAATCTTGGTCAAAGCACAATAGATTTTTGATAGCTAGAAAATACTATTAAAATATTAGCATTAAACAATTTATTTAAAGGAGCTCAGCTGCTGTTCAATCTTAATGTGCACCTCCATGATGGGCTAGTTTGATCATGTAAGAGAGCATACGCTGTACATCTATATATGTTGTACAGAGATGCAGGAGCTTTATTAAATGCTCTAGAGATAAGAATTCATGCATATACACAGGGCCAGATTCTGGTATTATTACTCACCTTGAATAGTACCGTACCTTACATGTAGCTCCCAATGAAGTAAAAATGAGTTCTTGGATGTTCAGCGCTTTTGGATATCTGGCTATTTATTCAGGTGCTAAAATACAGACTTTTGAGCCTGACTTTAGGCTCCTGTTTTTGAAAACTCTGGCCCTTGTGTTTTGTTCTGAGTTACTAATTCATAAAAGTTTTCAATGCAACAGAACATGTTTGGGTGTTCTTTAGATATCACTTTATGGCCTAATTCAATAACCAACGCTAATGATGTCCATTTCACCCTTGTTTATTAAACCATTTTGTGTCAGTGCAGGGTCATTAACAGGAGCTGTTTGCCCAGGAAGGGGCCAGTTGTTCTCAAAAGAACACAACGGACCACAAAATCAGAGGCAATCGACCATATAGTCAAGCCAGGAGCAATTTCACTCACATAAAATGATAATTTTAAGCCTGTACTTGGCATCTTCTCAGTTGACTGAAAGAGGACTATGCACTGCATAATAAAACAAATTTCGATTGTTTTTATTACCAGAAGGCCGTAAATGGTGGAGTTACAGATGTTACCTCAGTTAGGCATAAAGCTTTAGCACTCTTTAGCACTGGTTTCAATAAAAACATGAAAACTTCTGTAATCCAAAAGCAAACATTTATGACTGTGGCTCTTTGGAACAGCTAATAAATATTTGTTTGCCATTGCTTTCTGGAGCAGTTGTCTGCATATTAATTTAAACATGTCACCAGGAGGCTATTTGACTCTTGCATGTAGGTACTTAAACCTTGTCTGTTGTTGTATCATTGGAAACATTAAATGATTAGAACTTGAGACATGCCTGAAAAGAAATAAAAGCAATTTAGCCCATCACAGCTCATCCTTATCAAATAGCCAGTCTCCCTCGAGAGTTAAATTGTTTCTTATATGACCTCAGTGTCTCTGCCTTAACTGTGCCTGGTACCTGGGTCATTCCTTACATCTATTATCCTTTGATGAGGAAAAGACTACCTAATGGTTGGCCTCTGGGTTTGTTTTCTCCCTTTCTATTATTACTGCTGAGCTAACAGCAATAACTCTCCTGGACATTATCTAGACCATTTAAGATTTATACACACACCCAAATTAATCTCCTCAACCATTTTAAGATTTTTAAATTGTGTGGATTAAGAGTCTTCAGTCTCTCCTCACAGCTCATACCTCTCAGGCTTAGGATCAGCTGTTTTATTTATCTCTGGACCTATTTTAATTTTTAGGCTTTACATTTTTATGCTACTCTGATCACTCGTGAATCTTCAGTTTCTTTAGAGACTTGTATCTCATCAGTTCCTGTCCACAGGTTCCTATTTGATAGTCCAGATTCTAAAATTCTATGACTGAGTTGCATTTTTTATAGCTTGGAAAATCTGCTTTCTGAATTTTAAGCTGTTCAAAATGTTGACGAGACATATTCTTGAGTAACTGTTGGTTTTTGTTAGTTACAGCTCTCTGTTTGTTTGCTTAATTTGTTTCTGTAAGTGAATTTCCCCTCCTGTGAAATGTGCTAGATTAACTGCCTTTAAGAATGAAGATTTATCCACAGATTTATCAACAAAACAACAGGTACATCGCAGACAGGCATAGTACAGACTTTTCCCACTATTCCAACAAAGTGACTCAATTCAGGCTCAAAAATAGATGGTACAGAGTGGTACAGTCTCTTGACACCTCTCTCGTTCTCCAGAATCGGTTTTTCTTTAATAAAAAACATGAGTCTCTAGTTGTAGTGGTAGTAAAGAAACACTCCATTCACATTTGTGAGGTTAACTGATACGGAGTCTGCAGAGACCCTGGAAGAATAGCTCTGAGGGGTGTGAACTGCCCCATTTACCACAGTCAGGTGCTAACCCCAGATGCCCAGGGATGATCATTTAAATGTCATCAGTGTTAACTATTGTATTCCTCCTGTAAGAAAGGAGAGGGAGGATCAGAACTTCACAATGTATTGTGAACAATGTCTCACTTCGGTGCTACAAGTAGGCTATGTTTGGGAGATACCATCAATTTCTTTTCCCCCAGTCAGGGGCGGCTCCAGGCACCAACGCACCAGAATGCCTGCAGGAGGTCCGCCGGTCCCACAGCTTCGGCGGCAATTCGGCGGCGGGTACGCCGAAGCCGCGGGACCGGCGGACCTCCCACAGGCGCGCCGCCGAAAGCCGCCTGACTGCCGTGCTTGGGGCGGCAAAATACATAGAGCCGCCCCTGCCCCCAGTCAAGAAGGAACCAGGCCCCAAGGCATATATAAGTGTCTCTGGAGCCCAGAGTACACATGATCATCTACTAAACATCTGCACAATCTCTACTGCATTGGCATCTCATTTTGACAACTCCCATGAGTGGACCTTATTCTGTGGGTGGAGGAAGGAAGAATACCTCCTCCTTTTTTGCCCCAGTCTGACTCCTGGCCTCATTCCTAACCTGGAGGCAGCCTCTAGTGCAACACCCATGTGAAGTAATGCCAGATGCTTTGACTCATTTGTAATGTGGACACTGTCCATTAGGAACATGTTTGCTATTTGCATTGGAATACAACCACAAAATAATAAATAAACAAAAAAAACTCGATAAGGTCCATCCTGAGAGGGATTTTTCCAGTTGTCTCTCTCTTACGGACACATGGACACATCTTATTTTTGTGCAGGCATTTCATAACACTAATGTATAATAAGCATGGTCAAACACTTGAAGAGTGACATTATATATAGATTCTCAGACTGTCTCCCTTGTACTAGTCACTTATGAATGCATCTATAAGTTTGAGCATGTACATTTTATTCAAAGGACAAAGCCTTTTTACATCAGGGAAACATTTACCCAAGCCCCAGCTTTCTGTGAGTGAGCTGCATTGTTCTGCAACAGCTTGACAATAGGCTGTTTCTGCATGTCCTCCGGTTGTGATCTGCTGAAAACGAGGCCAACAACCCCACGTTAGCTGTAAAATAGAGAAACATTCATTATGATTTTTATTGCTCCCAACTACTGTAAACTGTGGAGGAATAGAGCTGCAAAGCTGGCCATTAAACTGTCTGCTCTTTCCTGTTTAAACAAGGCCTCTCCTGGGTTTTCGCTGCCTCAACCACTGTGGGTCAACATCCAGGAAGGAAGACGTTTCTACGGTAACCACTGAGGCCTTCTACTAAGGTAGTTCCATGAAAGTACTGAACTGGTGAGAGTGACAAGAAGCAGTTCATTGGATAATGTACAAAAAGGTAAAAAGTTATTGCAAGCAGACTGTTTTTATAATGAGGCCATTCAGACATAAAATCACGTTAAATACGTAGTTTGTTTCTACATTGCAGAATTATTTTTGTCCTACTCTTTCAAGGGATAGTTTATCTAGGCACAGTGGTATAAATAGTAAATAGCCCCGGGGGCTAGACATATTTGCTTTTTTCCCCACATGGTATCCTGTTGCAGTTTGCTCCCTCACAGACGGTAAAATGAAGTTGGTTTCTTTTTTTCTTTTTTACTTTGAATACAGTCCTTTGCAAAAGACCACAAAGTCTATTTGCAGTTGCAACATCCCAAACCAAACAATACATTCTTACTCCAGTATTGTCATTTATGTGAAAGTTAGTTTAAAAAAATGCAAGTATATTTTAGTTAGACCTGTTTAGGGCTGTAATACCTAGACTCATGAGGATAATTGTGTGTGTGTGTTTGCCTTGTAGTAAAGTGGTCATCATGGGGTGGGTTACTTAGGCTAGGTCTACACTACGGGGGGGGGAGGGGTCGACCTAAGATACGCAACTTCAGCTACGTGAATAGCGTAGCTGAAGTTGCGTATTTTAGGTCGACTTACCTGGCTGTGAGGACGGCGGCGAGTCGACCGCTGCCGCGCCGCCGTCGACTCTGCTTCCGCCTCTTGCCGCGGTGGATTTCCGGAGTCGACGGCAGAGCCATCGGGGATCGATTTTATCGCGTCTTCACTAGACGCGATAAGTCGATCCCCAATAGATCGATTGCTACCCGCCGATCCGGCGGGTAGTGAAGACAAGCCCTTAGAGTATTATGGCATGGAGCCATACTCTACCCCTTTCTTGCTGCCACTCACACTCTGTTTATGATGCAGTTGAATAAAGCAGCAAATTCCCAGCCTGCGGTACTGTGAGCAAAGAGGGTGTTTGTCTATGGGTTGTTGTTTGTTTTGTTTTGTATTTTTTGGTTTTGCGGGTTTTTAAACACAGAGTGGCCTCTTTACAAAATACCCAAAGTATCTGCCCAGGTATGAATAGAGTAGAACCCGTTTATCTGGTCTAACTGAGACGAGGGCCAGATCAAATAATCAAAAATTCGGATTATCAGGAGAACAGGCAAAGAGCGTTCTGTTATTTTAAGATGCGGAGTTGCTTTTAAACTAGCTGACGCCTCCCAGAAAAGCATTAAAACATACCCCTCTTCTTTATTTACAGCATACACAAACAGTTACTTCTAGTAAAGAGTACCACTTTTTAAAAATGCAGAAATGGTCATTTTAAGTTGCAACAACAGCAACAGTAATGGTAACCACTAACAATATGTAATGTGAATAAAGTATCAGATTAAAATACAGTACTGTATACAGCACGGCGGCAGGTACAGCAGCACTCATGCATATAATGACTGGAAAAAATCTGAGGCCTGGTCTACACTGGGGGGGGGGAGGAGAATCGATCTAAGTTACGCAACTTCAGCTACGTGAATAACGTAGCTGGAGTTGATGTACTTAGATTGATTTATCGTGGTGTCTTCACTGCGGTGAGTCGACTGCTGCTGCTCCCCTATCGACTCCGCTTGCGCCTCTCGTGGTGCTAGAGTACAGGAGTCGATGGGAGAGCGCTCGGGGATTGATTTATCGCATCTAGACTAGATGTGATAAATCAATCCCCGCTGGATTGATCGCTGCCCGCCGATCTGGCAGGTAGTGTAGACATTATGTGACAGTTTGCGTTGTTTAGGTGAGAGGTTCTCTTCTTCATTGCAATCACGGAGTCGCTTTCCAATGTTATAATCTTGGGCTATTTTTGCCAGTGATTCTTCTTTTTTATTTTAGCATACCATGACAGTACTACACATTTTCACCTAATAGTCATGGTCATTTTACAAGGCTGAAAAGATGCAATGGTTACAATAGTATTGCCATGGAGGCGACATCAATTTCCAGTACTGTATTCCTGTGTGTAAGCTGGTTGTTCAGTTAATACAGAGAGCCGGGTCATGGAGGCTCGGATACATGGGGTTCTACTGTATATGGATGGATACTGTGATACCCACTGTAGACACCAGAGGAATGGCAAACTATAAACACCATAGGTGATAGAGATAGATGAATAGATGCAACGTTTGTGTTAAATCAGTCCAAGAGGTACCCTCTCTAGAAAGCAGAACCTCTGGGCACATCTAGCACAGTGTCATCCATTCAGTTTCATCTGGTGCTGTGATGGTCACATATGATAAAAGAATACTTTTTAAGACTGATAGCATACACCAGGGCAGTCACTAAGAAGCTGGAGACAATTCAAGTAGGCATAGGACCGTATCTGTCTAGGGATTTTAAGCACTTGTGTGAGAGAAGGTATCACACATTTCTTGACTGTCCTATGTATAGTTTAAAGGTGACCAGGTTAGTGTACTTACCAATCACTATATGGAAACTAAGCTTGTGTGTAAACAAATTAGAACTACTGTTGCCCCCAGAATAGTGAACCTCAAAAGGGTAAGCACCCCAGGATTTAGATGCTTAATCAGGCATTATGAATCTGCAAAATTGGATTGAACCTCTCTGTATTTGGACACTTGCACTCCAGATCTGGAAGTACAGAACAAGAACAAGGAAGTACAGAGGCATTTGAAAATATATTTTTTTAAAAATGTAACTGAACTTCTTTGAACCTCAAAGTGTTTGGTTTGAATTTTGCCCCAAGGTGGTCTGGGGAGGAAGAGAGGGCTGTATCAGAACCTGTCAGCCCATTCTAATCTGATTATAAGTAGGACCTCTGTGTTTTATCCACTGCATATTGAAAAATATAGCCCTACACTCTGAAAATAAATGCAGAGCTGAAAAGCTTAATTCTTCTAGGAATGCTTTCATTATGCTCTCGGTCTGCATTGCTCTCAGTCTGTATTCATGCCCACTTCCCTGTGCAATCAAGTGGAAGTGGCATGAAACTGGTGCAAAAAAGTCAGGTTATTTTTTTTTTTCCTTTTCATTATGAACTCATATTTACCAGTAAATTTGCTTTTTGGCAGCCTTTCACCAGTAACTTCCAGTCTACACATAACACTGAAAACTTTAATTAGAGGTCTTGTTATTGCAACATTTTCTTCTCTTGTTTTTCTCTCTGCTCCTGTTTCTTTAGGATAATAATGCTGTCTGAACACATTTGTAAATTCATGTTTCCTCAGAGCAGCATACAGTGTAGTAACAAGGGGGTTTGTGTACTCCTGTGCAATAGGAAACCACCAATCAGCAAGTAAAGCTGTTCCGTCCCTCCACAGTTTAGTTACTTACAACTAACTTTTACAACCCAAGTCCCTAATCTTGCAAAAATTTATGCATGTTCTTAATTTTACACACTTTGAGTAGTTTCACCGAGGCCAGTGGGACTAGTCATGGTGTGTAAATTAAGCATGTTTTTGCAAGAACATGGCCAAAATTTGAATAATCTTTGCTTTAGGGTAAGGCCCAGTCCACGTCCCTTTCCAGTTAATAGATGTTCTGCATGTTGACTGGTTGCAAAATCAGACGGAAACCATTACACCCCAATCACATGGACAAATATTTCAAACCAACTATTCTGCTGAATTTACTTGGACAACTGGCATCATCTGATGTACACCTGAGTTTGCATGATAGCTCATAAAATTATGGCCTGTGCCATTAAACCTTTATTCCTGCTCCTTTGACAGTCTGAGAGGGAAAAAATCTTTTCAAAACTGGATTTATGTTTTTGGCATAAAGAGGGGGGAAATGTATTAAAATGTCATTTTGTGAAATAGTCATCTGAAAGCTAAGAAATTCAAAGTTAAATGCAGAACTAAATTATGCCAAATAACCTTAACTCTGTCCCTTGCATCTCTCACACTCAATCCATCCATACATAAGGAGATGACAGGTATCACAACTAGACAGGTTAAACCCTGGATATCTTGTGAGTTCAGCCAGGAACTGTGATGGTTGAGGACATCTTAAACACTGTGGAATTTGCCCTTTCTTCTGCAGCTGCTCACATCTTCAAATAGATCCACAGCAGATTATGCAGGAGAGTAGAGGTAGCCTTGCTGTAGGGGGATAAGAGATATAAGATGTTGGCAGCCACAGAGGGCCTGTAAAGAGTTACAGTTTTGAACAGCGAGCGCATGAGGGAAGAATATTAGGAAGATGGGAAGCGTTGGTATTGCTGTCTTGTCCAGCGAAGTTGAACTGGAAGTAGCCTCCAATTGAGTAAGTGACAAATATATGAAGCGCCAGGATGTGCAAAAATGGAGATTGGCTTCTCTTGTTTGCTTTTAGCTTCAGAGGCTCACTGTGCATTCTGGGGTCTGGCGGAAAGTGGGAGGAAAAGCGACAGCCTTGCCTGGGCCCATTAAATTGGTTCTGCCCAATGGATCTTCAAAGGTAGTGAGGTGACAGTGACGTGGAAAAGGGGACAAGATTTGGCTCAGATGCCAGTGAAAGGGAGAGTCAGGGAGATGTGAGTGGGAAGAGAGCCAGAGTCAGGAACGGGGTGAGAGGGGAGGAGGTGAATGGAGTGGCGTTAGGGTTCGGTTTGGCTAGCTCAAGTGGAGAACCCACATCACATGTGGTAGGGAGGATTATTAATTGTATCAGAGGCTGGGTGTGGGGCAGCACAGGGATCAGAGAGGGAAAGAGGCTAGAAAGAGGCCGGGAGGGCTCATCTACACTGATCCAAACTTGAAATAAGGTTCAGGTTTGTCTCCAGGCTTTAGAGGGGGGGAGGGGATCAAAATTCCTAACATATACAAAGACAGAGCTCTAAGTGCCATGTGCCAACACTGCTCTGCTGCTGCTGTTCAAGATGAAATAACAGGTCATCTGTTAGTACAGGTCCTTCCAGACTAAAGTCTAATTTCAGTGCTCCAGGGGTTTGCATTGGTTCAGAGGTCACCAGGCAATACCACTCACTGAACAAAGATGAAGCTCATTTTCACTAAAAACAGAAAGCACGGAGCAAGACTCTGTACTCAGTCAACCCCGTGTATCTGGTATCTGGAAAATCTCAGTGGTGAAGAGATGTCTAGAGATCAATAGAAGAGGTGTGTGGTGCCAAAGCAGACAGTTATATCACTGGCACTGGGATAAGGGCTTATTTACCTTCATTCGCTGTCATTCATCTACCTTCATTTGCTGTGACCAGCTTGAAGTACAGATCTGTACAATAGATTAAAAAAGTTAAAGAGCAAAAGCCCAGTCAGCTTAGCTCAATTACACTGAACCCCTGCAAAAATAGATAGGGCCCAGGAGCTGGCCAATACGCCTGCAGAGGGCAGTAAAGAGTCCTCTTTCTGGTGGACTATCCACCTTATGGGACACAACTAGAGAGAGAGAGAGAGAGAGCAGCTAAAATTAGGGTGAGTATGGAGTGGGCAGAGCGAGCATTCTGACCCAGCTGACCAAGACAGCTGTGCCAGTGTATGAAGAAAAGAGAGCTGCACCAGGGAAAGGGCTGGCGTAGATTACTTCCCCCAGCAGGGAACAAAGGGAAGCAGGGACTGAATTGTGACTCACGAATCCTGGGGCAGTGCAGCTTTGCGCTGGCTCTTACTCAAGGCAGACTGCAAGGGGCCAGACTAGCCCTTAGAAGTTCAGCCACACACAGACATGTATAAAATGGATGTGCAGGGCTACCGTTCTGTGAGTTTCTATAGAAAAAGCAACAGTGCTTTTGTATACTGAAGTGCACTGACACGGGAATGGCTTCTTGAGGGGTTATTTTATTTTTGTTTATCACTTCGATTGCCTCCTCTGCGGTCACCGTTCTGTATGGGATCATTGCAATAACAAAAGGTTCCTGTGCAGAATAGATACATTGAAAGTTAAGGACAAAACTCCATCTATATGGCTAGCTAATACAGTTTATCTGATCTGTAAAGTCAGCAGCTCTCTCCAGGCCTCCTTTGTACTTAAACAGCCTGCTCTAAGAACTCACTTTTCCACATAGTCAACCAAACATGTTCTAGCTGGGGATGAGCAAAGCAAGAACCGGCTGGAACATTCTCTCCCAATTCAGAACAAACCAACTCCTCCTTTGGTGTTTGGGAAAAAGTGGCTCTCTGGATATATTTACATTTTCCTCATTATTTTTCCTTTTTGTGCACCCTCTTCCCTTTTGGGAGCCAGCCAGTGGTAGAGGCAGATGTGCCTGAACATGCTGAAAGGACTCCAGAGGACCTTGGAGTACCAGAAATGGTACAAGAAAGGCCATTCTCATGAGGTTTCTAGCCCATCCAAGAGGCTCAGACAAGCTTTTGCTAAGCATACTAAGTCTGAGGTTTGTACATCACTAGCTCCGATCGTATTGCCTGCATCTAGGCCTATGTAGAAGGATACTAGTGAGCTGGTAGATTATAGAAAAAGTGAAAATGCACCAAGGGAGATTTTCATCATGAACTTCTAGGGCAAAATCTTACCTTTGCTATATAGAGCTGCCCAATGGGTGGGGAGCAAAATGGGGCCAGTCATGTTATGGGTCCCAGCACCATACTTCCAATGCAAGGCCGGAGACTTAGTGTGACAAGGGAACAACTCAGTGGGTAATACCTCCTTCTTTTAAGTCTCTGTCTATACGTACGGTGTCATGCAGCTAGTGCCCCTAGTACAGGTATAAATAGCGGTGCAGACAGCAAGGCCAAGCTTCAATAAATAAAGGAAGGACACGGCAGAATCTTAGGGTATGTACCATACACAGGTCTCTACCCGCCCAAGCACTACTTCCCATGTCTATTCTGCTATTTTTAGCAGTGTAGTGTCCCGTTGCCTCCCCCTGCCAGAGCATTCCCCTGCTGCCTCTCTCTTGCCAAGTTGCCAGAGCCTTTCGCTGCTGTATGTAGGTACACTTCACCTGTAGCTACATGCCACAAGGTGGGTACAGTCTCCTCTTCACTGCCATGTGCGGCTACAAGTGTCCTACATGACGCCAGTGTAGACAAGTCCTATACCTGTTGTATAAACAGGTATATGCAGCTCATGCCTTTGGGAGATGGGGGCATGACTACACCCACTCGGCAGTAGTTCATGCCCTCTCGACTCAAGGCTTTGGTATGTCAACAACCTTGTTGTAGAATTCTCTTGAGTGCTGTAAGGGTGCATGCTAGCAACACCCTGCCCCTGCACAGTCCATCCACCACTATACAAGGTAGGCTTTGGGCCTGAGTTGCACATATTTGTTTTATTGTTAATGGAACAGCAACAGTTAATGGTGTAAAAACAATTTATTTTCTTCTGTTCCAAGCAGCACAAAGGAATGTAGCACAAATGCTATAAAAGCATTAACCTTTCTATTGATGAGATAAGAGCCCAGCTAAAGCCCCCCTGTAAGTGACCACCCAAGGAACTAGCAAAACAGTCACGTAGCAGAGGTATATCAGATAAAACTGTAATGCGTGGGGATCCTATAAATTGGTCATTTAAGACAGGAGGCCTATCTTAGTGTGGTGCCTAGTGCAAGTTTCACTGCACAAATATTCACGTAATAAGTCACTGTTATCAGTCTGATATAAGGTTGGTTTTGAATTTATCATCAGGGAAGTCGTTCTACTGGCTTCCATGGGATTTCTATCTCGATTGCCCCAACCACTCCAGCCTGTTAAGCCAAGCAGTGTGCTAAGACTCTCCATTGCTTTCCCTTTAACAAACCACATCTTTATTGTCAGTAATTGTTGTGTGTGTTATTGCTGGGGGGAGAGGAGGAAAGAGAGACCTAGAAAGCCAAAGCCAATCAGGCAAAAGACTGAAAACTCCCAAGTTTTCAGGGGTTTGTTGAGGTCGGTTACAAAGTGTTCACTGTATTTAAATTTTTTCATTGTCATATGCACTAAGTAGCTTTTCTCCAAAAAAAAGTGATCTATTTTGCAGGTTTAAACACAGGCTGTCAAATGATCAAGCAGTAGTTTTGCCTTAACAATTGTTAATATCTCTCAACACCTAATTAATCTACACAAGAAGTGTCGGTAAAGGATAAAAACAATTCACACTTGACTCCTGGCATCCCCCAGGCTCCTTATTTTTTCCCCTTTCTGGATTTTCACTAATGTCTGAGTGGAAACTAATTAAAATGATCAAAATAGAAGAAAGATGGAAACCTTATTACAGGTGTTACGTTTCTGCACCTATTTCGCCCAGGGACAGAGCTTCCCAGGAGCAGAGCTAACAGTTAATCTATTAAACTGGAAAGGTTATTTGCAAGGTCAGACAATGTGACTAAAGTCTATGAGTCCTTTGGTAATTTCAAGATCAAAATGACATGTTCTATAATTACAGTCATATAACCTGTAACTGAAAATAGAGGACTACAAAATGAAATCACAGCTTCCATATTTTTTCATAAGTGGCATTGAAATGTTTCTTCTTATTGGGAAGGAGTGAATTACTTCAACCTCATTAAGAACTGACTCAAAACTTCTAATAAAGCAAAAATCTAACCAGATTTTTCAGATGTTTGAAAAAAGTTAATTTAACTTTTTTTCCCATTATTTGTCATCACTGTGGACCTTTACAGTCTTGGGTTCTTGCTGGGATGAGAAGCAGAAGCATGGATGAGTCCTACGAAAGGATGTTCTCATGCATCATATATCAGCCCAATCAGTAACACGAAATCTCAAGGGGAATCCCCACAGATTTCCAGCCGTTTCAAGAGATTCAGCTGAACATCTGAATTTCTGAGAGTTTATCCAAATGAAATCTCTAGGCCTTTCGAGAATTGCATTTTGCTGCTAATTATGTAGGGCATGAACTTTCTCCCATTTGAGGTCTAGATTATGCGATTTATACCAAGCCCTCAGTATGTGGTGCTGAGACCCTTCCCATCACCAAGGGATGATTATACTAGGCTAAGGGCATGTCCCAACTGCCTGCCCCTGTCCTGAAGATTAGGTTTAGGGTATGCTTACAGAATAAGTGGGACTAATGTCTCCTAGAAATAAGTCAATGCTCTGCATGCTGACTAACAAATTCTGGTCCAACCTGTTGCTGGAGGAGTCATCCACATGGATATTGAAGCCAGCCGGTATGATGAATTTAAAGGATGACACAAGCTTCTTCAAGTCTGCTGTGATGCACCTCCTGATGCTGTCTGAAGGCCAATACTCCATCGGCGTAATCCTAGATTGGGCAGCCCAGTTGAGTGCACTCACAGAATTTGACTTGTAGGGTTGAGTTTCTCCTGTGTCTAAAATCAGATGCAAACACAGCCACTCCTCCTCGTTTGTCAGTCCATGGGTATGGTGGGCCGAGCAACCAGGTGGGATGAATTGAGCTAGTGTGATGTTGACAAACTTGTCCAAACAGGTGTTGTGGAAGCACATGAAGGCAGGTGTCTCATCTGAGACCAGCTCATGTGTCATCCATTTTTGTTTCTGACTGAACTTGTGTTATTTCTTTTACATACTGAGGCAGGCAGAGCCAATGGTCTCGGGGATGGAGCACAACTGTCTGGGTCTGGCACAGTTTCTCCAAGCTGGTTTCTTCTTCTGTGGTTCCTTGGGGTTGGTGTGGTATGTATCGGGCACTTTCAGATGTAAAGTGTGGCAGTTGTGTTCAATGTCTCACTTACCTTGTTGACAGATCAGTCTGTGAAAAGATGCATAAAGAGAAGCTGGGCTCCTGAATGTTACAGCCTAAATTTGTGTTTTGAGGGGGGCTTTTTTGCATGTACCTACATTGTCTCAGCATACGCTAAGGCAAAGATTTTCAACAGTGACCAATCACAGACAAATTAAAGTATCTTAATGGGGCCTGATTTTCACAGGGTGAGAGTGTGCTCAGCATTTTCTGAAAATCAGACACCTTTAAGGTGTTTCAAGATTGTCCCCTCCCTCCCCAAAATCACGTCACTTTTTAAAATTGTGACCCTAATTCTCAGACATTCAGCACAAAAGTGTGAGCATCCCACAGTTCAGAAAATGTAACTTCCAAATAATTAGGGAAAACTTGGGCTGTACAAAGCTGTGGAATCAGAGGATTTTGTTTCCTGTACACCAGCCCTGATGCTCACAAAGCAGTATGGTTATTAGTGTCACTGTTTACCACAGATTACATACAGAGAGACGTATGTGTGCCGTTTCATCAGCAACCAGGCTGTATCATCAGGTTTTGTGGGCAACACTGATGGTGATGCTTCTCTTTCCATCTGGCCCTCTGTAGCCTCCACCAGTGGGGTCAGCATTTTGTGGCTACAGCTGTAGCAGAACCCAATTGTCAAAGCTTGGATCTTTTCCCCTCCAAGCAGAGGCATCTGGATTTGTGTCTGGTTCCGCTAATGGCTTTGCTGGCAGAGGCAGCAGAATAATGATAGAGTTGGCCGGTTGTCATGAGGTTTGTTGATGGACTCACCTGTCCTCTAAGCCAATTTTCTTTTCAGTTTTTCTTTCCAAATAATTTAAATCATTGTCATGCGTAGCGGGGCGCACACTGGGCTCCTCTGGTTTCGGCCCCTGTTGCCCTCTCCAATCAATCAGGAATGCCTCAGCTTGATGCAACACCAAAAGCCTCCCACCTCCCTCTATGCCTGGCCTTTCTCTTCCCCCCTTTCCTCCTTTCTTTCTGGCTTCCTCCCAGCCTTTATAACCCTGGCTAATGAGGCTGGCAGATGCTGCCCATTACCAGGCAGACACAGGGCTATCCAACCCAGCCCCAATCCATTCCCCTTGATTAGGGCTGGAGTGGCAGGGGCTGATTAAGTGCTTCTCACTCAGCGCCCTGTCACACCGTGACCAAAAGTTCCAAGCCTGCCCATGTCCCGACGCTCAAAAGGACCAAAAGTTCCAAGCCCGCCCATGTCCCGGTGCTCAAAAGGACCAAAAGTTCCAAGCCTGCCCATGTTCCAGTGCTCAAAAGGACCAAAAGTTCCAAAGAACTTCAGCATAAGGTCCTCCAATTAGTAGTCTACATAACCATCCTACTCGACCCTTCTTCATGGTCTCTTCTACCATAAGTACTCACGACCCTAAAAGATTGCTCCTGTCAAGATAATGAGTTTATAAAGATTTTTGTTAATCAGTGGTATAGGCAGTAGGGTATGCTGACATTGCATGTAATCTCCAACCATCTCCCATAACTAAAAATGTCATAATTATTTCCCAATGAGCCCAGTAACACAATGATGGGTACAATAAGATAGATATGCTGCACACCATACTAAATTGTACATCAAAGACACAGAGCACAACAAACACGGCCATAGTTCATGTTAATTTACATTTAATATTTCACAATGGGGATGTAATATGCTGACACTCCTTAGCAGACAGTTCCAGACATGCCGGACTACAGAGTGCTTTTGTGATGTGTAAAAATACCCATTAGAGTGAGACCATCAGATTCGCTTTGTTTGTTATCTAAGCCACTAGACTGAAGCCTTCAGTGGTTTCAACCCTCTACACTAAATAGCTCAACAGTATTTTTAGCTTTTTACTTTTGTATACTAACAGAAATTGGTTTATCTTCTCCTAGTCTAAGAATGATAGTATTATCGCTCAACCTCTGGAATAAGCAATGGCAGAGAAGAAGTATCTGCTCCACTAGAATGTAACAAAGTCTGTAATTGCAAGTTTTTCCTTTAGGGACAACAGCTGGGTTATAATTGAACAAGAAAACATATGTGAATAATTGAGGAAAGGGAAGCCAGCGAAAAGGACAAGTGTGGTGCATTTAGATCAGAAAATGTGAATTCAGCTCTCTGAAAATAATATCTCTCTGTATTTTGACTTGCTGCCAACAAAGAATATTTTTCACTGTGACCTGGCTTGCAGTGATTTGGAATTTTTTCTTCTCTTGTAAATGAAAGCCAGTCTAACAAAGCTGGCAACAAACAAATGAAGCTCATTTCACTCCTGCCTTTGCTTAATGGTCAGTTTTCTAGATCTTCAGCATTCATCAGACACGTTACTATTGAAAACATATTTCTTAGTTGACTCTTTTTGATTTCTACCAATACAGCATAGAAATAAATCTGCAGTGTGAGTGTGGAGATGCAAAGGAATGAAGACTCCGAGGACAGCCAGATGGTTTAGCTCTGGTGCTCCCTGCAGGCCCCCTGAGGTGTCAGATCCTATGGTGCATCATACACCTGTTTTACCTGGTGCTACCAATCATGCCAGTGAAGTATGGCATTATAACGTCCTGTACTCCTTTCTGTATTGAAAGCAGCAAGGGAATCTTCCTGAAGGGGCAAATCCCCAGCCCAGAACCAAACCAAAATGCACAGGGACCTTGAAGAGGAATCTTGCCTCGTAGGCTCCATGGCCCCTGCCCTATGCCACGTCTGGAGCAGGGCTTCTCATTGTGGGGAGGGTGGGGAGAGGCAGGTGTAACCCAGCCATAGCATGCTAAATTTTGTCCTCCAGCCCCTTCCATAGCAGACTGTGTGTGTGTGTGTGTGTGTGTGAGAGAGAGAGAGAGAGAGAGAGAGAGAGACAGAGAGACCCACACTGGGACATGTGTGTTGAGGAATGGGCAGTACTTTCTGAAGCGCAATGGGCTTGTAGTTCTAGCTAGAGCAGGCAGAAATTTTTCAAATTTTAATTTTTGGATGAAATTTTCATCAAATTCAATTTTGATGAAAAACAAAAAAACTTGACAGTTTTTGTCAGTTTTTGTTTTTTCAGGCTGCTGTGGAGGTGTTTTTTTGTTTGTTAGATTTGTTTTTTAATTCGCTGAAACTTTGAAACACCTGTAAAACAGTTTTGAAAAAAGTTCTCTACACGTCCACTGATTTTTCAACCAGGTCTAGTTATAGTGTTATTGGGAGATTATAATGATACACCTACATATGTGTGTACAAAAACACCTTAGTGGTCAAGTAAACAAGAGAATAATCGTGCTGGCTAGACTCAGGTATATCTGGGGCTTCCACACACACAGCTCCAGCAATGAATGTCAGTCCTGAGCTGCCTATCCCTGCTACTCCATTCCTCGCGTGGTCCAGAGTGGATTCTGCTAGCCTTGCCTGAATTATCCCACATGCAATAATAAGTTTTGTGATGGGCACAAATATCAGCTATGGTCCAGGGTAAAAATACTCATTTCCATTTGCAATCACCAGAAGTGCAGGGTTAGTGTATTAATCCACTGTAAGCCATCAAGCAGTGTATTCTCTTCCCTGTCCTACAGAAGGACGGTCCAATGATTAGGATGCCAGCCTAGGATTTAGGAGATCTGAGTTCAATTCCCTGCTCTTCCACAGACTTCCTGCCTAACCTTAGGCAAGTCATTTAGCTTCTCTGTGCCTAAATGCGCCATCTGTCAAATGGGGACCATAGAATCATAGGACTGGAAGGGTCCTCGAGAGGTCATCTAGTCCCATCCCCTGCACTCATGGCAGGACTAAGTATTATCTACTGTATTCCATATTTCATAGGGGTTTTGTGAGATATCATGGTAATGGAGACAATACATAAGTACCTAAACTTGGAGCCAGGGGTGTGATTCCTTGCTCTTGTAGACATACTTGAGCTAGTGTGTGCTAAACATAGTGTGGCTACAGTGGCATGGGCTAGCCATGCCAAGTATGTGCTCACAGGGTTCAGGTGGGTTTGTACTTGGCAGAGCTTCCCCTTGCGACACTGCTATCTCTCAAAGAGAGTTAGCGTGAATATGTTTACACGAACTGGGAATCATACCCTCAGCTTCAAGTGTAGAAGTGCCCTTAGAGCGATCTTACCATTGGTGGCGGTGATCCAGTAACTTGTGAAGGCCAAAATAGTCTCTTTGAAGTGATTTTTGTGGTATGCAGAATAGTGTTTAGTGCATACCTGGTGCATTCCAGCTCAGGGTACCTGACAAGTATGCTTTTCACTAACGTACGCTTTCAGTGTTTTTCCGACTGAACCGAATTCCCATTAAGCATAACACATTATCCCATCCAAACCCATCCCCTGAGTTCAAAACTGTATTTTTATTGTGAGGTCATAAAAATTAACATGAAATTCTAGATAATTGCTTTAATAATTGCTGCAATCTTTGCTCTTTCCAGAAGCCCTTTTATGAGGGGAGAAGATTAAGTATTTGGCAATCATTCCCACCATGAAGAAGGTTTTTAACCAAACATAGATATGGAATGGGCTTGAAAAAAATGTAAATGCTTTAAAAGGTTGGTTTTAAGGTACTAAGAAAATCGTATAATGAGCATTAATGGCATACATGTAGTGTGGGGGAGTGTAATGAATCAGATGAGGATTTATGATGCGAGATCTTTATGTTTCTCTCTGTATAACCCCACATCCCTTGCGTCTGAGGGAGGCTTTTATTCCAGTTTATCTGAATCTCTATTTATTTTACGATTTGTCCGTGGGACACGTGCAAAGATTTACCTGGTTATCTAAATTCACTGAAGAAAGACATAACTCCAGCTTCTTAAGATCTACAGATGGGCTACTTTTGAGTCCTGCCAAGATCTGCACCAGTTACGAGGTAACTGCCCTGTGGACAGAGAGTGTAAGGTGGCCAAACCTAATAGCCACAGAAAAAAAACCCATCCCTTGTAGTGGATACTGCCATGAGCAAATGAGAGAGGGTTGGAGGGAGGAGAGGGAGGATCAAGAAAGACTTTACCTTTCACGCTAACTTGTATGTGGTTATCTCATGTTAACTTGTCTCTAGCGCAGAAACATGCTCAGTTGCTTAAATATCTCAGAAATACCCATGGAAGATACTGCATCCTGGGATTGTAATGTAATTCACCATCTAGCCCACGCCTGCCTAGTCTGGGTTGCGAAGAATCACAAATGCCTCATGTAGTGACACTAAATACCACCGGCTACATTTTCCAGTATTGGAGTTGTAGAGCAAAATAGAAATACCGAGGCCTCAGAAAGTGTCCAGCAGGCCAAGCTAAGAATTATCTTTGGATTCACAACAGTTGTATTCACTGCCGTGAATTAAAACAGCAGTGCCTAGACACTACAGAGATTGGTGCTACAGGAATACCATAGATTAAGGAATGAATGTATTATTAAGTCACAGCAAAAGTTTGGGCCTCAGTGCTATTCAAATTTGCTCATTCGTTTTTGCACACACACCCATACACAAAGTCAGCATTCTGCAAGACTGATCAGGCTGATGCCTAGAGGATTAATGTGACTGGGGAACAAAGCATGACTGAGAACAGCCTCCGTGATTGAAAGTGATTCCACGTGAACAGTGAGTGTAAAATACTATCCAGTCAGAGTGATAGTGTTTTACACCCACATTGCACAAGAGTAAATAACTCTGTAAGGCAGTGGCGAATCAGGCCCTATATGACTTACAAAGTAATCAGAAAGGCATCTCCTTTTGTCAGTAGTTTTTTCCATCCAGAGTGGTCCACAGCTAGAGTATATAATATCATTTTGATTCAGTGTCACAATGGATCTGAGACTGATAAAAATTACAACCTTTTTCTGAGAAAAGGCATTAAGCTACTTATTTTGGCTGTGATTCCTACTATGATGAAATTAATTATGCGTCTTTAGCAATGGAGTGGGCTAGGAAAAGACTCTTTGAATCCTTTGCAAATGTTAGATTAAGAAGAATGAAATGCTGTAATTCAGGGAAAAGGTGTTAACTCGGATACCAAGTCAAAAAGGTCTTTGCGGTTTGACCTGTAAAACCAAAATCTCTTGAGTTTCAGGGCTAATCACGGAGCAGACGGGAGAAAGAAGTGCACATCTCTCAAAGCTTCTCCTTCTTTTAATGCAAAAATCTGTTTATCCCACATAATGAGTGCCTCACTTGCCTCAGCAAAAATAAAGCACAGACATTGCTCATAAAAATGTTGGTGAACAGCAATGCCAGGAAAGATAAGGGGGGAAAATGTTCTGGTCTTCAAATAGTTTCCATCACAAACCTTTGGGTTCAGATGTGACGGGATGGTGACATCTTCTTCCCAACACTCTAAATTGACAGTGAGTCCCTTATGCTCATCCCTTTCTGGAGTGCACTGTGGCCAAATTGGACAGCCTTTAGGTGGTATTTGCTGTAGGTCCTCTGCTAGATACATGGGGCACTCAAGTTGCAATCTTTGAGAAAAGTATATAGCCTCAATTGATTCCTCATTGCAGCCCCACCTTAATCATTAACTGAAACAAAAACTTGAACCAAACCTATGTTAAAACTAAGTCACTTTGGTCAAGTTTGGAAACAGTGGAAAACACATTTATAGGAAACAATCTTGGCAGAGTAATAGTCCAGAGTGAGGAGAGGAAGAAGGGAGTGTAATGTTTGTGGAAGCTCTCTGAACACCACGGATGAGCAGATGTGCGGGGAAACATTACAGACGTTGGTATTTCAGATAACCAAGGAAAACCCACGATTATTAAAGCAGAAAAGGGAGAAAGCAGATGAATCGTAAAAGGGACGGGGAGGTGGGTTCTCTCCACCAAGAGAATTCCATAAAACATACACTGCTTCTCCAATGGAAAAAGTATCTTACTCAAGCTAGGAGTGAAACGTCAATCCCATAGTCTGGCAAAATTAAATTGGTGCTAACTGAAAAATTCTTATTATTTCTTTATTTGTGTTATGGTACCAGCTAGAGAGCCCAACTGAGATCAGGGTCCCATTGTGCTAAGTACTGTACAAACACATAGCATTAGAATTCATGCCCCAAAGCATTTAAAGTCTCCCTAGAAAAGACAGACAAAAATAGTATTATTATCCCAGTGGGAACTGAGATATAGAGAGAGAAAGGGTGGGGGTTTTTCACACTCTGGCCTAACTCTGCTCCCACTGGAGTTTTGTTGTTGACTTCAATGGGAGCGTAATTCAGCCAGCACTGAGCGTTTCTGAAAATCACACTCTGGGTATAGCTACATTTTGAGCTGGGGCTGTGATTCCCAGCTCAAGGAGACATATCTGCACTAGCTCTGATTGGGTGTAAAAATAACATAGCCACGGTGGCATGAGCGACGGGAGGGGGTAGCCACACCAAGTACGTTCCCGTCCGAGATGCCAGGCATGTACGTGGGGCAGCTAGCTCGTCCTGCTGCTCATGCTGCTGCGGCTACACTCTGTTTGTAGTGCACTAGCTCAATCGGAGCTAATGCAAGTATGTCTCCTTGAGCTGAAATTACATCGCCAGCTCACAATGTAGACACACCCTCTGTGACTTGTCCAAGTTCACACAGAGCTGGAAGTAGAATCCAGATCTCTTAAGTCTCAGGCTGGTATCTTAACCATAAGACTTGGTACTGAGTTCTGGCTCTCTTGAACAGCTTTCGAGCCATCAGGGACTAAGCTCTAGCAAGGAGAATGACTAACCTGGGCAATTTTCTGGGGCAAATCCTTTACTAAAAACCAAAACTGCTCCTTCGTCAGCCATGTATGTCAATCATTTATGTTTATATACTTTGTTTCTTCCCCTTAAACATTAACTTAACTGTTGTGTGAAACAGATCTGCTAACTTTTTACTTGAGAAGTTCACATGGGTTTACATCCCTTAATGAGTTAATCTAGTTTTTCCCATAGTCACATTCCCCTTGTAACTCTATAGACAGGGTCCTGATTTCCACATGATGATTGGAACCAGAAGTGAGACTAGTGGGCACAATGGAAAATACCATTTGACTTACGGCACGTGCACTTTCCAGACCAAACCTGTTTCAAACCCAAGATATGGCAATGTAAAGCCATCTCAGATTGTTCACAGATGTGAAGATAAAGCAAAGAGGTTCATATCCGGCTTTGAAAGAAAGGTCACAGACAGGAACAAAGCTCATCAAATCTCTCCACTGGTTCATGGATTCCGATTAAACTCTAAGCAAGGCTGGTATCAAATATGTTTTCAGCTCGAATGTTTCCCACAGATCTGACTTGAATTAGGTTGCACGGGTGTAAATGATCCGAATTTGGTCCCTAAACCCCTACAATAATTTTAAAACCATTTGTTTCTAAGTTTTCAAGATCAGCACTTAATGACGGGTGGATTCTGAAGTGGCCAACCATGCAAACAGTGGAGGAGCAGCGGAGCTATACATTTTTCAGGCTTTGGATTGTTTGTGCACATACTCTGCGTCAGCACTCTGTGTTTTCTCCTGGGTGAGAATAGATATTTTATGCAAACTTGGCCATCCTGTTCTTGTTTCCTGTGTATAAGAAATACCCTGAAGGCAGAGAACGATACAGCGCAGAATATCATGCTGCATGAGGGGTAATAATAAGCCAGCACCTTCTTAAAAAAACACTTTTCAGCCTCTAGATTATTTGGGAGAAGTTCTGGTGGAGCTGAGGAACCGCATGTGCAGCATATGTGTAGGCTACATAAACTGAATCTGCTGGAGTGTAGGGGCCAAGGGGGAATATTACTCTCACTATAAACAAGATAAGGCAAAGTTGAGAATCAAAGAGAAGGCACATAAAGACTTTACAACAGAAGTGAGTGAGAACTTTTTTTAAAATGTTGGTGCAGGGCCATATTAACTGGCAAACAAGAATGCAAAGACCTCCTCCAGCTTTGCTTTCACAAGCTCATTCGTCACTATGCAAATGTACATGTAAATGCTCACCTAACTTCCACTTCTTAGAGTTTCTGCATAAAAGGCAGATAGCATCAGAAATGGGCAGCAGAGTTTTGCTTTTCATTGACTTGTATAAAGTAGACTATAAAGTTTTTTGTGATTTTTATTTTTTTTTAGGAATCTCCCCGGCAGCAAAATTTCAAGAATTTTGAACAGTCTCCTGCATAGTAACATCTTTGCCATCAGTGCAATGGCAGATTCACAAGACCTTTTCCACTTTCCACTTTATTTGCTGCCAGTACCATCTCTAGCTTTAGCTCTTTCACTTCGTCACCTTTCACTGTGCCAGAGGATCCTTTTAAAAATCCTGGCTCAGCAATGTGAATTTTGTTTGCTTTAAAGAAAGAGAGAGAAAAAATAAGACATGGGGTTTTTAGTATTTCTCTCACTGGCAGCTTGTGAGAGTGAACTCAGCCTTTTTGGGTAGATTCTCCCCGAACTGGAAATGTACAGCCTGATCTGAAGCCAAGGAGAGCTCAATACCTCTGAAAACTAGGCCAGCCTTGTCTTATCTGGGATTCACAAGTTGGACAGCCAGCAGCAGAGCAACCAGAAGTATCCTTTGGAGGAGATGTAAAACTGATGCCTGGATCACATGTCATCATGAAAATCCCCAAGGAATGTTTTGCAGGTGGGGGACCAGGCAATAACCTTGTTATACCAACTAAATTCCTCTTGTATAGTTAACTTCAATGGGCTTTCAATCTGGCCCATTCTGTCTACCTGCCTTCTCCTCACAATTTCACATGTATAGAATATCCTTTTCCCTTCCTGAACTGTTGTATGTGCTGTTTAGAGACTGCCACCCTCCAGCCAAGATATGACTGCATCTCAGTGACAGACAAATTGCTCCCTGTCAGTAATTTGTAAAATTTGTCAAGTGATTTGGGATAGTCAGATGACAAGTGCTAGAGACATGTCAGGTCATTATACAATTATTATTCCTTTTGTTTCTTATTTCCAAGGAAACAACAGAGGTTTCTCAAGTGGGATTCTCTGGCAAACCATCAGTAATCGTTTTCTCCAGAAATACAACCAATTTCTTGCTTCTTTGATTGCTGGAGTCCAGGAAGGCATTTTCATGCCTTTAAGCAGCAGGAATATACAAGTATCAATGCAGCTTTTTAAAACCTGAGTGAAAACAGAAAAAGGTAACCTGGAAATAGGTGTCAGCAGCACTTGTAATCATTGTGCTCCCCCTTTTACATGTGTTTTTAATTGTCTTTTAAAAATAAAGAAATAAACAGTTTTGAATAATCTAATAAGCGTCAGCAACCACCTGTGAAACTCAGCTAGCCAGCTGTATGAACTCAGACGCAAGACTAGAAAACAGAGCGTGCTCTGGGACAACACGCGTTCACATTATACGCACGTCATTCCAAACCCCCTGAAGAAAAATGCATTCATGCCATTTTTGGCACTTGGTGTACATGCCACTCTGTAAAAGTATCCCAAGTGAGTGTTTGCTTAAGGAACATACAAAATTTGCTTTAAAGGAACTAGGTAAAAGCCAAAGGGGGAGTAGGGAAATCTGCTTGTTTGGCAATGCTTAAAAAAAAAAAAAAAAAAAACACATGGCATTTATTTAAGGAACTGCAGCCCAACAGGCAAAATTACTCAACAGTAATTAAGCATGTTTTCCTGATACTGAGATATTCAGGAGTGAATGCACAAGCAATGTAAAAACACAGAGGAAACCATAGGCATAAGTTTATTCAAGAAGACATTTGTTTTCCTACCATGAAAAGAGGGTTATGTTCTAACGCACCTTGGCACACCTAGCAAATGTCCTCAGGTAGCTAGTACTATTTTTTCATTTCATGGGAAGGAACCATTTCATGGAGGGAGAAACATAACATCCTGGCATCTCAGGAGGGAAAAAGTTCAACTATATTTTTAAGGCTGTTTTGACATGTTTTTCTTCCACGCAGCACCAGACTTCAGTTACAGCTTCTTAACCACTACAGCTAAATGACCCACCACAAGAACATTTTTTCCACAAACAATTCGGAATAGGGAGAAAGAGGCTGAGAGGAAAAGCAAACAGCTCTTAAAGAAACTACCCTTGTTTGGATAGTTCTGAACCACTGACTGTTCAGGGCAGGTTTTAGGTGGGTGGGGAAAACATTCCTGGTTTTGATTTGAAGTAGCCACCTCAAAACCTGCTTCAGTTAATGAGACTGCAATATTTAGAAAAATACAAAGTGTTTAAGAGGGATGTTGGGGAAACTTTTCTGTGGCGTATCCTAAAGCCAAGGACATTGGACGATACAAGCCAGTATACACACTAGAGAAAAACACATTCACCTGCAACTGGGAATCACAGAGGAGTGGTAATTTCTGGTCGTACTTTTCAGAATCAAGGTAATACACGTTAGTTGCAAATGTAATTGTACAAACTACATGTTTACGGTGGCCAGAGCAGGCTCAGACTGAGCCAACTGCTCACACAGTTAGTCAAAAGGCTTTTCTTGCTCTCCAAATAATTTTACTTAAAAGCCACAATCTGGCTCTAAACTTTGGCAAGACGTTATATGAAGAATTAGGTATACAATTTTGGATAGTGCAGGTACCATAATTGATTACCTGTTAGTCATTCTACCCACAGATAGGTTAAATATATGTACGCATCAGCTGAGTCCCAACATTACCACCTACCAAATAAAGAACCACCAATGACAAATCAGCATTTGTGATGCTGAATACTAATTTCAAGCAGGGCGGTTTTCCAGCAGTGATGGCAAGAAATGTACACTATGTTGTTGCTATGCGACTGTAATCCTAATGAACTGGTTCTATAATCCATCCATTCACAGTGGGCGTGTTCGCAGGCTTAACACAGACATTGGCATAGTCTCGTCCATAATGACTTTACTTCATCTCATTTGGAAAGTCACTCCCTTGTAAGTAAGGTCACACAGTACCTAGCCTTACAAAGAGGCTAGTGCCTACAGAGATGGCAGCAGAGTGCTTGTGCCTACCTGCCCTATGGCAGAGAGTAAATGGCAGAAGGTCCTTTGTGCCCTTTCCCATCCTTTGCTCCCTTTCAGAGCTGATCCCAAGTACTGAATGCTGAGTCGGTGTGTGTAAAAGGTACTGATCACTTGTGAACATTACATGAGAAATAGGAACGAAGGCTTAGGTCTGGGACTACAAAGTAGGAGATCTGTTATTCTCAGCTCTGCCAGTACTTACTGTATGATGTTGAGCAAATCACTTAGGACTACATACCTCTTGGAGAAAGTGAGGGGGGGAACACAACTGGAGGGTTGAAATTTGCTGCTGCTTCCCCTGGAGCCAGGGGGAAGCAGGAAGACAACAAGGGTGTCTTTGAGGTGCAGGGCTCCCTGGGGCTTCTCTTGGAGCTTTCACAACACCCATTGTTCAGGGCTGTGACTAAAGTCCTCTAGTCTTCTAGTCCTCAACCTCTTTGTGTCAAGATTTGTTGAAAAATTCCCAACCAGCTCAATTATCAACAGCACTTATGCAAAGCGAATATGTCACTTTATCACATATATGTATATAAATGAAACATTATCATCATCATTGTGGTACATAGCCATTTTAACTCAGTTTTCTATCTACTACTCTAAGGGCTGGTCCACACTAAGCCCCCAGTTCAAACTAAGATACGCAACTTCAGCTACGTGAATAACGGGTCCACACGCAGCAGGCAGGCTCCCCCGTCGACTCCGCCTACTCCTCTCGCGGAGCAGGATTACCGGCGTCAACGGTGAGCACTTCCGGGATCGATTTATTGCGTCTAGACAAGACGCGATAAATCAATCCCAGAAGATCGAGTGCTTCCCGCCGAACCAGCGGGTAAGTATAGATGTACCCTTAGTGTAAGCAGTTTCCTGGTCCTGCTTGCAGGCTAGGGGGCCCTGTGAGGAAGCATGTGATCTGGATCTTCAACTTTCAATCTGCAAAGACCCAGCCTAGAACAAGGTGGGTTGAGTTGTGCCTCTGTAACTTATGGAGTAGTCTGCTTTGTCTCTCTCTGTTTTTGTTTCTTGTGTGTTTGGGTTCTGGATTCTAAGAAATAAAGTAGTGTTAAATTGCAACCATCCACAAAGTGTATTTGATGTGATTTTATCTAACTTCTCTGTGAGCATGCCATGAACACAACAATAATCACTTATTAAAATGTAAAAACGAAAAAGAAATACCATGTCCCCATTTCAAAATGCCACTATGTTTGTATGCAGTATAAGTGCAGAGCCCCAGAGATCCCATTTTGGTCATTAATCATATATATATAAGCTTCCACTTGGAAAAGTGCAGCTGTCCCATGCCACAATGCTTTAATTTATTGCATTAGCATCTAATTACTAACAAGGCAATTTCACACATGATATCCAAAAAGGAACATAAGGCTTTATTCCTGACATAATCATGACATTGTTTTACATTCAAAAGTTCATGGACTTAATACATTTAAAAATACCACTTCCAGCCTAATTATCTTGTGGAACATTTTATACAGGAGATATCTGATTTCAGACTAGTGCTGTATGTATTACACAGCTCCCATGGTGACTTGTAAGCTCTAGTGCGTCCCATGTGAGAGTTTCATAGAGAGACGTGCTGAGAGTGGTTTTGGTCACAGCTCTCCCCAGAGATATGCCTCTGCTTTCTGTGAGAGGCAATGAATGAAAATGAATGGTGGATGAAAATCTCCAGACTTAAAGCAAGTGGGAGTTCTCTTTGATACATTTTATCTCAAGGGGCCTCTCCTTTGGAGGATTCCAACGGAAAGTTGTCTGGACCATCAAAAGACTATCAAAAATGCTTAATATAATAATATTTTTTTAAATATATGGAGATATCCTATCTCCTAGAACTGGAAGGGACCTTGAAAGGTCATCAAGTCCAGCCCCCTGCTTTCACTAGCAGGACCAAGTATGGTTTTGCCCCAGATCCCTAAGTGGCCTCCTTAAGGATTGAACTCACAACCCTGGGTTTAGTAGGCCAATGCTCAAACCACTGAGCTATCCCTCCCCTTGCTAAACCTTTCCCTTGCCCAACAAAAGCATTGTAGAAGTTAAGGTGGAGCTGTGCTCATCTCCGGTAATTATCTCCTCTGCTCCTCATCCCTTGTCTAGTTTAGCCCCCAACTCGTTCCTTTGAATCGGGCCACAACCTGCTACAGGGTGTTTTTCTCATGCTCACATCCCTCTTGCAGAGCAGTCCCTTCTTCTCTGCACCAGGCTTGATCATCCTCCACTCTTTTACTGCCTCTGTGCACCATAAAGCTTAGCTGGTATAAATCAGCATGTGGCTCTTTTGGTTTCAATGGAGCTACATCCATTTACACCAGGGGCTCCTTCCTACACGGTCCTGAGCATGCTGGCCTTGATATGACAAAGCACTTAACTTTGAGCATCAGAGTAGTCTCATGTAGCAATGCAAAGTCATGTGGCTAAAGCTAAGCATGTGTTTTACAGGATTGGGGGCCCATGTGCTCAGCACCTTGTAGGTCAAGTCCCTGATTGAGGACCTGGCCTTCTGTGTTGTTCACGCTTCTTGAGGTGGTGCAGCTATAATGCTGCCCACTATACCCTCCTCTTTTGGCACTGCCTGTCCCCAATAAAGCCTTACCAGAAATCCAAAAATATGATCATCTCACTATTATTCAAACTACAATGTTTGAACAGCTTTAATATTTTCTAGAGAAAATTCCTACCTCCCCTAGTTTATAAAATCTCAGGAACTGTGACTGCATAGATACATTTTTTATTTATGTATTGGTTGGTTCCAAAATTTTAAATAATGAATTGTTTGCTACCTGCCATACTTTCATTGGAATTATTTGGGAACAAAGTGAGAAAAGGGGAAAAAAGAGGCCCTTGATGGATTAAAACTGCAGATCGTAGTAGCAAGAGGAGGTATTTTAATGACAGGTTTAAGACTTGCTAAGTAACTGCCACGAGAATTATGAATACATTTTATAACAGGGTAAGATTAGCAGATAATCTTTTAAAAATAAAAAAAAAAGATGGGGAATGGCTTTTCAAAGAAAAATGAAGAAACAGTAGCCACCCAAAACCTCTTGAAAATTTTGCATAAGAGAAGAGATTGCTAAACATTTTAAAGCCCCTATCCTCAGTGGCTTTAAATTGGTGTAGCTGAACTTCAGTGGAGCTATGCTGATTTTTGAACCATTTGCCATTTAACTTGTACATCTCCTTAATTAACTAGCAAACTCCTGGCTCACAGGATGCCCGGCATCATCAGTTACTGACAGTCCATTCAGAAGCAAGTAAGCCGCATTTCTTAGAGCATGAGTTATCGGATTTGAACAACGATGTAATTGATGCCTAAATGTCATATGGAGATTTCAAGGACACTTGCGGCCTTTTTCTCTGCTGACACTGAGATGCTTCATCTTAACCCTGCCTGATCTAAATCACTAACTGGCAGTGAGCTTTATATTTCGCCCTGTAACTCCTCAGTTGATCATTCGTCGTGATTTGGTTCATTGTTAAGCAAATGTATTTGAAAGGATTTTTTTTGTCCACCACCAGCAGCTAAGAATGTGTCAGCTGCATCATGTTCCTCTCTTGGGTAAGAACATGTTTTGTTAGGTGAACAATTTGGGCCCTGACCTAGCAAAGAGCTCAGACAATGTGGACAGACCCCTGCGTCTGCATGGCGTCCCATTAAACCTATGGAGGTCTGGGAGGGCACTGGGGTCTAGCCATGCAGAACTGACTGCAGAATCAGACTTATAAAATAGTGGGGTACAAGTATTGCAAGTGATACCTATGGAATCTGCAAGATGTCCATGACTTCTTTCAGCCCTTGCAGGGCCTGATTCTGATCTTGCTTACCCCAGCGTAAATCAGGACTACATTCATTAATATCAATAGAGTTACACTGATGGAAAAATTCTTGAGTTTAGAATCAGGCCCACTGATGGCCATGGAGATACTGTGGCGCTCCCAGAGATTTGATTTACCATAGTCACCTTGATCGATTGGTCCATCAGCCCTCACAGAGAGGGCACCAATCACAACACGTCATTCGTGTTGTTCTAGCCAGTCCTTCAGCCACCCGCTGCTGGCCAGACTGTCAGTGGCACCAGACACCCGATCATCATAGGGCACCGCAGCCTCAGTCTCCCAGGCAGCTGGGATTACAGGCATATGCCACCACACCCGATTTATTTACCATATTTATTCACGGTGATTTACCATAGTACACAACTTCACCCTGATCAGTACCAAACATACTTTAAAATATTCCTAAACACTATAGTAGTTCTCACTGAGGACTAATGTTTGTACCAGAACTTGGAGTCCCTAGTCCAAATGATTGTTGAGGTATGCAATAGCAAAAACGTTCGATGTTTCCAGTAGTGGAATGCCAGTCGTATATTTGATGTAGCATATCTTATAAAGACTTCTCAAATGAGCCAGCTACAGAGAATGAGCTCTAGTAGAAAATGACACACATGAAATCTCAGGGGGAAAAGGAGGGTTTTTGTGGTAGTTACAGGAGAATTAATATTGAATGTATACTAGAAAGTGTGTTAACAACCTTTGCTCCAGCTCCATAATACTATAGAGAGAGGTGAGGTTCGATCAGTCTGATTCTACTTTACAGGAGAAACTTCAACAGCTGAAGCTTCATCCTTTGATGTGCAGTGATTCTTCCACCAGCAATGAGAAGCAGCTGTTCCCCTCTTTCCTTTAGCAGAGCCCCGCCAGAACAGAGATCCTGCTCTAGCCAGTTGCTTAATTAAAATGAGCAACGATCAATAAACAACTCTGATGTCAGAGGAGAGAGGAAAGTCTCTGTCATGCTTGCTGCCCACATACACTAAACTACACCTAGGAATTACAGGAAAGTCCCTCGTCAGCAAAAACAGTCAAACCAGAAACCAGTTAGTGGAAGACAATCTGCTCTATAGTGAAAGTGAGAAACTTAAGGGACAGGGATGCACGCTGAAGTCAAGGAAATGCTACAAAGACACATTGAAAGGCTATCTCAAGAAAACTGATGTGGACGTCACAAGCTGGGAGAGCAAGCCACCACCTAACCCCAATGGCACCACATCTTCCATCAGGCAGTGGCCCACTTCGAGGAGAAGCGCCTTGCCCTCGAAGCTGCAAAGAGAGAGAGAAGGAAGGAAAAAGAAAGAACTTTCTTCCAGCAGGCAGTTGACCCTCCAGGAAATGTCTGTACCTACTGCTGACGGATCTGTGGTCCCAGGATCGGACTCTTGAGTCATCTCAGGACCCATTTGAAAATCCATGGTAGAGATCATCCTCCAATCGAGGGATCGCCAATGATGATGATGATGAATGGGCTTTGGATCATGCCCATAGTTAGACATCTCACCATGTGCCTTTTGGTCCAAGCCCATGGAGAAGGCTCTTAATTAGAAGACACAGCTTTTCTCCCAAAGAATCAGTTTCTTGCCAAATATTCACACACAAAAAACAAACAAATGGGAAGGCACCATCATCGATACCTATGGAGATAAGCTGCAAAAACATGTGCTGTGGGCAAAAGTGCAAGATGCAGAATGTGAGTTCATGATCTACATGTGTCCTGCACTTGGCTTTATTTATTTACACTGGGTTTTGATGTGTTAAATCAAGGGATAGTTCATCTCCATAAGACATCTCATTGCTGCTGGAACCTGAATGGTGGGAAGCAGGTATTGCACTCACCAGGAGCCAGATGTTTTGACACGGGGATTTCAAATGACTCTAGAATATGGGCAGTAGTTCTGTAGATGAAAAGCTTGAGGTAACTTCAAAGGGCCAGGAATAAAAATAACTCTTGGTCTGAACTACAAATTAGAATGGGGGGGGGGGGGGAAACTACTCTTCACACTGCAGCTGGATTATCAAGACTGTTATCTGTATCTCACTGTTAAATCTACTTGGGGATTTTTACATTATTATTTTATATTATAGTTAAGGTCAAGAGATCCTAAATTAGAGCAGGGACCCAGTGCACATGACAATGCAAAGAAACAGCCCCTACCCTCAAAGAGCTTACAGTGTCACAGAAAAATCTTAGAAAAAGGAAATACTCTTATCCCATTTCACAGATCGGAACCTGAGGGCCATATCCACAAAGGTATTTAAGATCTGAACTTCGATCTGGCCCATAGAGATAAAATTACTTGCCTAGGATCACACAGGAATTCTGTAGCAAAGCTAGGAAATGAACCTAAATCTCCTGAGCTCCAGACCAATGATGAAACCACAAAACCCATCCCTCCTCTTCATCATCCTGATTTAATCACCATGACCCAAATTCAAACATGGTGCATGGAGTTACACTAAAGATGGAATGTGTCCCTTGCAAGGATAGATTTCTGCAATAGTCAGGTAGGGGAGATGTCTCCCACCAGGAGTCTGGCTCCCTTTCTTCTTGTGAGGCTTTTTCTTTTTATCCTCTTGTATGGGGCTGAAATTTGTTGCACCACTAGGAGGAGTTCCCCTTTTCCCAGGGTGCCATGCTTTTTGAGCTGCCTCATTTATACTCTTTTTATAAATCTGCAATACACAATGATTAAAAAATCATCATTATGATTTAGGGGGAGATATTGTCAAATATAGGGGCAAAATAATTGCATTATTTAGGGGTAAAATTAGTGTTCTGAACATTTATAAATGCACAACTACTTATTTTCTTCACCTTTTCTTTAGGAATGGCTTTTTCATGCATTGGTTGATCACACTGTATAATTCGTCAGATTCTAATCTATAACTGGTCCTAAAAATATTTTAAGGAATTTTTAACAAAGACATTTGGGATTACTCTGAGAATCTAGCGGACTGACAGTCAGTGTACAAATACTAGGACTTATTTTTTAGATCTGTATCTTTACCAAGTAATTTATCTAACCAGGAAGGAGAATTCATGCAGAGGCAGGTGAAAACTACAGATTTATGCATGGAAAAACCATCCTTAATAAAATATTGTTCCCAGAAAGTTGACAGGTCTCCAGCTTTTCCTATTCACAGGACACCGTTGAATTTTAAGATACTGGATCCTAGTTTTATGTAGTTAAATATCATTTGCAGTATGTATCTATGCTCACAGTGTAAGAGTTTAATTAACTTAATTTAAGCGAGAAGACATGACAGGGTGTATGCATGGCTTGGTTATTATTTGCATCCAGTGGGCATACTGTCAAGAACAAGGCCAAAGGCTTCAGCAACCCAAAAACTACATCATGACTCCATAATGTCTAGGTATTACTATCTTTATCGGGCTCTTTTGTTGTGTTAATAGAAAGTTAAAAGAGGCATGGCCCACAGTGGGGCTCTATTGGAAGCCAAAGTCATGTCAGGGCAAGTAGGGTGCATTGAGAGTTTTTCAAAATGTAGTATATTATAGGTAGGGTTAGCTGAGTAAAATAAAAATAAGTATTTTCACAAATTAACATAGTGAGGTTTTCCATCTGTTATTTATGGGGCTACGTTATTCATTCTTTGCAAGTACACAGGCAACCGTCAGGTTATCCATGACAATGTCTGCCAAATAGGAAGTCTTACAAAGTTTAGCATAAAGAGTATTCCTCTGAAAACTCATGCCAGATGTGACTCTTTGTTAGTCAATATCCAGTCATCCAATCGAGAAACAGACATAGCTGAAGACATAAGTCATCAATTGCGCACTGTGACTTATGAGTAGTCGAACTGAGCAGTTTGTAGACCTCACATTGACCAAAATTTGTTCATGTATGAATAATGAATGCCTTTGTAGAAATTAGGATTCATCTATCAACCGGAAAAGGGGCCAAATTCACCTGGTAATTTACTCCCCATGAATAATTTGACCAGCTTTAGTTCTAGAATAACTGAAAGATCCATGACAATAGAAAATAAAAGGGGTCTCACTCTTCTGCTTCTTCCCATCCTTTGTTTTCGGTGACTCCTCATTACTATTACAGAGAATTACTGATACCCGTTATTTCAGTTATATCACCAGCTCATAACCAGTTACAGTTTCACTCATGTTAATGCACAGCTTGCTAGGAAGGTAGCAGCAGCCCTCTGTGTTTTCCTAAATCCAATTTAGAGTCAAAATGTATTTTATTAGCTGCGGACGGAATATTTAAATTCAAAATATTTTTTTTAAAAGTTTCATCTTTTGAAATGGCAATTGGTGATATTCGAGCCACATGTTGGCCACTTGTTTTTGAGGTGAGGGGGGAACTGTATGTATCTTAGTACAAAACTTTCTCTGTTTCTTGAGAAAACAACAATAAAACACCCCTTGCCTTTTATCCACATCTGGCTGAAGCAAAAACAGTGACCCATGGAATTCAAAATTTCATACTTCACTGCTGCAGGCTAGGATCCAGAGGTTATTCTTGCTGTGTTTATGAAAGATCTAGCCCTGTCAGGAGGAGAAGTGCTTATTGAGAAAACACATGGAGTTTCTGTTTCCAGAAATTATGGAATTAGCCAGTGATAAGAGACTTTTTTTTTCTCAATACCCTCTAGACATTTCATAGGAGTTAATAAGTAATGGCTGTGCTGTTAATTGCAAAACAAGAGTAAACAGTCCAGGCTGGATCTCAGGCATGGCGCGCACTGCCACCAAGACTCAGCAAATTTGTGATTTGGAACAAATGCCTCTCAAAGGGACTGCAAATTCCAAGGAATTCAGTAGACTTAAAAATATGAAGTCTAATATGTGTACTTAATTGTCCCTTCATTACTAGGAGCTCAGAGCACTCGCCTAACATTTGTGAATCAAGCCTCATAACAGCGCTGTGAGGTAGGGCTGTATTCCTTCTCCCCCCACCCCCTCCCCATTTTAAAGATGGGGACACAGAGTTTAAGCAACTTGCCCAAAGAGATGAAGTGAAGGGTAGAGCATGGGATAGAGTCCAGATCTGCTCACTCCCAGTCTTCTGCAGGCGCAAGATCAGCCTTCCCCATTTTTGAAGACTGCCTATGTAGAAATTACAGATGGATCCACCTGTGGAGTTTGGATTCAGACCCAATTCCATACTTTTAAAAATTCTCACTTGTCCAGAGACACTATTCAAATTTCATAGGGTTGTAAGGGTCCAAACACTGAGCATAGTGCTTCCTCTCTTTACTATTCCATTGAAGAAAGCCCTGGTAACGTTATCTACTGTCCTGGTGTCTTAAAATTCCCCCTGTCCTACAAGAAAGGTGTGTCTTTTTATACCAGGCACTCAAAGGTATTCAGTGGAATTCACCCTGCACTGCTGGAATTTCCTCTACAAGAGAGGTGGAATTTGAAGACTCCAAGATTTTACTTTGTCCTGAAGCCCTAATGGAAAGCATGGAATTCTGCAGCTGGCTGACACGTTAGTGAAACTGATTTTCTTCTGGACTGAAGCAAACGCTGCTTGTGGGAAAGAAATTATGAGAAAACAATAAAATATGTGTGGCTTTCAGAGCTCTATCTCGGCTGTATTGACTGTGAAATTGCTGATGAATGGGGGCGTTCAAACAGAATGGACACCACGTTACTAATCGAGCTAAAATTCTTGTGGTCTCATCAGTCCTCAGTGCAATGTGATGGTTA
This sequence comes from Terrapene triunguis, assembly GCF_002925995.2. Classification (NCBI taxonomy): domain Eukaryota; kingdom Metazoa; phylum Chordata; order Testudines; family Emydidae; genus Terrapene; species Terrapene triunguis. The sequence goes on along the minus strand of NW_020664454.1, from coordinate 1,570,332 downwards.
CATAAACAATCTGTAACTCAAGTTCTTAATTTGGGGACATTTATGCACTTTGCCCCAGCTGATAGATCATTTTCATGTTATCCTTTGGCAGTCCGAGTCCTCCCTTCCCCCGCACCGAATCCCAGGAATCAAGCTTTGTGCTGGCAATTAAACTTGGTTTTGCCAGGTGCTGAGCACTCTGGCCCTGATCCAGCAAAGCATTTTAAGCATGTGAGTAGTCCCCCTGAAGACATTCCTTTCCCGAAATCAATGGGACATGCTTAAATTTAAACACATGCTCAAGTGCTTTCCTGGATTGGGGCATGAACTGTAATTCACCCCACAGTTCCTGTGAGCAATTCCTCTGAACCTCATCTTTGGGGTCAGTGCCACTGGATGTGTGTAAGTGTAGATCCCATGACCCCACATCTAGCCTTTCCACAACGGCCGATTCTGTGCTCCTCTGTTTGTAATCAGCACAGCAATCCTGTGTGCAGCCCAGGTGGGTGAAGAGTTGTTATGAGGCCCTCGCAGGCAGAGTCACTTCACCTGCCCACAGCCTGGCATTATGATGTTACCATCATTATAATTATTTATGGTAGTAGCCAAAGGCACCCGCCAATACTGGTTTCCTATTGTGCTAGGGGCTGTACAAACACAGAAGTGAGCTTTCCTAAGCCTTCCTAGGCAGGTAATGTGACAATGCCTTAGTCCATTTAACAGGGCGGGAGGAAAACATACTTGTTTTCATTCTCTTCACTGCTGTATTAACTGTTTTGTTTTTAATTATGTTTTTCCTACCAGAATTTCCTCTGCAATTAAATTGGCTCTCTTGGCTGCATTGTGAAATATTGAGTGTTTGGTGTCGTCTTCTTCTTCCCTCCCCCGCTCCAGTGAGCTGCTTTTGTCCTCTTTAAAGATTCTGTGTTGGCAGCAGCACTTGGAGTGGAAACCAAAAGACCACAATGCATCTCAATTTGCCTTTAACAAATGAAACAGCAAAAAAAAAAAAGGTGAAATTTCAGATGTCACGTGTGAGCTGCCTCAAGGAGGATGAGGAGGTGGGGGGCAGAGTATGTCTCAGCCTCTCTGCTGCACTAGCAAGCGGAGGCGACCAGTTAGGAAGGAGGGGATGTATTGTGTCTTTGTATGCGGGTGCTACACACAGGGCAGATCTGGGAGGTTGTGTGTGCTGACTGTGAGGTGCTTTGCACTGTGATCACAGGGCACCCTTATGCCGGGGCTACTGAATCTGAATAACCGCAGTCCCAATGTCTCCAAACTAACCTTTTCTCCATAGTGCCTTACGATGTCCCTGTTCTACACAGAACCAGGTCTCCTGCCAAGCCCTGCTGTGTGCTCGCTCTGTGCTTTGTGCACAGCGGAACTACAGGTCTGTCTCATCTTACGCGGGGGTTCCGTTCCACGGTTAGCGCGTAAAGTGAAAACCGTGTATAGCCAAAATTCCATTGAGTTCAATGGCGGGCGAAATCGCCCGCACTACAGGTATAGTATTAAAATTGTTATTTTTCTCTTTTTTTTTTGCCGACCGCGTAAAGTTGAAATTGCGCATGTTAAATGCGCGTAAGATGCGACAGACCTGTATTGCCTTTTTGCAGAACTGGGAGCTTTCCACAGCCTCTGTCCCTGAGTGAATTTCACCCTGCACAGAATATATGATGTGTGTGTAGATAGAGTGCAGAAGTTGTGAACTAGATGGATTTCCCCTTTTACTGTAGGACCCCTGTTTCATCACTATGGGTTTGTGCTACTGTGGCAGTAGGTGACAATACCACAAGAAAAGGAGCACTGCCGAGTGGGGAGGGGGGCATGTATTCGTGATACGGCTTTATGTATATTATTGACATAATCAAACTTTGGGTAATATGCTCCCCCTCTGTTTTGAGGTGCCCTGGAGAGTTCAGCTGTCCATTGCCTCCCGAAATCACCAAAGCCCCATCCACAACCTCTGTGCACCATCTCTGTGGCTTTCTGATGGGGCCATGCCCAGGAGGGATGGGGCAAAAGACAAGGAGCAATGTTTCTCCATAGCACGTTACCCTCAGGGCCAAGAAGAAATCTGCAGGGGTCCCTGCAGTTCTGCATGTGATCCCAACATCTACACAGGTTCCACTTGTTCCCTCACTGTGGTAACCCCAAAACTTCCCCCCTTTCAGGTACATCGACACTATTAGCTTGGGTGTGATTCCCAGCTTATAGAATGATAGCTGTGTAAACATACTTGTGCTAGCTCAAATCGAGTTAGCAAGCTACAAATAATAGTGTAGCCGGGGTAGTGGCGGGCAGCAGTGGCACCATGCTAGCCCCGCTCCCCTGCCCCGAATACAAATCTGCATGAACCACCTGGGTACATACGAGGGGCCACTAGCACGTGCCATCATGCTGCTGTAGCTACACTACTGAGGATGACTGGGTAGTAACTTTGTGAGTGGGCTCATGTTTTACTCTCCTGAAGTTTATCCTTTGGAGGGTCAGCATGTAGCTCCCTTTAAGGGAAGCACATGAGTGTGAAATCAGTTTTTGGTTGGTGTGTAAATCATATCCACTCATCTTTAAAGCACAGGAGGGAACTGTACAACTTTAACAATCAAAGGTGGGGGGGGGGAGTATATATTGGTAGGACCCTTAGAAGCTGCATTCCCTTCTCACTCATCTGTGATTTTGAGAAATATTTGGGTGACATCTTTCTCTGAAGCTTCCCTATAGCCACATATCATTGGGAAACAAAACAGAACCTCAAACAACAAAGGATTCATGGACCTTACACTTCACAGTATTTAAATTAATGACATGTTAGTTTTCTGTCTGATTTTGGGGCACACTCTGCCCCTTTCTGTAATTCTTAGGCTACATCTACACTACAGCCGGGATCGACGCCCTGAGATCGATCCACCAGCGGTCGATTTAGTGCGGTGGGGGGTCAGGGGTGCAGGCTCCGTGCAGCGCTTACCTCAAGCAGCTCCTGGAAGCAGTGGCATGTCCCCCTCCAGCTCTTATGTGGAGATGCAGCCAGGCGACTCTGAGCGCTGTCCCATCCACAGGCACCGCCCCTACAGCTCCCATTAGTCGCAGTTCCTAGCCAATGGAAGCTGCGGGGATGGCGCTTGGGGTGGGGGCAGTGCGTGGAGCCACTTGGCTGCCTCTAAGCGTAGGAGCCAGAGGGGGGACAAGCTGCTGCTTCCAGGAGCCTCGGCACACACGGGTGGAGTGGCCTCCGACCCCGCTCCCCAGCTGGGCGTGGAAGCAGGGCAAGCCTCAGATTCCACTCTCCAGCGGGAGCTCGAGGGCTGGATTAAACTGGCTATGGGGCCAGATGTGGCCTGCGGGCCACAGTTTGCCCACCCCTGATTTAGTGGGTCTAGTGAAGATCCACTGCATGAACAGCAAATCGCTCTCCAGTCAACCCCTGTACTCTACCTCCGACGAGAAGAGTAAGGTAAGTCGACAGGAGAGTTTCTCCCATCGACCCCCCCGTGGTGTAGACCCTGCAGTAACTTGACCTATGGTACGTCAACTCCAGCTATGTTATTCACGTAGCTGGAGTTGTGTAGCGTAGGTCAACTTACCGCGGTAGTGTAGACATAGCCTTAGAAACACAGTTTGAAGAGTGATGAAATTGGTCCATTCATGGGAAATGATGATTCTTCTTTCTGGCCCTGATTCAAGTCAAGTATAAAAGTATAATTAGGCAGGCCAAAAAAGAATTTGAAGAGAAACTAGCAAAAGACACAAAAACAAACAGCAAATTTTAAGTACGTAAGAAGCAGGAAGCCTGCCAAACAATCAGTGGTGCCACTGGACCATCAAAGTGCTAAAAGAGCATTCAAGGAAGACAAGGCTGTTACAAAGAAGCTAAATGAATTATCTGCATCAGTCTGCACTGCAGAGGTTGTGGGGGAGATTCCCACACCTGAGCCATTCTTTTTAGGGACAAATCTGAGGAACTGTCCCAGACTGAGGCGTCAATAGAGGAGGTTTTGGACCAAACTGATAAATTAAACAATAATAAATCACCAGGACCAGATGGTTTTCACCCAAGAGTTCTGAAGGACACTGATTTTTTAAAAAGGCTTCAGAGGTGATCTTGGAAATTACAGGCTGGTAAACCTAACTTCAGTACCAGGCAAATTGCTTGAAACTATAGTAAAGAACAGAATTATCAGACACACAGATGAAGATAATTTGTTGGGGAAGAGTCAACATGCCTTTCGTAAAGGGAAATCATGCTTCACCAATCTATTAGAATTCTTTGATGGGGTCAACAAACATGCAGACAAGAGTGATCCAGTGGATATAGTGTACTTGGACTTTAGGAACCATTAGGAAAGGGATAGCTACTAAGACCGAAAATATCATAATGCCACTATATAAATCCATTGTATGCCCACACCTAGAATATTGCGGGCAGTTCTGGCTGTCCCATCTCAAAAAAGATATATTAGAATTGGAGAACGTACAGAAAAGGACAACAAAAATGATTAGGGTTATAGAACAGCTTCTGTATGAGGAGAGATTAAAAAGACAGGACTGTTCAATTTAGAAAAGAGAAATCTAATTATAGAGGTCAATAAAATAATTAATGGTGTGAAGAAAGTTAATAACGAAGTGTTATGTACCCCGCCACATAACACAAGAACTAGGAGTCACCCAATGAAATTAATAGGCAACAGGTTTAAAACAAACAAAACATAAGATCAGCCATACTGAGTCAGACCAAAGGTCCATCTAGCTCAGTATCCTGTCTTCTGACAGTGGCCAATGCCAGGAGCCCCAGAGGGAATGAACAGAACAGGTAATCATCAAGTGAACCTTTCCCTATTGCTCATTCCCAGTGTGACGGGTTGGATCATAGAAACCCCCTTGGGGCTGCCAACTGATGTGCCAAGACTACTTCTGTCCCTGCCTTCCCTGCCAGCTTGGGACTCAGAACCCTTGTCAAAGGCTTTCTGAAAATCTAAATACACTATATCCACTGGATCTCCTTTGTCCGCATGCTTGTTGACCCCCTCAAAGAATTCTAGTAGATTGGTGAGGCAAGATTTCCCTTTACAAAAACCATGTTGACTTTTCCCCAACAAATTATGTTTATCTATGTATCTGACAATTTTGTTCTCTACTGTAGTTTTAACCAGTTTGCCTGGTACTGAAGTCAGGCTTACTGGCCTGTAATTGACGGGGTCACCTCTGGAGCCATTTTTAAAAATTGGCGTCACATTAGCTATCCTCCAGTCATTTGGAACAGAAGCTGATTCAAATTATAGGTTACAGACTACAGTTAGTAGTCCTGCAATTTCACATTTGAGTTCCTTCAGAACTCTTGGGTGAAAACCATCTGGTTCTGGTGACTTATTACTGTTTAGTTTATCAATTTGTTCCAAAACCTACTCTAATGACACCTCAATTTAGGACAGTTCCTCAGATTTGTCACCTAAAAAGAACATCTCAGGTTTGGGAATCTCCCTCAGATCCTCAGCTGTGAAGACGGATGCAAAGAATTTATTTAGTTTTTCCATAATTGCCTTATTGTCCTTGAGTGCTCCTTTACCTTCTCGATCATCCAGTGGCCCCACTGGTTGTTTAGCAGGCTTCCTGCTTCTGATGTACTTAAAAAAAAATTGCTATTACTTTTTGAGTCTTTGGCTAGCTGTTCTTCAAATTATTTTTTGGCCTTCCTAATTATATTTTTACACTTCATTTGCCAGAGTTTATGCTCCTTTCTATTTTCCTCACTAGGATTTAACTTCCACTTTTTAAAGGATGCCTTTTGTACTTCTTCACACAATGCAAGGTCAACCTGTGCAGTTTGTTGCCAAGGGATGTTGTGAAGGCCAAAAGTACAACTGCATTCAAAAAAGAATTAGATGAGTTCATGGAGGATAGGTCCATCAATGGCTATTAGCTAAAATGGCCAGGGACACATACTATGGGTGTCCCTAAACCTCTGAGTGTTAGAAGCTGGGACTGGACAACAGAGGATGGATCCCTTGATAAATGCCTTGTTCTGTTCACTCCCTCTGAAACATCTGGCACTGGCCACTGTTGGAAGAAAGGATACTGGGCTAGATGGACCATTGGCCTGACCCAGTATGACCATTCCTATGTTCTTATTCAGGATAGAACCCTTAAAATTAAGCACATGTTTAAGTACTTTCCTTAATAAGGATAGACTAAAGCACACGTATAAGTGCCTAGATATTATGGTGATGGTTGCATTAAAAGTAGAGCCCTGCGTGGATACAAATTTATACCCGTGGATTTGGATAGCCGCAGATATAAAACGGTATCCCTGGAACCACGGGGCTATCTCAGGAACCGCAGCGGTGAAAGGAGCAGAACGTGGGGTGGCCGCTCCCAAGAGCCAGCGCCCCGTGCTGGCAGTTCCTCCGGTGCGGCTATACCGGTCCCAGCCCCGCCCCCAGCCCTGTCCTCCGGTGCAGCTGTACAGACTCCAGACAGGAGACGCAGCCACACAGACAGCTCCTTTCTCTGCTGCGGTTCCCGGGACAGCCCTGCGGTTCCGCAGATACCGATTTATATCCGTGGATATCCGCATCTGTGGGTATACATTTTTATCCGTGCAGGTCTCTCATTAAAAGAAAAAATAGAATAGATAGACCGTAAGTCTTTGACACAGGGACTGTGTCTTTGTGTGTGTGTCTAGTGCCTAGAATATTGTGGGCTCTGCTGTAATACAAATAATAATGGATTCAATTGGTAGTCTAATAATGAAACAAAATATATTTTCAGTATATAGTTTAATGTGCCACTGTTATTAAGTGAAGGAATTTCTGTGTAATAAACTCCCTATGTTTTTTTTACACTGAGTTCAGTAATATTCTATATTGTCCCAGTCATATAGAGACCATAGTCATACTATTTCTTCCCATTTGGAATGCCTAAGAGTTAACCCAGACAGGGGCAGCTCTATGTATTTTGCCGCCCCAAGCACGGCAGTGAGGCAGCCTTCGGCGGCATGCCTGCGGGAGGTCCTCTGGTCATGCGGATTCGGCGGCAGGCCTGCGGGAGGTCCGCCGGTCCTGCGCATTCAGCGTAACCGCCGCCCGAATTGCCACCCTCACGGCGACCGGCAGGCCAACCCCCACGGCTTGCCGCCCCAGGCACGCGCTTAGTGCGCTGGTGCCTGGAGCCGCCCCTGAACCCAGCAGGAAGGCAGAACATAGAGATGACACCAGCTGCATGCAGATAAATATTGCTTCCTTTCCAACGCAATCACATTTGGTTGGTATCAATATCACTTTGATCCTTTGTCATTCCCAACATTGCATTCCGACTGGTTGACATCCACGTTAGCTGGATGTGAATCCCATTAAGAATAAATTCAGATTTTCAAAAGAAAATGAACTTGTATGTGGTTGGAAAACAATTTATTCCCAGTTTGCTTTTTTTCCTGGGAAAATCACCCAGCTGTCGTCCACATTCCTTTCAAGATCATTTGGATCATTTGGGTTGTGAAATATATTTTAATAAGGGGTTTTAAAACAATGGATTAAATGCTTCCCTCCCACATGAAAGAAAAGGAAACATAAGAGGGAAAATGACTCATCAGCTTCTGCAACCTTCATCATTACCACTTGATCATCCCTTAACGGGAAGAATTTGTGGCTGCACAGACAGGGAAACCCTACAGAGTCTCAGGGTCCATGGATATAGCATATCACAAACCAACAGATCCTTGGAAAAGCCTAAGAAAGATTTTATCCATATAGCTAGTGTTGCTATATAAAGTTGCGGACATCATATTATCATGTTTAGTCTTGCTTTTGTGGGCTATATCCTGTAGGTAGTGGCAGGGCACCTAAAAATTTATTCAAGTCGAAAAGACACTCAGGCAATGAGCAAAATTTTCCAGCCTAAAAAGAACTGCATCACAATTAATGGCATTTCTTCCAGTGTCTATCTACTTATATATTCAATTAAAGAGAACGTCTGAGATTATCTGTAATAGCACCATCTGGTGATTCCCAAAGTCTCACTAGGGAGGCCAGCCTTCCTGTTTGTCTAAGGTGGGAGAAGAAGCCACAGAGGAGAAGTTACAAATGTGGGAGTAACATTAATTTCTATGTGGACTTAAACCTAGAAATCTACATTGATGACGATGGAGTCTCCCTGGTTTTACTCACCACCCGTATCTGCTCCCAAAACTCCAAGATGCCATGCAATATTCATAGACGCATTTCCATAAGCTTGCAAGGAGGGTGCAGCATACTGTGTAGTGATCAGCTTTCCCGAGTGTCAGGCTCTTTAATACCATTTTTCCCACTTCTTTGATCCCTTCCATGCCATGCAAAAATGATGAGGACCTGGCCCTTGGTTTGAAGCTCAAGAGGCACTGCTGACCATTCTTTGCACCTTGTCATCTATCACATTTCATGGAAGGCTGAATGATGTCAATAAGGTTGCTAGTCTTTCAGTCTGAGGTTTGTTAAAAATAAATACATTCACAGATCTGGCTTTGGAGATATTAACAAATGCAGTTAAAGTCAGCCACAAAATGTGTGCATTTGTCCATACAGTCAAAATACAAAAAGCAATGCCAAAATGACACTCACTGTCCCCATGCAAAGTCAAAGCACAACAGGTATCTAAATTTCAACACTTGCCAATTGTTTCAAGGCTAAATATGTACCTCATAGCTAGAGTGTGGGCAAAAGTAGGATGCTTTTGGATTCTCATCAGCTGGGTTTTGGTTTTTAAGACCAAAACCATAGATATTTCCAGTTAAATAAGTGGAAAGTAACTAATTATTGTTGTTATTTTTGTCACAACAAATAATACATTAATAAAAAGAATGTATTTGTACATATGTCCAGAAGCTAAGCAGTTAATCACCTCAGTCTCTGCTCATTGACTAAACTGGAATCTGTGTGACTTGCTGTTTTCCTACTATCTGTAAATAGAATATGATACATTGTTACAATTAATGTTCTATTATACATTAGAAAACTGGAAACTGAAGTCAGAAAACATGCAGACAAGAAATAAGGCACACATTTTCAACAATGAGGGTAATTAACAATTGGAAGAGCTTCCCAAAGGATGTGGTTAATTCTCCATCACTTGGAATCTTTAAATGAAGACTGGATGTCATTCTGAAAGCAATGTTCTAGTTCCGCCACATGTTATTGGGCTAGATACAGGAATTACTGGGCCAATTTCCCACTTCATGCAGGAGATCCAAATAGCTGAACAGTGGTCCCTTCTGATCTTAAAATCGATGAATTATCAAATCCCAGAATTCATGTGTCAATAAATTAACATTAAACTAAGCTGGTATTCAAAACTCTACAAATGCTCCCTAATAAAACCATTGTATTTTAAAGTCAACAGTTCTAATTCATACCGTTTGTTTCTATGACGGCAAAAGAACTGCTGTTAAACCTTCAAAAACAAATGTCTATCCCCTACAGCAAATCTAAGTGTTTCAAACCTTAATCCTTCTGAAAACTCACACGTGATATTTCTTTTTAATCAGAAAAAATCAAATTCACCTCTATGCATCTACACTATGTGGTTGCATAGGTTTGTCATCTGAAGGCAGAGACTGTCTTACGCTGTGTGATGTACAGCACCAAGCACAGTGTAAATAATATCTAAGAGCACCTGATCCATGCTATACCTGCTTACATTAAGCACTTAAAACACAAAGACACCACTTTTTTATGTTGCAAGCATCTAATTTTACTATGAAAGATTCAAAGGACAATGTGTTTTCCACTGATCAAAAACAAACACCCATCACCTTTCCAAACCCAATTGCTAGATATGGACATACCAATGTCCAGAGCTAGCTTTCTTGTGCATTAGCCAGGACCTCCGAGGGAAACAGTGGGGGCGAAAGACCTCTCTGGCTTCAAGATTAGGCTAGGTAAGTTTATGGAGGGAATGGTTTGATGGGATAACGTGATTTTAGTCAATTAAGCAATAACGTGCCATCGCTGGTAAAATGTGGGTCCGGCTGGAGAATCTTGCCTGTATGCTCGGGGTTCTACTGATCGCCATATTTGGGGTCGGGAAGGAATTTTCCTCCAGGGTAGATTGGCAGAAGCCCTGGAGGTTTTTTGCCTTCCTCCGCAGCATAGGGCAGGGGTCGCAAGCTGGAGGATTCTCTGCGACTTGAAGTCTTTAAATCACGATCTGGAGACTTCAACAGCTGAGATAAGGGAGATTGGGTGGGTCAGCTTTTGTGGCCTGCATCATGCGGGAGGTCAGACTAGATGACCATAATGGTCCCTTCTGACCTTAAAGTCTATGAGTCTATGAGTCTACCTCCAGGCATTGGCCTGGGCAGATGGAAATGCTGAAAGAATCATTTTTATTTATGGTATTTTCACTTTCTCTCCCAATTGTTTCACCTCTCAGATAAGATTTGGATTTGATTAGTTGTTGGACAAATAAAAGCTCATATAGAATTTGTCTATTTGTATTTAAAGGGACAGTGTCAACTAGATTCAGGCCTAACATGAAAGTGTTGTAGAAACATTATTATAACAAACCCTAAGATCAGAAGAAACGTTTGCATGATTTTTTTTCCATTTCAGTGAAAGCAGTTGGTTTTTTTGGTTGGATGTAAATGTTCCCCTGAACATTTTGCAATTTTTGCAGTGAACCTTTTTGGCATTGCACAAAAGCCGGAGAGCCTGCAAATGAATCTGACCAGAAGGAAGCAACATTAAAATCCTCATATTTATTACCATTGTCTGATACACCAGAAATGCAAAAAGTAAGCAAATGGTAAAGAGTAATTCAATTTTTAAAATACTTTCAGTTACACTCATCCAAAATTATTATTAGAATAAGTGTCTTATGCGATTATTGTACCAGCCTTGACCGCCTAGGATTGTTGTAATTATGCTGCACTTCATGGCTATTCAAAGCTTAACGGTGACAATGGGGATAAATCATAGATCATCTTACTCCAACAATTGCCAGTTGAGCTAATTCATTTGCTACCAGCAGGGCAAAGCTGGTCCAATTTTTTCACATTTTGAAATTTTGATGAAAGTTCTAATTTCAATTTAAAAAAAATGAGAGGATGTTTTTCAAAACATTTTTAGTGATTTTTTTTTCAATCTGCTCTAGTATAGGGCTTATAGCACATGGCTGAACAGTGGTGATCCCATCCAGGAGAGGGTGGTGTTTCACAAATAAAAAATAAACATTTCATTACAGCATCTGATTTTTAATTTGATAGGGTTACTTTAATCACTGAAAAGTACAATACTCTCTAATAAATTCTGACACAATAGTCCCCAAAAATGTAATTACAGAGCATTAAACGCATTATATGTCTCATTAAAAACAAATATAAAAGCAATCATTAGAGGTGTGCAAGACTCTGCGGTTTGAGCTACAACTGCGATTCACAAAAACCCTCTCTTTGGTTTCAACACTTGAGGGTTCACATGACCTGAGCTTTGGGGTATGTGATGGGTTTGAAATCAACCCAAAAGTCAGTGCAAACCCCAGTCAAACTACCCAATTTCACCTGGTTTTGTGCCCAACCCACACAAAGTTGGGAGTTCCACGTGGTTTTGATGCACAACCAGACTCCAACGAGAAACTGCAGAACTGGAATTAATTTGCAAACTGGGCACCATCAAATTAGGCCTGAATAAGGGCTGGGAGTGGATGGGTCACTACAAAAACTAATTTCCCCTGCTGAGACTCACACCTTCTTGTCAACTGTTAGAAATGGGCCACCTTGTTTACATTGGCCTCATTAGCACTACAAAAGTGATTTCCACCCCTTCTTGTCAACTGTTGAGTATAGCCCACTTCCACCTTAATTGAATTGGCTCGTTAGCACTGACTCCCCCCACCTCCCACTTGATAAGGCAGCTCCCATCTTTTCATGTGCTGTGTATTTATATCTCCCTACTGTATGTTCCACTCCATGCATCTGATGAAGTGGGCTGTAGCCCACGAAAGCTTATGTCCAAATAAATTTGCTCGTCTTTAAGGTGCCACAAGGACTCCTTGTTGTTTTAATCATAACCCGTGTGTCACAGAGGAGCCGGTCCCTGTGAGTAGATCAGGCCCAGCTCCCCTGTGTCAGAACAGGTGGGCCCAACTGAGCCAATGTAAAGGGGGCAGAGCTATACCTGGGGTTATAAAGATCTGTCAGAGGACATACGGACTGATTGGGGCAGGCTGTGCCTGTGGAGAGGTGCTATCTCCTGTGAGGGGGCCAGGGAGCAAGGGGCCAGGAAGGAAGGAACCTGCTGTGGCAGTAGAGTAACAGAGCCAGTAGAGAGCAGAGCTAGCTGAAAAAGGCCTGGCTAAGAAGGGTGAGCTGAAGAATTGTTTGTGTTTGTTTTGCTTATGTTTGGACCATAAACCTTTCTAAAGGACACTGGGAGGGGGCAGTGTATGCTTGGAACCTGGGGAGAAGCCCTGGCTTGGGACACCACATTTGCCTGATTCATGAACGTTACTGAACCTTTAGCTGAACTGGGGTGAGATGCATGTTTTCTGCTGCCTTGCAATAATACACTTTGGAAGTATCAGTCTTGACAACAAATAATTGGGCCCTGATTTTTTTTCTTTTGTTCAGTAATGATATCTCAGAGTTAGAACACAAGAATGGATGTACTGGCTCAGACCAATGGTCCATCTAGCCCCGTATCCTATCTTCGAACAGTGGCCAGTACCAGATGCTGCAGAGAGAGTGAACACAACAGGGCAATTATCAAATGATCCAACCCCTGTTGTTCAGTCCTAGCTTCTAGCACTCACAGGTTTAGGGACACCCACAGTATCAGGTTATGTACCTGGTCATCTTAGCTAATAACCATTGATGGACCTATCCTCCATGAACTTATCATATTCTTTATTGAATGCAGTTATACTTTTGGCCTTCACAACATCCCATGACAATGAGTTCCACAGATTGACTGTGCATTGTGTTAAGAAGTGTTTCTTTTTGTTTGCTTTAAACCTGCTGCCTGTTAATTTTATGGCCCCTAGTTCTTGTATTATGTGAAGGGATAAATAACACTTCCTTATTCACTTTTTCCACACCATTCATGATTTTTAGACCTTTATCATATCGCACCTTAGTTGTCTTTTATCTAAACTGAACAGTTCCAGTCTTTTTAATCACTCCTTATATGGAAGCTCTCCTTGTATGAAAGCTATCCCCCTAATCATTTTTGTTGCCCTTCTCTGCATCTTTTCTAATTGTAATATACCATTTTTGAGATGTGTCAAACCAGAACAGCATGCGGTATTCAAGGTGTACAATGGATTTATATAGTGGCATTATGACATTTTCTGTCTTATTATCTATCCTTTTCCTAATAATTGTTAATATTCCATCTGCCACTCTACATTGAGTAAATGTTTTCAGAGGACTCTCTACACTGACTCCAAGATCTCTTTCTTGAATGGTAACAGCTAATTTAGACCTCCTTATTTTTTATGTAGAGTTGGGATTATTTTTTCCAATGTGCATTATTTTGCATTTGACAGCATTGAATTTCTTCTGCCATTTTGTTGCTCAGGCACCCACTTTTGGGAGATCTCTTTGTAACTCTTTGCAGTTAGCTTTGGACTTTACTATTTTTAGTAATTTTGTATCGTCTGCACATTTTGCCATCTCACTGTTCACATCCTTTTCCAGATCATTTATGCATATTTTGAACAGCACTGGTCCCAGTACAGATCCTTTTGGGATCCCGCTATTTACCTCTATCCACTGTGAAAACTGTCCATTTATTCCTACCCTTTGTTTCCTATCCTTTAACCAGTTACTGATGAGAGGACCTTCCCTCTCATCCCATACCTGCTTAGTTTGCTGATGAGCCTTTGAGGCTTTCTGAAAGTCCAAGTACACTGTATTCACTGGATCACCCTTCTCCACATGTTTGCTGAACTCCCAAAGAATTGTAATAGATTGCTGAGGCATGATTTCCCTTTACAATAGCCTTGTTGACTCTTTCCAAACAAATTGTGTTCATCTATGTATCTGATAAGTTCAAGCAATTTGCCTGGTACTGAAGTTAGGTTTACCAGCCTGGAATTGACAGGATCACCTCTGGAGCATTTTAAAAAATCAGTGTCACGTTAGCTACCTGCCAGTCATCTGGTACATAGGCTGATTTAAGTGATAAGTTTCATACCACAATTAATAGTTGTGCAATTTCATATTTGAGTTCCTTCAAAACTCTTGGGCGAATACCATCTGGTCCTGGGTGACTTATTACTGTTCAATTTATCAATTTGGTCCAAAACCTCCTCTAATGACACCTCAATCTGGGACAATTCCTCAGGTTTGTCACCTAAAAAGGATGGCTCAGATTTGATAATCTCCCTCACTTCCTCTGCAATGAGGACTGATGCAAAGAATTCATTGCTTCCCCACAATGGCCTTTTCTACCTTTAGTGCTCCTGTAGCACCTCGATAGTCCAGTGGCCCCCTGATTGTTTGGCAGGCTTCCGGCATTTTATGTACTTTTTAAAAAAAAATGCTGTAAGTTTTTATTTCTTTACCTAGTTGCTCTTCAAATTCTTTCTTGGCCTGCTTTATTATACTTTTACACTTGACTTGCCAGAGTTTATGCTCCTTTTTATTTTCTGCCTAGCATTTGACATCCAATATTTAAATAATGTCATTTTGCATCTAACCACCTCTTTACTCTGTTGTTTTTCCAAGGTCGCATATTTTTGTAATTTTTTTTTATTATTATTATTATTATTTGGTGTGTATATTTAGTTTGAGCCTTATTATGGTGTTTTTGAATAGCTTCCATGCAGTTTGCAGGCATTTCACCCATGTGACTGTTCCTTTTAATTTCCCTTTAATTAGCTTCCTAATTTTTGTGTAGTTGTCCTTTTTGAAGTTATATGCTACTGAGGTGGGTTTCTTTGGCATTTTCCTCCTACAAGGATATTAATTTTAATTACATTATGGTCGCTATCATTGAGTACTTCAGCTATATTCTCCTCTTGGTACAGATCTTGTGCTCCACTTAGGACTAAATAAAGAATTGACTCTCCTCTTGTGGGTTTCAGGAGTAGCTTCTCCAAGAAGCAGTCATTTATAATGTCTAGAAAATTTATGATATGTTTTGATTTATCTATCCCTTTCCTAATGGTTCCTAACATTGAGCTAACTTTTTTTTGACTGCCGCTGCATATTGAGTGGTTGTTTTCAGAGAACTATCCATGATGAGTCCAAGAGCTCTTTCTTGACTGGTAACAGTTAATTCCGAGCCCATCATTTTGTATGTTAAAAGTAAGGTTCCTTTCCAGGAAAATTCTTCATTAAATAAATTAATTCCATGTGCGTATTTAAAAATACATTCTTCTCAGCAACTAATCTATGAACAGGAAAAGTTCAGGCTAATGAAATCTGCTCCCATCACAGTCTACACATCCTTCATTCAGTTTGTATTTCTCCTAGACACCACCCCAACCATGGACCCCCTGTGGCCCCCAAATGCTTGCAGGCTGATCCAAAGCCCTCTGAAGTCAATAGGAGTAAGGCCTTGAGGCCCAGTTGTGCAAACACATACAAACATGAGTAAACTTACTTATGGAAGTACTCCCATTGAAATCAGTGGGACTATTCAAATGTGTGTGGCCTGTGGAATCAGACCTCTTGTACTTGTCCAAAGCCCTGTTGCATGCTGGGAACCAGAGATTAAGCTAATAGCCTATGTTACATGGAAGCTGTGTTTTGTAATTCTTCAAGATAGAATGCTTTTATGGAGTTACATATTGTTCATAAAGAACAGAATTAGACACATGAAATAGAGTCATATCAGCAACTACAGGAGCTAGGCTAAAAATACAGGGGGTAATAGTTTTTATGCTGCAAGATCTAAACTGAACAACAGCCAGGGACAGAATTCCCATGAGATAATATTGCACAATCAGGTACATGACAGTAGGTAGCCAGTGAGGGGTTCATACTCTTATGCATTTGGATTTGAGTAGAGTAGGAGACGGTAGCCGGATTGTTGGTCTGTTCCAGTATGACAGTTCCCATGAATGGTGTCTTCAAAGGCGCATCTCTTGTATGTGCAAGCCTTCCTTCCCCTGTCATGTTTGATAAACCCCTACCCAAGCTGGTGTGTTCATCTAGCTCAGACCACAACAAAGTCTTAGCAGATTGTCTCATTACAGATGGAGAAAGGCGTATTTAGTAAGCTAGGAGCACAGTGCAAGACCTACCACCGGTTGGTAGTGATCCATAATAGTAGGCAAGATCCCACACCACTCCACCACTAAGTAATCTCCCATACCACCGGGAATTCACTTCTACATTAACCATACCATAATTAATACTGTTCCGCAGTGCTCTAATTTTATGGCTACCCTACACTCTGGGCGACTCCCACACAAGTCAATGGCAAAAATCCCATTTATTTCAACAGCAGCAGGGATCGGGCCACGAAGATCTACAATTGCGTTGCCCTTGCAATGGCAAATAAACTAAAACTTCCTTATCATTGTGTGCACCCCATGAAATCGGATGAGGCCAAACATACTGCATCAGGCAATCCCACCATGAACTTTACCATATCCATAGTTTTACCTTTAGAAATACAAAACATTCCTAACAGAGATAATATTTAACAGTTATAATAAAGGGTTTCCAAAATTAATAGCACAGAGGGTTTTGAACATACCCAGAGCATGAAGTATTTTGCCAGTGAGCTGCCTTCCCTCGACTGTGGAAACCAACCTACCCTCAGATCTCACAACCTCTGCAGGGGGGTGGCTAACTGACATACCTAATTGTTATTTTCTCACCTTGTGCGCTGCAGGAACATTCATGAGGCTCACAGTGAACTACAGCTGCTGCAGTACCTGCTTGTCTTTTTTTGTTTTCTGTAAGACTTGCCAATTGCAAATGAACATAGATATGTTATTGTTCAACACATTTTGATGGGCTAGATTCAGCCCCCTAGACAAATCTCAGCCACTGCTCCTGGTGATAGAAAATGTCCCCATTTGGGAGCTGAGCTCAGGGGTGGCTCTAGCTTTTTTGCCACCCCAAGCACGGCAGGCAAGCGGCTTTCGGCGGCATGCCTGCAGGAGGTCCACCGGTCCCACGGCTTCGGTGTACCCGCCGCCGAATTGCCACTGAAGCCGCGGGACCGGCGGACCTCCCGCAGGCGTGCCGCCGAAGGCTGCCTGACTGCCGCCCTCGCAGGGACCGGCAGGGCGCCCCCCGCGGCTTGGCGCCCCCCGCGGCTTGGCGCCCCAGGCACGTGCTTGGAGCGCTGGTGCCTGGAGCCGCCGCTGGCTGTGGTGACAGAAGGCACTCATAACCTCAGCCTCTGAGCCCAGGTTTCAGCCCATGTGTCTGTTTTTATATCCGAGGCGACTTGAATTAATATTGTAAGATTTCATGAGATGAGTAGCAAATTCATGGCACTTCATCCTCAACTTCCATTTTTCTCTTAGCTCTAGAGCTGTTTTATTTGTTATAAATAGCGGGTATCCGCTATTTGACCCTAGTACACAAAACCATTCACCTTCATAAATCGTTGTCACTATTTCCATTGAAGCCAATGGGAAGAAGATCCAAGCCTTACTTTAATTTAATATACACCTTAATGATTTCATTAATAATTGGGTTCAAGAATCCTATCTAAGGTGACATCTTAGGCCAGATTTCTTCTCATGCTGGTGTAAATCAGGAGTAACTCCACTGAAGTCAATGGCATTACATTGATATAAACTTGATGTAAGCAGCAAGGGAATCTCTCTGTTGTAGAACAAATTTGCTTTGTGAAATGAGTGGTTTCCCGACTGCCACAGTTTGCATTCTGGAGTCTTCCCTCTGACTTCATTAAATGTCTCACATAACAAATTATATTAGGTTTAACAGGAACTTTATTGTAGGTTTTAAAAAAAGCAATTGTTTTATTGAAATTGCTCCTATTGAGGCTGAGAAAATGTGCAACAAATATCAAGTCACGCAACATTCCAAGTGACTATAAATAAAACACAGACTGCTTGATTCTCCATCCATCCTCAGTGGAGTAAAAAGGAAGTAAGTGAATTCAGAATAAGGCCCTTGACTATTAGGTGTTTTTAAGACATTTTGGGACCTGATCTTCCTCTCTAACAGTGGTGTTGCATGCTGGAAGCCAAAAAGGTAACATTTGTAACTCAGAGTAGAATCAGGCCCTGGGTTATAGTGCTACCAGATGTCGTTGATTCCTAGTCTGGAAAGTTACCCTAGAGTGTATGGTAAAAAGTGTGAATAAAATGACACAGTCCTCCTAACTGAAAGATTAGTGAGCGTGTGTTTATTTACTCAGCATTATACAGTCCTTGTTTCATACTTAAATACATATGAATAACAACAAATATTTAAAACCAATGCCAGCTGGTTCATATAAGCATCCGACTTCTTTTTTCACTGAGTGCACATGTAAAGGACTGGAACTGCCATCCCACACAGAAATCCACCCACCCAGAAGTTCCAGACTCCAGTGCTATTTATTTATTTCGTACATTTCCCTTTTCTTTCCTTAAGGAGACCCTGTCAACATGGTTGGGCTCGGCCAAACAAACCATGAAGAGAAATATTTTCATGGTTTCCTTTTTTGAAACGACAATGCGGTTAGATGTATTTTAATACAAACATTCCCCTGAAATGTTTGTCCTCTTCTGTCTTCATCTTTCTGGTTCCTTCTGCTGCATTTAACACACCTTGCTCCCAAATGCTGTGGAAATCCACTCTGGACTTCATGGACTGTGCCCCTTAATTCCTCCTGCCTCACCAACTGGTCCCTTGGTAACTCACCTCCTTCCCCTCTTCCGCTCACTCTTGGAGTCCATCAGGGGCTCCTCTCCCTGACCATTCATTCTCATGGTGTACACTCTAACCTCACTTCTATCCTTTCAGTTGACCTTGTCTTTGCTGCTGCATTTAGGATTAGACCCTTGCAAAAGTGTAATACCAAACCGAGCTAAAGCAATTCCTTTTCATATCTGGGTTGTTAATAATCATAGAATATCAGGGTTGGAAGGGACCTCAGGAGGTCATCTAGTCCAACCCTCTGCTCAAAGCAGGACCAATCCCCAACTAAATCATCCCAGCCAGGGCTTTGTCAAGCCTGACCTTAAAAACTTCCAAGGAAGGAGATTCCACCACTTCCCAGGGTAACCCATTCCAGTGCTTCACCACCCTCCTAGTGAAATAGTTTTCCTAATATCCAACCTAAACCTCCCCCACTGCAACTTGAGACCACTACTCCTTGTTCTGTCATCTGCTACCATTGAGAACAGTCTAGATCCATCCTCTTTGGAATCTCCTTTCAGGTAGTTGAAAGCTACCAAATCCCCCCTCATTCTTCTCTTCTAAACAATCCCAGCTTCCTCAGCCTCTCCTCATAAGTCATGTGTTCCAGCCCCCTAATCATTTTTGTTGTCCTCCGCTGGATTCTTTCCAATTTTTCCACATCCTTCTTGTCCAAAACTGGACACAGTACTCCAGATGAGGCCTCACCAATGTCGAATAGAGGAGAATGATCACGTCCCTCGATCTGCTGGCAATGCCCCTACTTATACAGCCCAAAATGCCATTAGCCTTGGCAACAAGGGAACACTGTTGACTCATATCCAGCTTCTTGTCCACTGTACCACTAGGTCCTTGCTGCCTAACCATTCGGTCCCTAGTCTGTAGCAGTGCATGGGATTCTTCCGTCCTAAGCGCAGGACTCTGCACTTGTCCTTGTTGAACCTCATCAGATTTCTTTTGGCCCAATCCTCTAATTTGTCTAGGTCCCTCTGTATGCTATCCCTACCCTCCAGCGTATCTACTACTCCTCCCAGTTTAGTGTCATCTGCAAACTTGCTGAGAGTGCAGTCTGCGCCATCCTCCAGATCATTAATGAAGATATTGAACAAAACTGGCCCCAGGACCAACCCTTGGGGCACTCCGCTTGATACCGGCTGCCAACTAGACATGGAACCATTGATCACTACCCGTTGAGCCCGACGATCTAGCCAGCTTTCTATCCACCTTATAGTGCACCTTATAACGTATGGCGTACATTATAAAAAGTAAATTACTCCCTGCAATTTTTGGATCTTTTCTAAGCAACATGAATGATGGAGCTACCATCAGGTCCCTGTTATTCATTACAATCTCTTCTTATAATTCTATACATTATTTGAATATTTTTTTACACAGTTGGTGGCCCTTTCTTCTCTTCTACATCTGCCTCAGCTCTCCGTAGGGGGAAGGAGTCAAGGTCTCAAGTGCAGTGGAAGAAATACAATGTTCTATTTCAGTCTGATAGAATAAATTCATCTTTGCCTTTCTGGTATTAGGGGCCTAGGACTCAGAAGACCTGGGTTCAGTGTTCTGCTTCACCACAGACTTCCTATGGCACCATGGGCAAGTCACGTAGGGCTTGTCTACACAGTGTGGGAATGTGCTCTAGAAGGGTGCAAATGTGCTTGAAAGCGTTGCACTCTAGCTGCCCCATGTAGACCCTGCTGACGTGCTGTAAAAGGTTTCTAGTGAGCGTCAACATAGTCCGGTTGCAACAGGCGTCAACATAGTCCGGTTGCAACAGGACTACATCAACATGCATGAGATACCTTGTAGAGTGCGCCAGCAGGGTCTACACGGACCACTTTGAGCACAACACAAAAGAATGCGATACAGATCACATCCCTTTGGTGGGCATTGCCGCACTGTGTAGACAAGCCATTAGGGAACTGAGGCACAGAGAAACTATCTGTAAAATAGGGGTAATAGTATTTCCCCACACACCGGGTTTTTGTGGGGGGGCATACATTAAAGATTGAGATGCTCTCAGATACTACAGGGATGGGAGCACATAAGTGCTGTAGATCACTAGCTACAAACCTTCTCTGGAATTTCTTCTAAACATGAGGTTCTCTGCCTACCCATAGACCTGTGCCAAACTCTACATTTTCATTAAAAATAGAGAAATACTTGGATTTCAAGGGCCAGAACCTCAGCTGGTATTAATGGAGCTATGCAGAAGCTGGCCTGGATGACAGGGGATGGATCACTCAATAATTGCCCTGCTCTGTTCATGCCCTCTGTATCAGCTGGTACTGGCCACTGTCAGACGACCAGAAACAGGGCTAGATGGACCATTTGTCTCACCCAGTATGGCCATTCTTGTGTTCTTATGATTTCCAGCACATGAGGATTTGCCCTCAACATGTTCACCTCTCATGTAAATCAGCATAGCTCCATTGCCTTCAGGGGAGTTACACCAATTTTTTGGAGATTAAGAGCTTGGCCCATAATATTTTACCATGCTGGTTCTTTCGTTGGTTTAAGTGGTCACTAGTTTTGGTGTTGAAGGAATTTTCCTCAAAAGCATATTGGCGGGGACCACGGGCGTGCTTTGCCGTCTTCTGGAGCAGTGAGCTAGAACCGTCCATCAAAATCAGATGGCCATATTCCATGTGATCAGTTTCCTGTGATTGTAGGGGCCAGGCACCAGAAAAACTTCATTCCTTCCTAGCAACGACATGTTGACGGCACTACCCTGTACTTCCTAGTAGGAGCCATGCTTGGAACAGGGAGTAGCACAACAGCATTCATGCGAGCTGTGCTGCAGGTGCCTGGCAGGATGGCTGAAGTCCATGAAGCCATGTCAAGTGAGGGAGCATGTTGGGGTATGCTTCCTTCTCCATTCAAAGGCATAAGTGTGCACCACCAGATCTATGCGCTGCAGATAACAACATGAGCAGTAACTCGATAGGAGCTTGGCCAGGTCCCCTCCTCAGTCGATCATGCCCAGGAGACCATGACGTCCTGCACAGTACCCATTCCCCTTCCACAGCATTCATGGGAGATTTAGGTTCTTGTCCCTCCCTGCTGCTGTGGAAATGGTTCCTTGCACCCTCTTCCCCCCCCCCCCCCCCGCCCAGTGCACTATGAGCTAGGGTTGTGATTCCCCTGCTTGTGTACACATACTCAAGCTAGTGTGAATATAAATAGCAGTGTAGCTGTGCTAGCTCAGATTGTGGCAACGGAGGCATGGCTGAGTACATGTAGTAACAGCCTTCTCATTTTCCCGTCTCACTGCATGACTTTTCCCAGGCAAAGCGTTACAGTCTAGTGTGTATTCTCCAAATGCATGAATACAATCAGTGGTGACATTTGTGAGGATTAGCTAGTTTCCAAAATGCTTTGAAAATGGAAAGTGCAGTATGATGTGATAATTACTGCTAGGAGAACTCAGTTTACTGAACCACCGTGCGAAACATTTCAGCAGAGATGGCAGACGGTACAAATAAAAAAGGTCCAGAAGTTCCTCTTGATCAGGTAATAAGATAACCCAGGCAGAGTCCGAGCTCAAGAAGTACCGTATATGCTGTGGGAACCTCCTCCCCAAGAGCAAGTAACAGATGAGTTTGAGTTCACCAAATTTCATGCTCAGTAAAAGAATCCAGATCTAAACGTCTTCAGTTTCACCGACCCCTCATCCATTTCACTGTGATTCCTAGAACCTGTCACACAGTTTCATTATTTTACATAGCCATATACTAAACATGGTATAAGATATGCTGCAGAGTGGCTCTGATTGACGGTGCTGTACAGTGATGACAGCATTATGTTTTGCTTTCATATTTGGAGACTAAGTGGCTTACATGTGGTTCTATTTAAAGAATATTGGGTGGCAGCTGCATTCTTCTGTTTGCTTATAAGAGGGAAATGAACTTCTAGGTCCAGAAATCTTGTAAAGAAGGGTAATGAAATGCAGGGCTCCACGTGGTTAGTGAAGAAAAAAAACTCCTTACAAAACAATGTCACATCTTGTTTACACAACTTAAATGTTTTGGTCAAGATTTTGAAATGTGACTATAATTTTGGGTGCCTCAAAGTTAGATGTCCCACTTGAAAGGGGCCTGAGTTTCAGAAAGTGCTGAGGATCTGCCCTCTGAAAATGAGACTCCTTCAGAGTTGGCCACTCAAAAATTGGGGCCTCAAAATCACTAGTCATTTTTCAAAATTGTAGCCTTTTATTTTCAAATACATCAAGGGCCTGCTTTTTAGAGATGCTGAGCACCCATTGCAGCACTTTAGGACACATTTAGGGTCTACAACAACACCTTCCTCTGAGGGCGTGAAGTCACCTGGACGTACGTGTGTGTGTGTGTGTGTGTTTGGAAGCAGGGCTGGAGACTCTTGTCTCTTTCTTTTCCATTTGTAGCTCTGTTTTTTCTAGTGCAGCGTTCCTGCTTACAGCGAAGGAGGCGCTGATCCACAATAAAAAAAGTTGGGCAGGGGGAACTTGTTATAGTATCTGAAAGTAACCTCCTTAGTGAAAAGGTGGAAGTTCCTTTTTATTCCCTGGGTGCAAACTCAGGCCTGGTGCATTTCTGGCACATGTTATGAGGCGCTATCCTCCTTTCAATCAAATGCCTTTATTCATTAGGACTAAGGGACTATTAGTTCTATTTAGTTCTTGGTAACTAATGCCTGCGAGTAGAAACATCCACTTCTGCAATATTCCTCTTCTCTTTTCATTCACCCTGCCAAGCAGTATTTTAGGCCTGGTCCACACTAACCCCCCAATTCAAACTAAGGTACGCAAATTCAGCTACGTTAATAACGTAGCTGAATTCGACATACCTTAGTTCAAACTTACCGCGGTTCAGACGCGGTCCACACGCGGCAGGCAGGCTCCCCGTCGACTCCGCGGTACTCCTCTCGCTGAGCTGGAGTACCGCAGTTGACGGCGAGCACTTCCTGGTTCGACTTATCGCGTCCAGACCAGACGCGATAAGTCGAACCCAGAACTTCGATCCCCAGCCGCCGAACCAGCGGCTGGGTGTAGACCAGCCCTTAGTTTTCCTTTCCTATGGCATGGAGCATCCCCGCAGGTCAGCAGTCCTTTGCGGAGCCAAAAGCAATTGAGGAGCGGTGCTGCTTTTATTTGTTTGTTTGGCACCAAGTCAGATTTTCTAGCACAGCTACAGAGTGAGCAAGTCCTGCCAGGACAAAATGGTCACTTTAAGAGGCACTCTGAGCTTCAGTGACAAAGTACGTAGAGGTTGCCAGCAGAAGGCTGAAGAACCAGCAAAATGTGGGTTTATTTATAGTTTTCAGTGTATGCAAAATGTGTGTGTTGTACTAACTATGCTCTCTGAGGAGAGGAGAGGAGAGGGAGCAGTATGATGAGAAATGTATTGTTTGTGCTTTATAAAATGTAGGTATTGCCTTTAGGAAAGTGTTTGTTAGGCTCATACACCTGACACTGATCACCAAAAGGATCTTATGTTAGATTCTAGGGCTAGGTTCTTGGCTGCAGCCAGTTACCATTGGGCACTGCAGGGCACAAGGGCCTGATTAGAGTTTCCAGATTCACTGCCTGGCAGGGCTGGTGCAACCCATTAGGCGACCTAGGTGGTCGCCTAGGGCGCTAACATTTGGGGGGTGGCGACCGCGGTGGCCAGATCTTTGGCCGCCCCGGTTGTCGGCAGTATTTCGGGGGCGGGACCTTCCGCCGCCTCTGTCGGGGGCGGTATTTTGGGGGCGGAACCTTCCGCCGCCTAGGGCGGCAAAAAAGCTGGCGGCGCTCCTGCTGCCTGGACACACATTAGAACAGCCTGGGAGCTTCTGTAACTTACAACAGCTGGCTACGGTTCCCAAGGGACTATCCACAAGTTGGGGATTGCTGGAGTTCATCAAAGCCACTCCTCTTCCCCACCCCTGTCACGTCCCCTGCTCCAGAGCTTGTGGGATGTGGATAGGGGAGGCTGAAGAGCCTGCTTTGCTGGCTGCCTGCCCACTGAGGACACACACACCCCCGCCAAGGAAAGCCCTGGCAAGGGACTTGTGGACAGTCTCTGTTCCCCTTGAGCTGACTGAGGGGCACAAAGGAAATAGAGTGTGGGTTCCTGTTGTCATATGTAAAACCTATGGCCACTCTGAACGTAACCCACTGGGCTTATAAGATGTTGAGCCAAAAAAGTCTTGTTTTTATTCTTTTCTTTTCTATTTTTTGTTTGTTTGTTATTTTTGGTCAATAAAATGTGCCCATTATGCAATAAAATGAAAAGAATCTAGTGTTTAATATGTTTTAACAATCATCCATTCACAAATCTATGTCTGGATCATCTCCATTTTGCATACAACTTATCATTCATACTCCTTCGATATTCAGAAAACGCCCAGGATTTACTATAGCTAAATGAACTGAGGAGACAGTTGAAATCACTTGGAGAAGTTGGCTGAAATTTAGGCTGCTGCCTTCAGCCTTCAAAAATTTCATTTTTGAAATTGTATTAACTGGGAAGTGTCGTGTTTTGTCCTTGTGTTTCCATAGTCTCATTAGATGTTCGTTAGCGTCTCTTCTCTGGGTGGCAGGGATTCAGATCCATGGGCCTACCTACAGCAGTGAAAGCACTATGTGACTTTCCTTCCTGACAAACTGCAATGCCACAGATATAATCATACCCAGCTCTGAATAACATTGAACAGTGCTGTAGCAAGGTCTTGTTCATATCTTATACACAGTGTTTTTACTGTTTAAATTTACTCTTGACATCTGGTTTACTCTGGCCCTACTAAACTGCTGCCTATAATATCATTCGAGGACTATCTTATTCCAGCCCACATTGTGCTGGTTTTGGGGAGTATATATTTTGTCAGACAGATGGATCACCATACATCCAAGCAGATGTCCTTAGCCAGGCTTTGGGGTATTATAAAAAGGGCGGTACAGAGGAAACCTCTTCATTCTGATAAATCTCTCAAGTAACTTGACAAGGTTAATGACAGAAATGTCAAATGAGGGCATAAGCCATACTAGTTGGGGAGTTCTCATTTACACTGGAACACTGTCAGGGTTGAGGATCCAGCTGGTACAGAATAAACCTGGTCCAGCTTGTCGGCTGAGGTCACTGCCTTTGATTCAGGGTGATCAGTGAAGTATGGTCAAAAGATAGTGCTGATGTCAGTAGTTGTGGATGGGCTATTGGCTGGTTTAGGAAAGGTGAATTAATGAATTCATCTGTCACCCTGACAGAGAGGAAAATGGGGAGTGAAAGAAAGGAAAACCCAGAGTTATAAAGGGCTCGCGTTCAGATCTTTGAAACAACAAATGGTTACATTGCTAGAATAGTTCATCTGGCAAATCTCTGCTGAGATCTAAGTAAGCAAACCTCTACGGGTATGTCTACACTGCAGCTGGAAATGCCCCTCCCAGGCCTGACAGATAGACTCATGCTAGCAGGGTTCGAGCTAGCACTCTAAAAATAGCTGTGTGGACACTGTGGCTGTGGCGGAGACTTGGGCTGGCCCCATGTTCAGACCCAGGAGTCAGGTGGGCTAGAGGCCCTGAGCTGCCACCTGACTGCCACATCCACTCTGCTGTTTTTAGCACTGTAGCTCCAGACCTGCTAGCACAGCACTGGGCAAACTTTTTGGCCCGAGGGCCACATTGGAGTGGCAAAATTGTATGGAGGGCTGGGTAGGGAAGACTGTGCCTCCCCAAACAGCCTGCCCCTCCACTTCCCGCCCCCTGACCCCCCCCCCCTCAAAACCCCTGACCCATCCAACGCCCCCTGCTCCTTGTCCCCTAACCTCGCCCTCCCAGGACCCCCGACCCTTAACTGCCCCCCGGAACCCCATCCCCTATCCAACCTCCCTGCTCCCAGTCCCCTGACTGCCCCAACCCCTATCCACACCCCCGCCCCCTGACAGGACCCCCAGGACTCCCATGCTTATCCAACCCCCCTCCCATTCTCCATCCCCTGACCACCCCCGAACCTCTGCCTCTTATACAACCCCCCGGCATTGGCCCACTTACCATGTCCCTCAGAGCAGCATGTCTGGCTGCTGCGCCGCCCGGCCGGAGTTAGACATGCTGCCGCTCTGGTCAGCAGGAACACGCTGCTCCGCCACCCAGAGCACTGCCTGCGCGGCAGCGTGACTGTGGGGAAGGGGGCGACAGCAGGGGAGGGGCCAGGGGCTAGCCTCCCCAGCCGGGAGCTCAGGGGCCAGGCAGGACGGTCCCGTGGGCCGGATGTGGCCCACGGGCCATAGTTTGCCCACCACTGTGCTAGCGCAAGTCTGTCTAACAGAGCTGGAGACTTGCTCCTAGCTGTAGTGTAGACATATCCTAAATAGCATCAGAGTGCGATACCAGGGGCATCTTTGGGAAGGAAAAAGAAAATGATACAAGGAGAGAGAAGGTGTATGTGAAATCTAGGTCAATTCACTCTGGCCCTTTGGCCTTACTTGATCCTCCTGAAATTTCCTGTCTGTGGGCTCTGTAGCTCCAGCTAATCATGTAAACCATTGCCTTCCTTTCCATGTGTCTTAAGAACATCAGAATGGCCATACTGGGTCAGACCAGTGATCCATCTAGCCCAGTATCCTGTCTTCTGACAGTGGCCAAAGCCAGATGCTTCAAAGAGAATGAACAGAACAGGGCAATTATCAAATGATTCATCCCCTGTCATCCAGCCCGAGCATTTAGCAGTCAGATATAGGGACACCCAGAGCATAGGGTTGCATCCCTGACCATCTTGGCGGTTAGCCATTGATGGACCTATCCTCCATGAACTTATCCAGTTAGTTAGACTTTTGGCCTTCAGATCCCCCAGCAATGAGTTCCACAGGTTGACTGTGTATTGTGTGAAGAAGTACTTCCTTTTGTTTGCTTTAAACCTGCTGCCATTAATTTCATCAGGTCATCCCCAGTTCTTGTGTTATGTGAAGGGGTAAATAACATTTATCATTAACTTTCTCCACACCATTCATGACTTTATAGACCTCTATCATACCCACCCTAATCATCTCTTTTCTAGGCTGAACAGTCCCAGTCTTTTTAATCTCCTCATATGGAAGCTGTTCCATACCCTGAATTATTTTTGTTGCCCTTCTCTGTACCTTTTCCAGTTCTAATATCTTTTTTGAGATGGGACAACCAGAACTGCAAGCAGTATTCAAGGTGTGCACATACCTTGGATTTATGTAGTGGCATAATGATATTTACTGTCTTATTACCTGTCTCTTTCCTAATGGTTCCTAACATTCTGTAGGGGTTTTTTTGAATGCCACTGCACATTGAGCAGATGTGTCAGAGAACTATCCACAGTGACTCCAAGATCTTTCTTGAGTGTTAACAACTAAATTTAGATTTCATCATTTTGTATGTATAGTTGGGATTATGTTTTCCAATGTGCATTACTTTGCATTTAAATCAAGTCTTATGTCAAGATGACTGCTAAAATTGCTTCTCATGGACGGTGACAAATCTAGTCATCACATATGCCTTTGAGGATGACATTGTATTATGAAAGTCACTTGCTATGGATAAAAGAACATGGATGGCCAATGCAAGCTGTCTCAGTTTTGTGGGGAGAAATAGGAATCCAGGTGAGAAAAAATATTGATAACAATTGGGTGTCCACAATAAGGGCCTATTCCTGCTTCCATGCAGCTGTGTAGGTTTCTTAATGACAACCTAATGTGTAGCACTTACAATCTTCAAAGTGCCCCTTTCCTCGCATGCTTTACACAGCTCAAAATGTTAATGTGACAAAACATTGTCTGTGTCCTGGGTGACAAGGCCTGGTGGTCTCTGGCCCCTGAGCCAATCCAGTTCAGAACTATGCCCACTTTGTGAATTTTGTTTGGCTTTGCATGTAGACAAATCATGGGATGTGAAGCAGATATTTCCTGTAATGTGTTACATGCGGAGTGCTTTTATTTATTGTGCGCTTAACAGAAAACTATGTCTCAGAAAACTATAACATCTCTACTAGAGGTGTCTTGACACATGGTAAAGCATAGCATAAAGGAGAAAATACCATACAAGCATCTACTGGTCTGTAGTGACACATCTACTTTATGGCCCCATCCCAACTGACTAACAAAGTCCCCATTCAACTTAGATCAGCGATAGATAGTCCAGCAGGTTTTGATTATGGCAATGTTGTTTGGACTAGTGATGACACTTGCAGATAATTCCCCTTTTTTGTCTTTTCTCTTTTAAATGACTGGATGAGCCTTGTTAATTTTAATGAAAATTTAATTGGAATGAAAGTAGCCTGACTCTAGTCACTGCTTTTATTCCAAGAGGGTGGGGAATGGATTTCCCTGGCAATCTTTAGCTTTTAACTCTAACCTTCTGGCAAAGCTTCATAGTGACTTCCGGCAGCAAGGCTTGTATTTGTGGTTAGTTCGGAAGTCTACCTTGTTGTATGATTTCATTATGTTTACTTTACATTGCAATACACGAGATTAAAGTCATTTTTAAATGTGAAAGAGGCCAAACTTTTTGATGAAAATTAGTCTACAGCTCAAACAGAAGTTATAGGTTTGATGCCAAAATTACTGGGTGAAGTTCTATGGTCTGTGTCAAGCAAGTAGCTATGGTCATAGCACTTCATATCCCATGACCATAGTGGTCCCTTCTGGTCTTAAAAATCCATGAATCTATGAACCACCTTTTTTAGTTTGTGTTACAGAGAACCGTTAGAGCGAAGTAGCGAGCTGAAAAACCTTGGGAGTGCAGTGGGAATATTCACTTTCCTATGGATTTGCACAGTCAGATTCTTACTGCTGTTATTAATTTGACATTATTTCCCCTTTGTGACGGTGTCTCTAAAAAACCTAGATAATGGTTAAGCAGCTAGTATGCTGTACCTATGAAGCTGAGACTAGTACCTATGTATCCTTGTGTTCCCCTGTCAAAATTGAAATGCTTAGCGAACTCTTGTTGAGTCTGCTGAAATTGCACTTCAGAGAAAAACAGGATAAAAAAATTCCAACAAAGTTGAAACGCCCCCATTCCGACATTAATGGAATGAAAGTTTCTATTTTTCTCTTCAAAGTGACTTTTTGTTTAGAATTTTTAATTTGGTCTTTTGTTGTAGTGTTGTATAATACAAATTTAAAAAGTCAAATTGATTGGTGTCAAAATGAAATGTTTCTATTTGATCTGAAACTTTTTTCCCTGAATTTTCTTTCAGAGAGAACTTTGACATTTCTGAATCGGAACAAAAACAAATTTGAAAATCAAATCCTCAAACCAGAACTTCCGTTCTCCACCCAGCTCTACACATAGGCCCGTTACAGGCTAAGCACAATAGGTCTTGATCTTGGTTGGGGTCCGTAATCTCTATTGTTATACAAACAATCAAATAATAGCAGCATGATTTGGTTTTGCCTGTTACGTTAAAGGAACCATGCTACAACCCTTGTTCTTCCCTTCATTTACTACTGGGGCTCAACCAGTTTTGGAAAATTTGGAATGCTCAAGGTTATGTCAAAGTATATGGAATTTGTGATTCCATTATAAAACAGGGAAGGTGATTCCGTACTAAACACCCTGATGATGTCAACATATCTTCCTTACATTAGCATTATCTAGATTCTTTACCTCAGATCATTGACCTTGAGGGATTAAAAAATACTCTTATGGAAGCACAGGGAATATTCTGATGGAAAGAGCCCAGAGAATTACCTTGCTGTATTCCCTCCTGTGAATTAGCATTTGTGAGCCTTGCCAATAATTTTTCCAACTTTTTTTTTAATGAAACATTTATGCCTTTTTATTGCCATATGCATTCCTTATTTAGTTCCATAATTTCCTCACTGGTCAGAATTTTTTCAATGAAACAGTTTTCATCGAAAAAAGCAGTTTTGTCAAAATCAAAACATTTCACAGGAATGTGTCAGTTCAGACAAAATTCTAGACTGGAAAATGACTCAATGTTTGTTTTTTGACTTTATCAATCCCATTCATTTTGTTTTGACATGTATATGCTAATAAAAGTATTAATTTGAATAATATGTATATCTTGTGTTTCATATTTTAATATTTAAAAGTCAAAATGAAAGGAATCAACATTACTGAAACAAAACAATTCAACATTATCTAAATGAAAAGATTTTGTAGTTCTGAGCAGAAATTATTTCAAATTTTCATTCTGTGTGAAATTTTGAAATTTCTGCTTTTCATTCTGACTTGGAACAAAACAAAATCCAAATATAGGAATTGCCCATGGAATGAAAAATCTGGTTTCAAACCTGCTCTCATGAAGTCCCCCCCGGTGGTAAAGCTTTGAGCTGAAGGGTAGAGTTTTATCCCCCACCACAACCCTCAGCCTAGTTTCTATTCATGGTAAGTGATTTATGACTAGTTGTTAACTACTTTGATGCTCCAATACCTCTATGTATCCAGTCTAATAAACAACACTCACTCTTGTGTTACTGAAAACTAAGTACTGGTCTACACCAAAAACTTAGGTTGACCTAACTACAGTGAGGGGGAAAACCCCCTTCTATTGCTGTAGTAACTGTCTACACGACAGCAGTGTAGCTGCAGGCTAGCTATTCCACTGCAGTGCTTGTAGTGTGGGCAGATTCTCTGCTCCACTCCATGCCCTATCCTTCGCAACACTAGCTGGGGATTCCACAGGCATGGGGTGTTTTCAGTAGGCAGAAAGCCAAGAAAAGCTCTTACTCCATCCTGCTGCACTCTCTGATGTAAAGTATGTGTGTCGGGGTTGTGCTGGACACAGGCAAGGGCAGGCTGTGAACACCATGTTCCGGTGATTCCCCAGATGGTGGAGAGTTCCTTAAGGACCATTGTCAGCTGGCACAGATTAGAGCAGTCATCTGGCTGTTCTAGCCTGCCCCCATGACTAGAGAGGAGAAAGATAGATAATGGGGGAGCCCTACCCCCAGTTCATGAAGCATAAACTATAGAATATTCTATATGTTGTGTGAGAAACCAGCCTGGCACTATGTCTGAGCTCAATGCTTGATTTTATTCCTTTTATTTAGTGCCTCTCAGTTTATGTAAGGCCATGTCTACACTACAAACTTGGTTGACACAAGTTACATCAGCATAAAACCCCCACAGGTAGTGCATTGTTCATGCACGTAAAGATGTGGTTCCTTGCTCAGTGCTGCACATACTCACCAGGAGTGCTTGTGTCAATGCACAGTGCGGTGCACCATGAGTAGGTGTCCCAGTGTGCAGCTTCGCCGGATGCACTGTCTTTTGGGAAATTTTGGCAATATGGTGGGACAGGAATGAGTTGCACAGGGGTGACTGGGAGCAAGGGGTCAAGTTCCCATCATGCAATTTTATCCACCCCAGAATGCCATTCGTATCCCATAATTCACATGCCTTTTTAAAAAAAATCCCACAAAACCACAAGGCCCTTCTCCCTGTCCGCCATCTATGACATAAACATGGAGCTTGCACAGCTCTGCTCTATTGTCATTGCAAACACAGGGCGAATGACCCTCCGGTATTTCCAGAGCCTCAGGAAGAACTGCAGCAGCAGGGGGACATGACCATACACTGGAGGACAGATCGCTGTGGGACATCGCAACAAACATTTCAAGTTTGTTGGTGGCATTCACGGAGCAGCAACTGATGGTATAGCAATGCTTCTGGGCCTGAGAAATGAGCACTGGCTATCCCAATGCAGGTTTGAGGCAAGGAACAGTGGCTGCAGAACTTTCAGATGCATTCCTGAATCTGTGTGCGGAGCTCACCCCAGCACACGGAAAGACACCTGGGAGAGCTGCGCTGACAGTTGAGACGAGAGTGACAATCTCAGTGCAATGCTTGGCTGCTACTGGTCAGTGGGAAATCCTTCTGGAGTTGGAAAATCCACAGTGCAGGCTGTTGGCATGCAAGTGTGCAGGGCCACTAATTGTCTCCTGCTGTGTAGGGCTGTGACTCTTGGTAATATGCAGAACAAAGTGGCTGGATTTGCAGCAATGGGGATACCAAATTGTGGTGGGGCAATACATGGCATATCCTTATTTTGGCACCTGTCCAACTTGCGACAGAGAATGCCAACAGAAAGGGCTACTTTTGTATGGTTTGACAGTTGTGGGGGCTATTGGGAATTGCATGGTGTTTGGTGTACATGTGGCTATAAAGCACTGTTAATGCACCTATTAATTTTGCGTTTCTTGCTGTACATGTATAACTATCACACTGAGTTTGTCGCTGACCCGCCGCTCCTGATACCTGGTGCCACGTCACATGCCCCTCCTCCCCAGATTTCTGCCAGGGTTCACACCAGAATGTGACCAGCAGCAGCCTTTTGGCACTGTACAGGAGAGAAGGGACGGGAGCTGCTTCCAACTGCGGGGGGGAGGGAGGGAAGGATGACCTGGCTCATGTCTTTGCAGAGCTCATCTTCCCCTTCCCCCCCACCCCTGCTCCCCTATGACTGGAAGCAGCTTGTCCCTTCCTGCCCACATAGTTATCGAAAGGCAGCTAACACCTCCAGGCTGCTGCTGGCCATTAACATAAGCCAGCTGCCTCCTCTCCCCTGGCTACAGCGCAGACAAGAAGGCGTTAAGCCCTAAGGATGCATTGTGCACCAGGGCCCAGGGAACCTGACTGCTTCAGCGAACCTGGCCAGAGAGGTGGCTCAGCAGGTGAAGAGGGTGCTAGGCCCCTGCCTGGGGGCATGCTGTGGAGCCTGCAGGTTCAGGGCATGAACAGGCTGGAAATCGCTTTCCCCCGCCACTCCAGAGCTTAGCTGAGGGGTGGAGCGGCTTCCCTGTGCCAGTGCTGTGCGGAGCTTTGGCACATACAGGGCTCGGCTCCTCCTGGACAGCGTCCCAGTCCAGAGGGTCTTGAGTTTTCCCGGGGCACCAGCCCAGCCAGAGGCAGTGGGGAAAGGAAGGAAGGAGCCTGCCAGCCAGGCTGTTGGTGAGCTGAGAGCTCTGACCAGGGGCTGGTTCTCCGCACAGCGCTGGGAGCGGGACGCGCCCCACCGGGGAGGATATGGAAGAGCAGAAGGGCTGGGGTGGGTGACGTGGCAAAGCAGAGAGGACAGCGAGAGGGGGAGCACGTAAAGGGCTGATGGGTGGACAGCAGAGGTGACACGTAACCGGCCACTGCCTGGAGCCTGCCCACACTCACCAACCACTGCAGCTCACAGCCAGTGCAGGCTGG
The DNA here is from genome assembly GCF_002925995.2 of Terrapene triunguis. Lineage (NCBI taxonomy): Eukaryota > Metazoa > Chordata > Testudines > Emydidae > Terrapene > Terrapene triunguis. The sequence continues at coordinate 1,536,400 of NW_020664454.1, read as the reverse complement.
AAATGGGGCGGGGGGCAGGGCCCTGCTGGCCAAACCCAGCACACAGCAGGGGCTATGCTGACAGACAAGCAGGGGGAGTGGCCGGCCCCGTGCACTGCATCTTTGCCCCACCACCAACCTTGCACCCCCACCCCCATTGTCAGCCACTGGACACCCCACTCACTGCTAGTGGGCAGGCGGCTGATGAGCAGGGATCCGGCCAGCAGCAGGACCTGCCAATACTGAGGGGGAGGAGACAGAAAATATGTGACAATTTTCCTGTTTTTAAGAAAAAGTCAGGACACCTGCAGGAGGGCTTAAATACGGGACTGTCCCTTTAAAAACGGGACGTCTGGTCAACCTATGCAAGTAACAAACAAATACAGTAAAAAACTTCTGAAATAAATTAACAGAACAGGACTTAACAAGGGAAAAACATTCGTGTCCATCTCAGTTCATTTGGGCTGCACGCTGACCTGTGAGAGCCATTGAGATATGTATGTGAAGCTGTGGTTTTTCTTACTGTTCCCGGCATGGAGTGGTAGGAGTAAGGATGTGGGTCCCGATGCCATGTGGAATGGGGGAAGGTGGTGTAGGGAGATGCTGAAATGGAGTTCTCCATGGACTGCAAAGCAAGGCAAGCCTTGTGCTTGTTGAACCTGTAGGTCAACAAGAGTTGACAGCATCTGTTTGATGCTGGAGAAGCCCCATTATGTCCTGGTGTATCTCCCTCTCCTCCTCCGCTTCCTGCTGGGACTTCTGGGCCTTTCTCCTGTCTGCTCTTTCCTTCTCCATACTGTCTGAAATATTCACCCAGATCCTCTGTTCATGGTTCAATGCAGCACTAGCTTACAGGATCTCACTGATCATATCCTCCCATGTCCTCTTCTTTCTCCTCCTTATCATAGTCAGGTGTTCTGTGGGTGTGGAGAGGGGACTCCTCTAGGCCACAACAGCAGCTGCACATCCTATCATCTGTGTGCCTTATATTTTTGTCCTATTTGTCCTATTGGCCTATATTTTGGCCGTCTCTAAGGTGCCACAAGGACTCCTTGTTGTTTTTGCTGATACAGATAACACAGCTACCCCTCTGAAACCTGTCCTATTTGTGGCCTTGTTCCCCCTGCCCCCCAATATGCTTATGCAGCTTATCCACAAGTGATTTCTCCAACCGTGCTACTAGCAGAAACTCAAGAATAATCCCCCTGTAATGGAACTACTGTTCACAATGGTGGTTTGGAGGGAAAACAGCCTCATGATATAGGGTTGCCAACCCTCCAGGATTGTCTTGGAGTCTCCAGGAATTAAAGATTAATCTTTAATTAAAGATTATGTCATGTGATGAAACCTCCAGGAATATGTCCAACCAAAACTGGCAACCCTATCACGATGCTGTACAGAATTCAGATCTAACTTCTTTTTCTAGGCAGGAAGATGTGCTACATGTCCTTCACCCTGACATCTCTTATCACTTTTCAGTTGCTACATAGCATTTTCCTTCCCCTCTAGAGAATAGCCACATTGCTCCTTTAACTGCTCCAGATAAAACACACAGAGGTTTCATTGTAGATATAATCACAACAGAAAGCAAACGTTAAGATTCAGAATTCCCTTCCCTTGCTCCCCCTAAAGTTTTAAACACGACACGTTTATTGATACTTCAGCCTTAGCGCGCCTGTGCATAGTCCCCCGCCCCCGAGGGGAGAGGGGAGAGAGAGAGAATGAAGAGAGAATTGTTCAGTTGCAGGAAAGAATAACACTTCGGCCCCTACTTCCATGGGTATGAGTTACTGAAATCTCTCATCACATCCGCTAGCATCTTTTGAAAACATTCCACTATCTCTTCATCCTGTAGCTGTAGCACATTCTGATCAGAAGATCAACAGAAAATCCCTATCAATTTACTCCCATCCAAAAGAGACTTTGGCTGTACTGTATCCCATGGTGCAAAGGGGCTGCTAAAGAGCTGCAAACAGACTCCTTTGTATTTTAACAATGGGGTTTCTCATTTGTGCTGTGCAAGTGGTGCAGAAGCAGTCCTAGCACTTCCATGGGATTGCGGGCTGTGTATAGAGTATGATTAGGCTGACAAAGAGCGACTAAAGGGCTGTATCACTAGACACCAGCCCGGGCAGCCGTGATTTACTCAATTCAAAGTCTTGCTGACAAGGGACCTCTCAGACTTCCAGTGAATTGAAATGCCACTGTATTGACTCAGCCATATTACTAAGCAGCAACATTTGATGGGCTCTGCAGTAGCAAAAGACTGGGAAAGGATATTTGCTACTCCTAGCAACTTCCACTAACAATGCTGCTTTGACTCAAGTAGTAAGTGCTGCTACTGCTGAATTCAAGGGTCCTTGGTACAAAGGACAGATTCCTCACAAACTCGTTTTTAGAAATGAAACAAAAGCCCATCTCTGATTTGGGACATAGGAAAAAAAGTAGCAGAGGGGTAGCCGTGTTAGTCTGGATCTGTAAAAGCAGCAAAGAGTCCTGTGGCACCTTATAGACTAACAGACGTATTGGAGCGTGAGCTTTCGTGTTGCATCCGACGAAGTGCGTATTCACCCACGAAAGCTCATGCTCCAATACGTCTGTTAGTCTATAAGGTGCCACAGGACTCTTTGCTGCTTTAATAGGAAAAAAAGTCATTTTTACAGGCCAATGTAATAATGGTAGCTCTTATTAGATAGTCCAGTGTTTTACAAGACTTACGCAGCTCAAGTAAAATTTACTAGGTGGGGGGAAATCTCCAACTCCAATGGCTTGAATTGCCAATGTTTTCTTGAGCTCGGAATCATTGTGGTTTGATCCCAGCAAACCTCAATCAAGGGCAGCAATTGGATGTTAGGTTCTGAGTCACAGAGCTCCAACAACCAGTTGGGCCTTGCTACAGATGAAAGGGACTGAGTCTGTGTGGACCACGAAGGTGTTGCAAAGGGATTCATACAATACTGCCAGGGGGACTGCTAGAATGGTGGGGAAGGGGTTACCAGGAAGCCACTCTGGAGTGTAAGTGCTGCAGCGGTGTTATCAAAATTAGGAGAAAGGCAGCCTCCATTCTCCTGGCAGCTTTAGCTTTAAGTTCCAGCCTTGGTATCTATGAAACTTGGAAATACACATATCTTGTTAAACAAGAAACTATGTCAAAGTGCCTGGTTACTAAAGCTGTTTGACAAATATATATATTTTCCTACCAGTTTTTTGTATTTGTCAATTTTTCTACAGATGTTTTGTGGTTTTCATTGGAAAACATTTTTTCCAGTTTTTGGCCAAAAACAATAAATAAATAAAAAATAAAATGGGCCTGTCTCTAGTCTTACTGAAAGTTTTTTGCCCACCAGCTGAATTTGTTTCAGTTTTTGCCCCCAAATTGATTTTTTTTAAAAACATTTGGTTTTTGATTCCTGGAAACCGAAAAAATGGGGAGGCTCTCTTTTTTTCCCCAGTTTTCAATTGCCAAGAACTGATTTTCTAAAAACTGTTTATTTTTTATTTTATTTTAAAAATCTGAATTTTGGGATGTTTTTGTTTGCTGAAAAAAAATAGATGCGTGTTAATGAAAAACTTAAAAAAATTATTGCCTCCCCCAAAGCCATTTTTCTTCAAAAGAAATGTTTAGAATTTAAAAAAAATTCTACTCTACTAACCATGTGCCATTAACTGGGAAAGCCAGTCATTTCAGACTACCATCTCTTCCTCCAGGTTGCAAAAATCCCCTTGAAAGTGGAAATCTCCGGTACCATTAGAAGTGCAGATTGTACGTACTTTGGTATAGGGACCATTTTATTCCATTCTGTTTGTACAGTGCCTAGCACAATGTGGTCCTGATTTACGACTGGGGCTCCCAGGCACTAGCAATACAATTCCTGGATGATTCGAAAAAGGCAAATGTAGTGCCCATCTTTAAAAAAGGGAAGAAGAAGAAGAATCTGGGGAACTACAGACCGGTCAGCCTCACCTCAGTCCCTGGAAAAATCATGGAGCAGGTCCTCAAGGAATCCATTTTGAAGCACTTGGAGGAGAGGAAAGTGATCAGGAACAGTCAACATGGATTCACCAAGGGCAAGTCATGCCTGACCAACCTGATTGCCTTCTATGATGAGATAACTGGCTCTGTGGATATGGGGAAAGCGGTGAATGTGATATACCTTGATTTTAGCAAAGCTTGTGATACAGTCTCCCACAGTATTCTTGCCAGCAAGTTAAAGAAGTATGGGCTGGATGAATGGACTAGAAGGTGGATAGAAAGCTGGCTTGGTCATCAGGCTCAACAGCCTGATGTCTAGTTGGCAGCTGGTATCAAACGGAGTGCCCCAGGGGTCTGTCCTGTGTGCCCTTGTTGCCAAGAAGGCTAACAGCATATTGGGTTGCATTAGTAGGAGCATTGCCAGCAGATAAGAGAAATGATTACAGTATTCCCCTCTATTTGGCACTGGTGGGGTCAACTCTGGAGTATTGCGTCCAGTTTTGCCTCCCATCCCTACCCCCACTACAGAAAGGATGTGGACAAATTGGAGAGAGTCCAGCAGAGGGCAATGAAAATGATTAGGGGGCTGGGGCACATGACTTATGTGGAGAGGCTGAAGGAACTGAGCTTATTTAGTCTGCAGAAAAAGAGTGAGGGAGGATTTGATAGCAGCCTTCAACTACCTGAAGGGGGGGGTTCCAAAGAGGATGGAGCTCGGCTGTTCTCAGTGGTGGCAGATGACAGAACAAGGAGTAATGGTCTCAAGTTGCAGTAGGGGAGATCTAGGCTGGATATTAGGAAAAACTATTTCACTAGGAGGGTGGTGGAGCACTGGAATCTGTTACCTAGGGAGGTGGTTTTTAAGGCCCAGCTTGACAAAGCCCTGGCTGAGATGATTCAGTTGGGGTTGGTCCTACTTTGAGCAGCGGGTTGGACTAGATGACCTGCTGAGGTCTCTTCCAACCCTAATCTTCTATGATTCTATGAAATAATAATTGCTGACTGCTGATTTGTTTTGAACTTCAATAATGCTATTCCAGTGGTGGTTGTTTGTTAACCTTTCTGGCTTTAGTCATGTCAGTAGTCCTTTTGTCTTCAATGTGACCTATAATATTAACCATTTCTGCTTTCTCCAGTTCCCTCTGAAAAGCCAGTCTTCCTCAGAAAATAACCTCAGTTCCATTTTTCTTTACTAGCATGATTCCGATTAGCATACAAGTATTGTACATAAAAATGGCAAAATCACTTCTGTGTATGTAGCTTTATTCTCGTTCCTTTATTTCATTTGTCACACTCTTAAGATTTGTCTATAGATCTGGAGTAAGTACCGAGGGCCAGATCCTTGGTTGGTGTAAATCAGCATAGCTGTATTGGCTATCTGATGTATGCCGACTCAAGCACGTAGATGGCTTTCAGCATAGACACATCTGGCAGGTTTATTGTTTTCTGCTATTCCTGAATGTTCGTTCACAACATTCTGTATATTTGTCTTCTCTAGTCTTAGTACACAACAGTAAAGGAGATAGGCAGATGAGTACAGAGGGAAGAGAGAGCTATTTTAGGTGCATTTTCTCTTCTGTGCTAGCTTTGCTATAGACATACCCCAGAGAACTACCTGTCCCTTTTTGCTCATCCACCAGCTGAAACATCCCCCCACAGCTATGTCTGCCATCTCCGCTCTACACGGGCGCCCCTTCTCTCTGGGTGTAGCTCTTAAATACAAGATTCAGCTCTCTGCACCAACTCTTCACCCAGGTATTCAGGTTCCTACTCCATACCTGTTTATTTCCGATTGCTCCCCTATGTGGTCGTCTTTATGAAATTTCCACCTGAGAATATTCTTGCAGGGAACAGGGTCCTGACCCACAGAATGGGTGGTGGGTTTGGCACCCATACCCATAGATCCGATGAGATCCAGAAGGATCACGGTGAATATGCAGGAGGCAAGACCTGTCTGTAAGCAGACTCTGTGCTTCTGCTCTCCCTTATCTACTCCCAGCACTCTATTGCATTCCTTATACGGCACTCATCACCTAAGTCCCTTCCAGGAAAGCCTTAAGCAATATGACTATCATGTAATCCATGTGGTTCTTCTGGCTCTGGCAGAGCCCAAATGGGCATTCTATAGAATGGAAGAACTCAGGTTTTACAGCAGAGTATCTACTGGTGTCTAGGGCAAGGAGAGCAAGAGAGAGAGATGTGAATAGTGCACCTGACCCCCAGCCTGCCCCTCTTGTCTCTCTTCCCCTGTATGGATCCATGACAGACTCTTCACTGGGTCAGGGAACAGTGGGGGATGGATCTGTGGAGACAACACTTCCCAACCCGCAAACAGGCAGGCAGGGGCAAATGACAGGTGGAGGAATGCCCTCCACAAACCTGGGGGAATAATCTGCTGCCAAGTTACAGATTGTATTATTTAGCTCGCTCCCAGTTGTGGAGCCCATTCGCCAAGACCTCCAATCTAGTTTGCCACACAGCGCTTGCTTCAACTTGAATTCCCCCAGCAGCCTTTCTCCTTGAGACAATATATTTCCTACCCTGGTACTTAGAAAACAATTAGTCGTTCGGAATTATGGTCGTCATGATTGTGGATGGCGCTATTTGCATATTTACACATAAGTGAGCATGATGCTATTTGCTGATTCTTAAAGCATGTTACTTTATCAGGTAATGAAACCAATCAGGGAGCATATCAGATACAGCTCAAGCTAGCTGATTAGATGTCCTGCTATATTCTACATCTATCAGATCTTTCTCTCTTTCATTTTGCCACCTCACTGTTCACAGCCAGCCAGAAATAGATCAAAGGTGCATCTTAGCAGTGTTGGTTCATATTGTTTCAAGTTCCGATCTGCTTCCATTTCCCATGTACAATACTGTACCCAGGCTCCATTCATTTCACACAGTAATCACTTCCCATTCACAGTGCACTGCCCCTAGTAGTAACTATTCATATGTTGTCTTAGCCGGTTCCCCAGTCATTGCCCTATATCAGAGCTCAACAAGTTCCCATTCATATTATTAAGCAATTATTAAGCAGACATTTCACATCCTTTTTCATTTTTTCCTTTTGATTCATAATTGAATCAAATTTTAAACCCATCTAGGAAATTATCCCCGGAATTTAAGTAATGTCTTATAGCAGCTTTGAATATTTAAATGTATGTGTGGGTTTTTTCCCCTCTCTTCTCCTGTACCTCTGGTAAACAGTTCCCCCCCCCCCATTTAAAAGTATTAGAGATGACATCACAGCTCACTAAAATGTTCATGTTGCTTTAACTTTCAATGCATTTTTAATGGCTGACTCAAATTTCACCCAAGCTGGCTCCTTTTCAGAGCCTGACATGGTGGATCATGGAGCCAGATTTCCTGTCTTGTGTTTACCAGGTATAAAAGCCAAAGGAGTTAAGTGCACAATACTGTGATTTTTTTTTTAACTTGGGTAATGTTGTACATTATCAGCCAGGCACACTGTCTATCTCTAGGAACTTATATGGACACCATTACTGTGGCACCTCATACTCTTTAATGTAGTTATCCTGATAACACTCCTATGAGTGAGAGACGTGCACATCCCCATTTCACAGATGGGGGAACTGAGGCCCAGCAAGAGACTAAAACTATGTCTACACTTATGGCAGCATGTAGAATACAGGCACTACGCACCACTATGAAAGGCAGGCTCTGACCACACTTATCATTGCAGTGTGGCAAGGAAAGGCTCAGGCAGGGGGAGGCAGCGGGACATTACACTGCTAAAAATAGCATTGTTGACATGGGGGGCACTGCTTGGGCATGTAGGGAGCCTGGGTAGGATATATATACCCTGGAGATTCAGGCATGAACCCTGGAGGTTCACCTAAGCCATCCCTGCTATGTATACCCATGCCAGCTGGGCATACTGTGTCTGCACTCTCTGCTGCCATGAGCATAAACATAACTTCAGTAACTTGCCTGAGATCACCCAGGAAGTTTGTGGTAGAGCAAGGAACTGCACCCCAATTTCCCAAGCACTCTAACCATGGGACCATCCTTCCTCTTCTACAAAGTGATAACAGTCTAGGGCCCCAATCCTACGAAAAGCTCCGTGCAGAACTCCAACAGTCAATGAGACTCCACTCAAGGTCCACCCTGCACAGAAATCTTTTCCGGATGGGAGCTTCGGTATTATATATCATTAGTATAAAAGCTTCTGACGTATCACCAAAGTAAAAATGGCTGTCTAAAAGACTTAGACCAGTTGCAAGTTGAAAATTATTTCACAACCACCATGCTCCTTGCTAACAGAAGTTTCACATTATTGTTGTTATTGGTGTTATATTCTGAGTATGAACAATAAGCTCCCTGCTGTGTAAAACAAGGAAGAAAATGCAGCTGTGAAGGTATCTAAGGTGCTTAGTTAGAGGTAGGCAGGACAGCCTAAAGAGACTCAGGCATAAGTAAAATATGCAAGAGACATAGATTGTAAAGTCAAATCATATCGTAGTGATTTCTTTTAGAGTGGTTTCTAATATTCATTGCTGCAGAATTTAAGGCTAATGAATATCACATTTGGTGAAGTCCATCACTTCATAGTGAAGGGCTTATGTTTCAAATGACAAGAGATGCGCCATTGTGGTGGTCTACAGCCTGATCCAACGCCCACTCTAGTCAAATGAAAAATCTCCATTGGCTTCAATGTGCTTTGAATCTAGTGAAAATTACTCCAGTTGTTTTTGGTTTTGTACAGTGAATTTAGTTCTTGTGAAAGGCAATAGCATAACAGCGCTTAAGAAAGAAGGGCCAGATCCTCAGACCATGTAAATCAACATAGCTGCCTTGAAGTCAATGTTGATTTACAGCAGCTGGGGATCTGACCCTAGATCTGTGGAAACAAGATGAGCTCCCCTGGGCTTTCATCTTATGGCACAGGCATTTGCGCCTGTGCCAAGTGGATTTAAGACACTATTTTGCTACTCTGGTACTCCCACTTTACCCGGATGCAAATGACACTATTGTGTGCCAGGCAGTGGAGAATCAAACCCTCTGTCATAAGAACTTAAGGTGGGGAATGATACCAAAATATATTAGAGTCGAGCCAGAGAGATTTAAATATATGCAAACACTTTCTAGCTAATGCAAGGTGGGTGGAGAGGGTTGTTAATCAGATGGGAGCTTTACCTTTCTACCCATTATGAATAACAGCAGGCTTTTCTAATTACTCTCTGAAATGCCCTCCTCATTCACATATACTTCTAGGAATAATGATGCATTTTCTAGGAGAGATTTCATCCAGCTATTTGGTTCCTTCTTCCCAAACACCCCCATCCCACAGCTGAGATAATATTTTGAGGCCAGCAGTAGATAGGTACAGGTGAATCATACTTACCAGCTGGTGGTAGCACTCTCTATTCCAAAGAACCTCTAACGGTGGGGTTTGTTATGATAGTGAAAGTAGATTTAGCACCTGTTCCTATTGTGGTTAAAGCCATCCAGTTGTTTAACTTCAAGTGAACGTCACACAGCTATTGTGAGATACTGTTTGGGAATGGGGAGGGATAGCTCAGTGGTTTGAGCATTGGCCTATTAAACCCAGGGTTGTGAGTTCAATCCTCGAGGGGGCCACTTAGGAATGTGGGGCAAAATCACTACTTGGTCCTGCTAGTGAAGGCAGGGGGCTGGACTCCTTGACCTTTCAAGGTCCCTTCCAGTTCTAGGAGATGGGATATCTCCATTTAAAAAAGAAAAAATGTCAAAGCAGTGATGTTTTTTTTTTTAAGGTATGATAAGCTATGTTAGTTATAAATATTGGGACTGTGGGGGAGGAGAAGGAGAGGGGAATTATATACTTTAAAATTAAAATAATGTGGAAAAGATGTGACAGTGCGGTGTTGGTGAAATCAGTTAGCTCCCCGAGGACTGGGTTGCGAGAAAGAGAAGTCATCATTCTTGTGGCATATTTTTGACAACTCCTTTTAACCCAATCCCATTGAACTCCTTGTACCACTGAGAAAAGTAAAGCAAACACAAAGGCTAGCAAATGAACTTTTAATCTGGGAAGGAGCTGAAAAAAGGCACAACTTAAAAAGAACAGCAGATGTCAAAAGCAGGAACTATGACATGTCTGAACATTAGCACTTCCCCCTCCTATTCAATGCACCTCATCTTCTCAAATATGCTAGTGCTGTCATCCACAACAACAAAGACTTGGGAACTAATCCAATGTCCACAAAAGTCAGTGAGAGCCTTCCCATTGACTTCAATGGATACTGACTCAGGCCAGAGGTGGTTGGGTGTTGGTTTGTTTGGGTTTTGCTTCTCAGGTAAAACTTTTTCCGCTTCCCTGTTTAGCGAGAAGAAGTAATTGGAAGTTTTGGGGATCTTGACTTGTTTGCGTGAGTTGACAGCCCAAGAGTATTCGCCAAAAGTTGGGAAAGTGCCAAGTTTTCATTAAACCTCTTGTAAACTCAAAACTGCAGTCCCGCGAGGCTACATCTGGCAAGGAAGCCATCTGCGATTCGTATAGTCTTGCTCCAACAAAACGACAACAGTGTGAAAAACTCTTTTCTCTGGTCGGCAGTGAACTGTAAAAGTAACATTAGTAATAGCTTCTGCAGGCTCAGTAATGCCATAATTGACATTGGCTTAAAGCGCAACCCCCCAGCTGCGAACTCTTGCCAAAGTTCTGGATTGATTCATATCATCCTTTAAAAATGTAGGTTATAGTCAATAGTCCTCTTAGACACTGGTCTCCAGTTTAGCTTTGGCACGGATCTGTTGCTGAAGGATTCTGTTGCAAAGTACCAAAATCTTCAAAAAAGCCTCATAACCTCACCTCCTAAAATGCGGCTGTGGCTGACTGAAGCCATTTGCATTATCCATAAACAGGATCTATATTTCCAGTTGTTTAAAAACCTGCAGTTTCATAGAGGAGTGCACACTGCACCTAGTAATCTGTTATAGCTGTAGCAACATGACGTGCTGCATTTTATTTAATGCAGAGCCCTAGCTAGGAGATTGGGCTATAAGCCATGTGCACATATGTTTCTTGGATGCCTGATATTTTCATCTTGCTTCAGATGATCTGAACTGTTAGGGGCTTCCATTTATAGCATCCGGGATTTTTTCCAGAATATGTTGTGATTACCCCCACCCCAGCCCCCTTTACTCCCGCCCCATCAAAAAAATACAGATCCCTGCAGATGTCCAATAAAAAAAAGAGGAGAGGCCAAGAAAACAGTGATCTGCTCAGATCTCGTGAAAAATAAACCATTCCCTAGTTTCTTTGTGTTTAAAAGCTTGGGGCCCGTTTTACCGAAATCCTAGCAATGCTATTTAAAGATCTCTATGGGACCGTGCAGCATTAAGAGACTGCTTGCTTACTGATGGGGAATGTTTAGAAAAACAGCACCTCAAACCACCAAGACTCCCATTTTCACTTCTCCCGTTCTACACTTATTTTAGATAGGTCAAGTTGAAATGCAGTGGGATTTATTATCTTATTTAGACAAGTAAGTAGCAAACTCTAATGGACCGAATCCTGAGTCCCTTACTCAGTCATTTCTGGTGGCAGTGAGAATTAAATTCAAGGAAGGGAAGAGTTAAAAAAAGAGTAAGGGCCATAAGATCATTGGAACAATGGGCACTGGATTTGGCCCATGTGTAGAAATGTGACGGGATCAATACTTACAAAGATCAAAGACGGCTTTGCACGTAGCGTGACTGCTGTTCAGACAAACAGAACCTGGGAATTGAGGGCGGATGGAGGGAAGCGGAATCACCTACATACATTTTTTTAGAAATATTCCAGCTCCAGCGAAGTGTCAAGGGGCCAAAATCAGAGCTGTTGTAAGCAGGTGCAACTCTGTTGTATTCAATCAGCCGCTTACATCAGATCTGACTCAATAAAGGGCAAAAAATGTCAAAGGCCAAACAGTGAAGAAACTGAAAGCTGATTGGTCAGATCCTTGGTCCTGCTAAGGAGCTGAAGTTGTGCTGGGAGACAAGGCAGGGCTGGTTGGGCATGGAAGGAGGCATTCCGGGGGGAGGAGGAGGAGGAGGGGCCAAAGTGTGTTTCATTTCTCTGATTGCTGAATGGTGGAACAATCCCTAGAACATTGTCCTAGCCCTCCACTGCTCTAACTTACCCTGCAGCTGGCCCAAAATCAGATAGGCATAAAGGTGACTTAGAGCTCCCTTTGGCTTCTCCCTTTGGCTCCTCCCTTCAGCTGCACCACGCATGATCTCATCACAGCAGAGGACTGTGCCCAATTCCCAGTATTTACGTTGTGTACTTCGTTCTTTTACAAACACCTAATCTGCGCTCTCACACCCACTCCCTGTTGTCTCCTCGCTCACTGAGACTCACCAGTCCAAGTGCCAGAGGCACAAGCCACACAGGCTGCCAGAAAGACATGTCAGAAATAAACAATTCAAGACAAAAGTCATGATGCCAGGATCCTGCTCCAAACATTCCCATCCATTGGCTCCCACACTTGGCACAGTTTGAATCTCCCACAAGCTCAGTTAACTAACCTGTGGTCTTTTCTTTCTTTCTTCTTTCTTTTTGTCAGGCTTGCTCTTTGAGTCTATGGGATGCATTCATGGCCAGCTTATTGGGTGGGAGACAGAAAGCCCATAAGCTTTAAGGGGCTTGATCACCAGAGCTCTCAACTCCGACAGTTTGATGCAGCTCCACAAAGAAAGGGGTATGTTCTCTTTTCAGTTCACGGGAGTTAGGCAGGCACATCAGAAGGAGGAGAGTAGCCCCCAGCATGGGTAAGACAAAATGCAGACAAATATTTTCTACCATTGTTTAGACAAGCACCATAGAACTCTGAATGAACCCTCACAAAAATCAGCGGTTCTCGCCTCACTGTTGTATGAAAGGTGCTAGTCCTTAAACAAGTCAAAACCCATCTACTCAGCATTCATATCACATGTTGACTCCTGCAGTCCTTCCTGCCTCCAGATGTAGGATTAGAACACATAACAGAAAAGGCTGGTGATGACTATTGTTTGACCTTAATTCACTGTTTTTAAAAAAAGGAAAAATATTCCACGCCTATGTAGGACTTCAGAGTAGTCACTATGCTACACACCAAGGCCAGGCACAACTGAATTAGAACTCTGATCCTCCTACAAACGCCTACCACTAGAGCTAAATGTGACCCTCCTGTAAGTATTAGTGGCATAGGGTCTGTGACTTGGGTGTGCAGTTCTTATTCCACTCAACAGCATAGACACATATACTAGCCAGCTCATCACAATACACAAAATAAGCTTTCTATTACTGATGACACCAAAAAAAGAAAAGAAAAAAAGAAAAAGAAAGCCCTATAAACCTTAGGGCCAAATTATAGCTTGGAATACACAGAACCCAAGTCAGAATTTTTCCACGTAGCCGTAGTGTCCAACATTAATTATTTCCTAATGTTCCCTCTTTTAAATCCCATGTTTGAATTGTAGTTCATTATACCTTTTTTTTTTGGTACAGATTGGGGTGACTAGTGGGCTATAAGATCAGACGTATGTTTCACTATTCCTGGGTAAACAGGGCCAGGAAGATGATTGTAATAAAGAAAAATATATAATGTAGGCTTGGAGAGAAGTGGGAAAACAAGCAAAATGAGCAGAGGGTAGCCACTTCCTCCATTTGTAGATTGATACAGGAAGACCATTACTAAAATACTCAGTCACTGTCATTTAACTCCAGCTAGACTACAAAGGATTTATAGCACAACCTCCCTATTGGGGCGTTGCAGAAATTGTGGTGCTATCAGATCCTTTCTGCATTTCAGGTGGAGTTACCCAGGATTTTTAGGAGCGTCTTTTATCCCATTATCCTTAATAAGTGCCAGCGACTTTGGGACTCATTAGTTTCGTTGCTAGGTATGAAGATGGAGGAAGTGTGCAGTGAAAACAGTAGACAACCAATATCATTTTCTGGCTGCTGCATCAAGGCTCTTTAGGGCAGGGTTTGTCTTTTTATTATGTGTGTTCTGTATCTAGGATCATATTAGCGGCTAGCTGCTGAAAAACATGACACTTAGGGGCAGAGATCCCCTCTGTATTCAGCTGTAAGATTGTTAGAGTGCAAATGGCCAAGTGGTCAGGATAGGTTCCCACCCATCCTGGAGGGTTAATGGAGGATGCCAGTATGAAGGCTCCTGAATCCCCCATGATACTGTGGCGCCATCACTTACTCAACATTTAATTCATTGTTTGTGCTGTGAGAAGCCAAACACCAGATGTGTATCTAGAACAATGTGATTCTGATCCCCTGTTGGGGCCTCTGGGTTTTCATAAATAAAAATGCTAGAAGACAATCAAATATAACAATATACAGTGTAACAGTGAAATAAATAAATAACATTTGAAGAAGCCTGACTGCTCAAATGGGATTGAGTCTTTTAACCAAATATGGAGACATTTTGTGCATGAAAAAACTAACCCATATAAGAAGCCACAAGAAGGAGAAGAATCTAGAATTCTGGATTCCTTTCTTTGGACCAAATTCTGAGGTTCTTAATTAAGTTTTTAGTCTTAATATTTCATGATTTAAAATTAACATGCTGGACTATTTTAGAAAATGCGTTATTTTAGAGTGTAGGCTCAGATGGTTTGGTCATATAAAGCACTATGTGGGCATGTCGAACAGATCAAGACTGAAGAAAAAAGACAGAGAGGCTGACCCAAGAAGAAGTAGTGGGATTTCATAAGGGAAGATCTGTTAACATGTGGTATGATCAAGGATATGGCATTGAACAGAGCACTTGGGAGGGAGAGGACTTACAGACCAGACCCCATTTGATGGTCTTAACACAAGGAAGAAGACGACTATCTTAGAAAATGGCAGACAATTAAGTTGTGGTTTATTCACACTGATAGTGCTGATCCAATCCAACTGGAGTTTACATTGAACTAAATATTGTGTCTCTCTACTCAATCCTCACAGCTTGAAATCAGCTTGTATGTGTTTCGCAACAATATGGAATCAGTAAGATCTCCTTGGAAAAGGGAAATGTTGCAATGCAAATGTTGAAAACCCATTCCCTTGTCTGATTTGTAAATAGGGTACAGGAAGACAAAAGAAAGTCAGGTTTGGCATCTCAAACATTTGCATGGGTTGCTTTTTTTTTTTTTTTTTTTTAACAAAGCCTTTTCTCTGACTTTCCTAGCATTCACAGACAGTGGCCCCAAGTGATGATACAAATTACCTTTCAATCTGTTAGCATTTTTAAAAAATACTGCATTCTAAGTAGAGATTTGCTGAACAGCTATAAATGAAAGCAGAAATTTGCCAAACCGCAGGCAAGTACATTATCTGTTTATGCACTCTCCTTCTGGCAGCTGTTGGGATCAGAATACCAAGTAACATATAGCCTCGTGTTTTTGTTACTAACATTGCATCTTGTTACTGATCTAACAACACTAGCAACATGACAACTCATCAGCTTCCTATTAGAGTTGTGACATTTCCAGTAGAAGAGTAGTGCACTGAACAGCAGCTAGCCAGGTAGTAATGTCAGAGGTGGGGACATTTCACAGATGATTGATCAGTAATATATAAAAGCAATTGATGAAGTGCCACGTTATTGGCATCTGTTACTAATTAATAAGATGGCAGGCTGGTATGAAGCGATGCTATTTGTGCTATTTTGCTGCTATGTATCATTAGTAAATCATTTGATAAATCTACCTCTCCTCGTCTTTCGCATTACTGTGGACCAGATCCTGGTCCTTGCTTTGTATCAATGCAGGTAAAGAGCCCCCGATTTCCCTGAATTTCCTACCTGTACTGAGGCTAGCAGTGTGTGGGAAGAGCAAATGTTTCCAGGCCACTGCCCTTCCCAAGCAGGTGGGCAGGCAGGAATGGGAAGTGACTTGAGCCTTAGCTCCATCCCCCTCATGCTCCAGTCAGCAGAGCTGAGCTAGTGTAGAAGCCAGTGTGGATAGCTCAGTGGTTTGAGCATTGGCCTGCTAAACCTAGGGTTGTGAGTTCGATCCTTGAGGGGGCCATTTAGGGATCTGGGGTAAAAATCTATCTGGGGATTGGCCCTGCTTTGAGCAGGGGGTTGGACTAGATGAGGTCCCTTCCAACCCTGATATTCTATGATTCAAAGTAAGCTGGAAACATGCTGGTGCAGTTTACTTTCATCCTGAAGAAAGGAGGATGCAGGGATCAGATGGCAATTCTATGAAGGAAGGAGAATCTACACTGCCTAGCTACGTGCTGTCCCTAGATGGTGAAAGATTATAATCAAGCCCTCCACACTTATAACATGAAGAGAGATGATAGGCTAAACTGGAATAAAGAGTTAGTGCTTAAAGTACTGCTCCCAGCCATGCTAGTGCCGAGTGTTGATAATTCTTGGTGCTACAAATGAGCCCAAACAAGAACTCTGAATCCACACATCCCTGGACTTTGGGCATTCTGGATCCAAACTTAGTTTCATGGACCAATCTCTAACTGGTCCCGTCTTCATGTTCAGTTGGACTGTGTGATGCAGAAGTATTCTCTGGATCCTTCTGTCCCCTGGCAAGGCTTGTTTGCCTGACTGTGAGACGGGTGTGGAAAGAGAAGGATAATCGGAAAAGGGTCAGATAGTTGGAATCAAAACGGTGGAACAAAAATCAGACACAAATAAGAGGCTTGTTGAGCTCACCCCATTCCTTGTGAGAGACACACTGTCATAGGATCTGGGGCTTTATTCTCACTTACAGGAGTTAATTTCACCTCTACAGCCCTTTTTACTTGCCACACCGGTGTAAAGGGCCTTGGCTGAAATGTGAATCTTGTCTTTGGGCTCCTACTGCTACATTAAACCATAGCATGCAAAAGCAGAGCTTTGGCTTTCTTCAAGCCATTTCCCCCCTGTTTGCTGGTTTAGTGATGGCTACCCGTTCATAGCTCTCCCAAACCCCCATGAAGATCTTTCCTTCCAACATTTCTCATTCCACTCAAAGGACATTTTGCCATTTCTGCACTTAATAAGGATTTAATCAGAAAACAGTGATGCAATGACTGGTCACCAGCTGAGACTTTTATAGCCACAATGAGTCAGCGGCCAAATCGAAGTCCATCTCTGCCAGAGCTTTCTCGTTCTTACAATGTTACGATCTAGCCAGATTTTTAGTGTTGGGAGCCATTACCAACCACCTCCTAGGCACTGCTTGTGTACTGTGCCAACCGATTGCTTGAACTAGTGAATTAAAACTGTTGCGAGACTCATTCTCCCATATGTACTGTTTGCTGCCCCCTTTCAGTATTGTGCTACAAAATCCTTAACCTCCTTAAAACCGTCGCTGTGGCAGATGTTTTAGTTTAAGAAACAAAAATTCAATTACAAGGCATGACCAATAAAAGGTAGAGGCAGGAAAAAAACAAAATGGCACCATCTGCTTTTACTCCTCCAGCAGCCAGCGGAATAATTAACCACAGCACATGTTCCCTAAGAACTTCACAAATCTTTGTCCATTTGTAACTGCTGCTATGCTGGCTGTTGAGCAATGAGTGGGAGATAATCACCAAGGAAGGCTGCTTATTAGAGCTTGACAATGCAGTTCAGAAACAAGAAGAGCCTCTTTCAACCTTTTGTCCAAAAATGTGAATCATCATGAACAAATCCCGAACCAATTTTGAACATCAAAAATGTTAGCCTATTCTACATTATTTTTGTAAGTGGGTCCAAGCCACCAAGTATGGTTCTTCTGGACTTTGCTTCAATCTCCCCTGAAGTTTGGGGTTGTTCAGAGTCACAGTTTTGGTTTGACACCACCTTTATAAATTCTCTCTAGTGCCATTTCTTTTGACTTCCAATGGCCTTAAGCATTTCCATTCTTAATGGTGGCATTTCTTCTGAAAACTGTTACAGAAGTCATCTTTGTTTGCATTACGAAGGCTTGATCTACACTACCAACTTCTGTCGGTATAACTATGTCACTCATTGGTGTGGAAAATCCAGACTTAAACCAACCTAACCCCCCATGTGGACAGCACTACATAGATGGGAAGGCTTCTCCTGTCAACATACCTACTGCCTCTTGGGGAGGTGGAGCACAACAGGAGAAACTCTCCCATCAGCCTAGGTAGCTGCACTCATGTTGCTGTGGCCACGGCAGCGCTGCAAGTGTAGGAAAACCTTTAGAACCAACATCTGAAGTCATCTGATTAGTGTGCAGGTGGCCCAGATCTAATGTGCTATTACCATGTGCCCTAACTGTCTAGGAAGGACTTTTTGTTTGCTAGGCTGCCAGAGACAGAAACTGTCAGGTAATACAATAAAGTCACAATGTAAGCATGAAAATATCAGAGTAAAACTCCAGATAGAGTGACCAGACAGCAAGTGTGAAAAATTGGGACAGGGGGTGGGGGGTAATAGGAGCCTATACAAGAAAAAGACACAAAAATCGGGACTGTCCCTATAAAATCGGGACATCTGGTCACCCTAACTCCAGAAGACCACAAGGAATTTCAGATTCGTAGCCCTGCACCAGTGACAGATCACTCTGGGATGTTCCCTTCCATTACATTTCGGTGTCATTTTAGAAAGTCTTTCTTCCACTACCAAGTCAACCCCTTTCTCCCACCCCAGCCCATACACACACATGCACACACTTTCTCCCAAGGCAGTTTTTTTCTCTCCTATGGTACTATCACAAGCCAACAGCAGCAACAAAAAAACACACAAATGTCCACAGATTAAATCCCCCCATATTTACAAAAAAAATGCCCTTCTGTTGTGGGATACCAAGCTTGCTGTGGTGTGTTAGGAATGAAGTCATCTATTGAATCCCGTAAGAAACATAGTAATCAACTGTGCAAGTGACCAGAGTGCAAATGAAATCCCCAAGGGAGTTCTGACTTGCAGGCTTTCATTTTGGAAGAGTGTGCTGGTTATTTATTTATTTACTTAATTATTTATTTCTTTGTTTGTTTGTTGGAAAATAAGGACGTTGCTTCAGGGCCGGCTCTAGGCACCAGCAAAACAAGCTGGTGCTTGGGGCAGCACATTTTTAGGGGCGGCATGGCCGGCGCCAGAATGCCGCCCCTAAAAATGTGCCCCGGCTGCCCTAGCTCACCTCCGCTGCTGCTGGCGCGTGAAACAGTTGTTTCACGCGCCGCGGCCGCTCGGGGTCTCCCCCTCCCTCCCAGGCTCTCGCGCGCCAGCAGCAGCGGAGGTGAGCTAGGGCGGCCGCGGCCACTCGGAGTCTCCCCCTCCCTCCTTCCCTCCCAGGCTCTCAAACAGCCGTTTCACGCGCCGCTGCTCTCCCTCCCAGGTTTGAGAGCCTGGGAGGGAGGGGGAGACTCCGAGTTGCCGCGGCGCGGGTGCCGCTTCTCCCCCTCCCTCTTAGGCTTGAGAGCCTGGGGGGAGGAGGCAGGGCTAGGGATTTGGGGAAGGGGCGGAGTTGAGGCAGGGCCGGGGGTGGGGTAATTAAAAAACGGGGGGGGGGGGGCGGCCAAAATTGTTTTTGCTTTGGGCGGCATAAATGCTAGAGCCGGCCCTGCGTTGCTTATGTTCAAAGGCAGAAGAAGCTACTTTATGTGAAGAAAACCCAGCTGCTTTCCATTTTTAGTGCATTCTACATTCTTCAGAAAGAATATGAACAATTGTTGAACAAAATAACGGTGGTTTTGTTTTCACTTGATTGAAAAATGAAATGCCGGATTTCTGACGATTTTGTCGACAAAGCAGTGTGACAAGAATAAGTTTCATTAATAGCTACAGCTTTTATGTAAATGTTTTAGTGGGCAAACCGCTCTTAAGAAACCTGTAGCTGACTTGATGAGCTTGTATCCAAGTATTTGTACACTGTCAAATCTGATGAATGCAAACTGGCCAAATATCTGGTGATGAAGTATGGAGAAGAGTTAACCTATAAAGTATCCTGTATTCTAACAGCCTGTTTCTCCATTAAGCTTTTTTTTTAAAGACACCAATAGAACATATAGTACTGTATTGTCTGTGTGCTGTAAAAAACATTAGCTTTGTCAACTGAATGCTTAACTCCTGAAGGTATTTGCAACAGCTGGTGCTGAGGTGAAGATATTGCACCCTCTTTATTTTTGATTGAAAAGTTACATTTGGTTTTATGTGGTCACATGATCACCAGGTTTCGCCCAAAATAAAACTGAAATTTAATTATTATTACTATTTGTAGTATGGAAACACCTAAGATGCTGGCCCAGACCACCAGTGTTCTTGGCTGTGTACACATGGATGGTCCTTGTCCCAAAGAGCTTCCAATCTTAAATCCAGTTGGACAAATTCTACAGGGTGGCTGCTCCAGGGTAATGGAGGCAAAATACATTTACACAGCCTCTTTCATCTGGAAAACCAAAGCATTCTGGGCTTAATTCTGAAACAAAGGGCAAGCATAAATGGTCAGTTTTTACAAGGGAGAGAGGTAAATAGTGGTATCCCCCAGGGGTCTGTCTTGGAACCAGTACTGTTCAACATATTCATAAATGATCTGGAAAAGGGGGTAAACAGTGAGGTGGCAACATTTGCAGATGATACAAAACTACTCAAGATAGTTAAGTCCAAAGCAGACTGTGAAGAGTTACAAAGGGATTTCACTAAATTGGGTGACTGGGCAACAAAATGGCAGATTAAATTCAATGTTGATAAATGCAAAGTAATGCACATTGGAAAACACAATCTCAACTATGCATATAAAATAATGGGGTCTAAATTAGGTGTTACCGCTCAAGAAAGAGATCTAGGAGTCATTGTCAGTAGTTCTCTGAAAACATCCACTCAATGTGCAACGGTAGTCAACAAAGCTAATAGAATGTTGGGAATCATTAAGAAAGGGATAGATAATAAGACAGAAAATATCATATTGCCTCTATATAAATCCATGGTACGCCTGGAATACTGCATGCAGATGTGATTGGAAAGATATATTGGAATTGGAAAAAAGTACAGAAAAGGACAATAAAATTATTAGGGGCATGGAGCAGCTTCCATATGAGGAGAGAGTAATAAGTTTGGGACTTTTCAGCTTGGAATAGAGACAACTAAGGAGGGATATGATAGAAATGTATAAAATCATGACTGGTGTGGAGAAAGTAAATAAGGAAGTGTTAGTTATTCCTTCTCATAATACAAGAATTAGGGGTCACCAAATGAAATTAATAGGCAACTGGTTTAAAACAAACAAAAGGAAGTATTTCTTCTCACAATGCATAGTCACTCTGTGGAACTCTTTGTCAGAGGATGTTGTGAAGGCCAATACTATAACAGGGTTAAAAAAAAAAAAAAGTTCATGGAGGATAGGTCCATCAATATATATTAGCTGGAATGGGCAGGGATGGTGTCTCTAGCCTCTGTTTGCCAGAAGCTGGGAATGGGCGACAGGGAATGGATCACTTGATGATTACCTGTTCTGCTCATTCCCCGTGAAGCCCCTGCCATTGGCCACTGTCGGAAGACAGAATTCTGGGCTAGATGGGGCTTTGTTCTGACCCAGTTTGGCTGTTCTTATGACTTCAGCAGCAAGAGGCTTACTTGTGAGTGGGTTTGTAGTTAATCAAGGGTAGCTGAAGATTCCTCATGAGCAACACTCAGAAGTGGGACTTACTATATCTTTAAAAATATGCGGTGCCCACTTCTTCCAGTGCTGGCACTTGTACAAGGGGCAGGGCCTTGTTGGTCCCATGCCCTCCACCCTCTCTAGGATTTCATATGACTCCCGCCACCGCTATATTCTGTGTACTTGTGTACTGTGTACTTCATGTTGCATCCATGCAACAACCTTCATGCCCTCTTTGAACTAGAGCCCACTGATGGCTATGCAAGTCTGGTCAGCCCCCACCACACAATGCACTCAGCTTTCTGGTTGTCTCCTGCAGGTGTGAACTGGAGTTAGCCACAACTCAGTCCTAACTATGTAAGCTTCACAGTACTTACGTATTGTTACACCTATTGTTAAACTAAGGATTGTTGAGGTTAAGTGACTTGAACAAGATTTCATAATAAATCATTGGGAAGACAGGGAATAGAACGCAGGAGTCCTGGCTCCCTGCCTCTTGCTTTAACTACTAGATCAATTACTTATCTATAAAATATTGTATTCCACCCTTGAATTATCATTAAAGGCCCTTTCCCAATGGGCCAGCAATGCTAATATGTATTTACTCTTTTAACCATTATATATGCAGCAAGAGCCCTGGGATCCCATGCATTTCATATCTGGAAATAACATAAATGACTCCATCACAGATATACACCTTGGAAAATAGGGAATCATAGCTAGAGCAGAATGCTGCAAATGTTGGCATTCTAGCATTGAGGGGTTTAACCATTTGGTAACAAGAGTTCCTAGTGCCACTATAGTCATGAGTGTTACATCTCCCATCCCCATTATTATCAGTGTACTTTGTTTATCATCTTCGAGAGCTCTCTGTTTGTCTGGGAAGCATTTCAACATAACGTTTAATGGTCATCCTCTATATTTGTACTGTATATGGGAGTTCACATCCTCTGCCTCTTCCGCCTCGCCAATGGCTCCCTGGAAGAGAAAAAGCACACGCAAGGAACAGCACAACAAACAGTTCAAAGGGATGGGGGCGGGGGAGAGAACAAAGAATCTTCAACCTTGTAAAAAGTTTATAGTGGAAAAAGCAGTAAAGCCCAGGTCAATACCGGTAAGAGTATTTAAAAAGCATCAGGAAAGCAGAACAAAAGCAAAGATAATTAGGCTTAGATGTACTTCTTCTTGTGCATTTCTTAGACATCATCCATACATGATTTTCCATATATATTTCCAGATGGGAAATATGAGCCCTATTTATGAAAATTACACCCTTTCTTGGGTATTTAACCTCTAGCCTTTAAACAGTGCCTTAAGTCAGCGAATAGTTTTGAATGGGCAAGGTGTTCTTGTGATCCAGTATGGATCCGTAGATAATATACCACTCAGAACGTACTCTTCCCTACCCTTCCAGACACCCATCTTTGTCCTCACATGTCCATTGAAAACAATGTTGTTATAATCATCTTTTGGACCTGTTGTTCTGATGGTTTCAAACACACACACTCCACCCTACCCTTTTTGAGTCCATCCATAGTCTCCTCTTTCCCTACCATATACAATGACATGTTCTTGACCTCACATTTATGAGTTTTGTTTCTTCATATTTATCTGCTTTTGTAGCTTATTGCAGCCTCTAGTCCCCTCCACTCCATCCCCGAGGCCAGTCTGCATTATTCATTTGACCATTTCTTCTACAAACACCTGTGTGCGTTCTTCCATACAGCCCCTTCAGTGTAAAATTCCATCACTGAGCTAGTTGATAAAGCCACTACCAGTCCTCTTTCTAGTCACTCCCCAAGACTAACATGCTACCTATGATAAATTACCATCTGATAATAGCTAAACAGGTAGCCAGCAAGAGATACTGACATCTATTTCATTTCATTTTCCTTGAATATTTCTTATAATGCAAAACAAACAAAAGTTTAATTAGTTGAGACCATCTAATTGTTTGTTTTAACCTCTTTTTGTTGTAACCCACTGGTCAGTGTTTGTTACATGTCCTCTTCTGTGCACAATCCTCACCAGGGCCGGCTCCAGGCACCAGCTGAACAAGCAGGTGCTTGGGGCGG
>NW_020664454.1:1420287-1512750 GCF_002925995.2 Terrapene triunguis | reverse complement strand
TTTTTTTTGCTTGGGGCGGCAGAAATGCTGGAGCCGGCCCTGATCCTCACAGGATGTGAGTCCAGTACAGCTCTCAGCTAAACAGGCTGGCTTTTTAGCTCAAGCTGTGAAGGCCCATGCTCTGAGCTCGAGAGAGCTGTAGTTCAATCTCTGATGTTGGTTTAAATGTAGGGTGACCAGATGTCCTGATTTTATAGGGACAGTCCGGATATTTGGGACTTTTTCTTACATAGGCTCCTATTACCCCCCCACCCCCATCCCGATTTTTCACACTTGCTGTCTGGTCAGCCTATTTAAATGGCAGCTATCACATTGTATCCTGTCTTAATGACCCTGAAAATAAACACAGAAGAAGCATTACTCACAGGAATGCTCTCATTGAAATAAATGAGGCTGTTCATGTGAGTAAAGTTATCCCTTTGTGTAAAGGTTTACTAGACTGAGCTCATGGATTGTAGAATCTTCAAGTCATGGACTGTTTCTTATTACTGTATATTTTTGTACAGCGCTTAACAAGATGGAGCCCTAGCCCTACCTGAGGCCTCTGCGTGTTACTGTAATAATACAATGAATGACAAAATTACTATTGATTTACATTGGACCAGGATTTGGAGTTTTATAAATAAAAAGGAATGCAAAGGAATTCCATTTTGAAACAGTTGTATTTAACGCTCTATGGAGTTCTGCATTTTAAAGTAGCCCTGTGACTCAGAGTAAGCCTGTCTCAGATGAGCAAGCAGGGACTGGAAGCTCTAATCTTAGGCTATCCGTGCAAATTGCACTTTATCAGCTCAGTGATCACACACAACATGGGAGGACAGAAAAGTGAAGATGTGTAAATGGTTGGAGACATCAACACAAGGTATTTAAAATATCGAATGAAGGATATAAAAACCTCTGGTTTTCCTAAATTCTAGCTACAAGTGCTATTGCCAATTGCTTGCCAGGAATAATCAGTCTAGTAAACACTTGGAAGTTCATCAATGTAATTGCCTGGTTCTGCTGGCCTTAACCATACAGAGCACCCATCAAAGTATGTGGAGGAAGACCGTGGGATCAGACCCATGGAAGTTTCTGCTTCATATCTTGGTTTGTCTTCTGGTTTTACTACGTACAGCTGGGCTGTCCCATGGGCAGACTGGTTCCAACTGGGCAAATAGTAAGAAAAGTGATCTGTGACCATTTCAGCAATTTCTAAAGAAAATCTTGCTTCGGTTCTGCTTGCATCCCTTCTTGTTCACACGGGGGTCTGTACAAATGCTCAGGCAAAGTTTTGTTTTTCTGCATGGTCACAGAAAATGAATTTCAGTCCTGGAGCTGATTCAATAAGCAAGACAATGAAAAAATTGTTGGGGGGCAGGAACACTAAACATGCCATGGAGGATGTGAGACCTTTCAAATAAACACATTGAGAGTCTCAGTCCTTCAGTCCATGCCCACCCAAACGTCCACTGATTTCACAGAGACGTTGGGGTCCATGAGTAGTGTAGCTACAGAACCTGGGACTGTGGAATTATGGAAATAGATGCAACTCGTGCATTCACCTGAAGGTGTGATCCAACTTTTCTATTGTTTTCAATTTCATATTAAGAAAATCTTCCCCCTCGTCCTAAAGAGATTACATGCAAAAATCTGTTATTCATGAACTTATTGTCAAGATTGAGATTTTAAACACATAAGAGTATGAAAATGTAAAGTTATCATTCCCATTAAGTCTGCCTCGTTGTACATCCTAAGGCAAAATAAACTAACACCGTAAACAATGACCCAATCAATCCCTGGACAGAGAAGCTTGTTGTTTTGGTAACTGTGGGGCTGGATCCCACATCATTATAAATAAGGGGCAAAAATCCATTAAAATAAATGGAATTACACTGCGGTAAACTGGCTTAAATGAGACCAAACTCAACCAAACATTGATTTTTGCAGTCCTTACTCAGACAAAACACTCATTGATATCAATTGGAGGTTTGTCTGTGCAGAGATTGCCAGATCACAGCCCTAGTACTTTTAAAACTAAACTAGATGACTGCATGATCTCAGATTTTTTTTGCATTGAATCTTTTGTTTCAGTTTAAGCGATTTACTGAAATGTTCCACTGAAACTTGAAAATAATGTTTTTTTTTCTCAATTATTACCCTAATAATTCTCTTGAGATTAAAAAATGTGTTTATTTTGACTCAGACTGTAAAACCACAGAAATAAAACAAGTGTAGGCTGCCAATGCTTTATTTAATTACTCCTCCTATCGCTGAAGCTCTGAGAATAGCTGCTGTTTCCTGCTGAAGAAGGAAACAGTGTTTTCCTTAACTTACATAAATATTACTTCCTTGCTTATACATTTCCCCAGTGTTGGAATCATATAGGAATCTTCCCAGACATGAAGATTGCAGCCTTTTTTAAAAAATTGACCTACACCCAGTTTACCTTGGACTGACTTGGAATGTTTACAATTTCCCGTAAGGAAGTGGTGTGGCTGCATTAATCCTTATGTTCGTGGATAGGGTCACTTGGAGCAAATAGAAGGCACCTCAGCCCTGTGCCTGCCAGCTCTCTTGGAAACAGTCTGACTCCTGATCAGAGAGTGCTGACTACATTTTGACCTCAAGGGAATGCTTCTCTGTGTTCATTTTTCTGTGATTTAAGTCTATAGGCTGTAACATATAATCAAGACTTCCCTTACTAAAAGAAACTCCAGCTAGAACCAAGAGAGTAAAATATAGGCTAGACAAGTAATGCAAGCGTGTGAATGTGGATGGGAAATGCAGAAGAGAGGATCTGAAGGAAGAGCTCCAGTAGAAAAGTAACACTGACATCGAGAATTATTTATATGGCATGTATGTAATCATATGCTACTATACTACTGGGAAGATGCGGTGGTGAACGTCAAACAAAGGATACAGCAGATGCCCAGAATTCCTCTGGATATTTATTACAGCAACATAATAGCATAGCAAAACAAAACAAAGACAAAGGCCTACATTTAGAGTGAAAGTAGAATGGTCGTATTACCACTGTGTATAGCATTAGTGAGAACATGACTGGACTGCGTCCAGTTCTGGAGTCCACAGTTTAGAAAGGATGTTGACAGACTGGAGAGGGTTCAGAAAAGAGCTGCGAGAATGATTTGAGGTATAGAACTGGGTTTCTCACCCCATGGGTCACGACCTAAAATTGGGTCTCCAGAATGCGTCAAAGGATCATGGGGCTGGCTGGGCTCAGCTCTCTGCTCCCGGTGTTGTGACCTGGTGCATGGAGTCAAGCACCGCCGGGTTTTGTCTCAGTCACCCATCCATCATGGGGCTGGCTGGGGCTGGTTTGAGTGAGTGGCACTGTGACCCCATGCACCAAGTCACAACGCCACTCACATATCAAGGGGGCTGGGCCAAACCTGAGGTGGTACTGTGACCCTGGAGGTTGCAATGCCCTGAGCAGTGGGCTGAATCCAGCCAGTCCTGCAGGACAGGAGCCAGGAGGGTGCAGTTCTCCAGTAAATACTGTCCCCTGGATGTAACCCCTGCCCCACAGCCGGGTGACACCCTGTTTTCCATATCCCCACCCTGCCCCCCAGCCCAGGCCCACGATGTACCCTCCCCCACAGTGGGTAACTCCCCTTTTCTCCACCACTCATCCTGGGCCCCAGCCCACAAATCTTCCCTCACTGCGCCTACAGTATCTTCTGCCCCATGACTTTTTTGCTTATTCCTGATGTGATGGCAACTCCCTGTACCAGTATAATCCTGTATAATTTATCATGGTAAGTCTTCTCTTCTAACATATGAGGGAGTCTATGTTGGCTACAACACTGAAAGATAACCTTACATGCAAGAAATATCACTGCAAGCCCTATTGCTAGAGTTGCCCTTATCCATGTTTTCCTAGGATAATCCCTTTTTGAGGTAGCTGTCCTGGGAAATCAGTAAGGGTGTTCAGAACACACTGCCAGCTGTCCAGTTTTATGGGCTCAGCATCATCCCAGGTGTCCAGGTTTTTTGCACCCAACGGTGGCAACATTACATATAGTACATACGTTCCTGTCAGGGTTTATGATCTGACGGGGGAAAGTTACAGTGCTGCTGGTAACCAGGAAAATGTGGTGGTGTGGTGGTCTGCTTGACGAACTAAAATGATGTTGGCTACAATAAGAGAGTCGGGAAAAGAGGGTGATATAGGGACCAGTGGCCTTCCCAAGGGAACTGGTTAGGAAATAACATGCTCAGTCATGTAGCTAGGTTCTTTCTTAAAATTGTCTTGGCTGTATAAAAATGGGTGCTTCCCAGAAGCTCAGAAAGCATCTCTATTAGATAGTGCAGGATCCTGCTCGGCTTGTTCCTTTAGAGACTAAGCCTGACTCACGCCAAACTTACACTCAGGATAATGGGGTCCATGCCCCTCATTTCTAATTAGTCTACCCTGTACTGTAAAGTTCTGTCTAAACCTGGGAAATAGAGCTAACATCCCTTTCCCCCTCTCTCTCAAATCTGTCCACATACTTACCCCTCCACTTCTTTCTGCTATTGTCACTCCTCTAGTCTTTATTATTTCTCATATTTCCCTTTTGTATTAAGTCTTAGTAAGCTAGAACCCTGACAGTGGCTGAGATATATTACCACAACTGTGCTGAATGGAAGGGGGCACTTTATGATACCTTTTGTCCTCCTCCCCCTATGGTTGGCTAGGGCCTGGTATAAGTTAGAGCAGCCTTAGGGCTGCTCTTAATTACATATCCATTCTCCCAAGAAGTGTGTTCAGGCATTTGAGGATCACTGAGTCATAGGGATTCCCTGGCCATTCTCTTTCTCCTGGGAAATTCCCAGAGGCTAGGAGGAAGGGTGGTATAGAGCAACTATGTTGGCTCTACATCCCCTGGGATTCCCTCACTGAAAGAAAATCCATCAGGAGGCTGTTAAGGTGGATACAGCTGCTTTGTACTACTGGAACAAACCTGAAAATCGGGCCCAGTAACACTGTGTTGTGAACTGCCATATAGCGTCTCCTTCGTATACAGCCTACAGTTTCAAATAGCTACATCCAGGAATAAAAACCACTTAGAATAGTTATCTCTGTCTTTATTTTTTTTCCTTTTGATGATAAATCACCAATTAAAAGAAAATGACCATCTTCCTGAAATTTCTGCATCTTCTGCAGTCTCCACCTCTGCCCTTAGCTCTTTCCTGGAAGTGTTGGGAATCTGGTTGCTGTCCCCATTATTCTGCTTTTGTCATCTTCTAATCTACAGTTTCTCTCACTCCTTTTTCCCCCCTCCTTCATTTACTGTCATTATGGCCAAATGTTACCACTCACCCGCCCTCGTCCAAAAAGAAAATAGGATTTGCTCATAACCTTTATATGCAAGATCCTTCACTTTTGAAACACACAAAAACACGCAAGTTGTCACCTCTTGTGTAACTTTCCAAGTCCCCTCTATCGGTTCTCTCCATGGAGAAGGGTCCCAGTTCAGTGCTCACTGAGTTCTCCGGCTCTTAGAAGATTCCAAGCACAAATAAGTGACACATGTTTCCCATTACATGCAAAATTCTTTGCAGAACCCCAGTGACAGCACATTTTACAAAATAGTGTCTTATAGAAAGAGGCCAGCATAGGGGGTCTCCATCCTAAGAGGTGAAGACTCACAAAAGGTTGCATCCTTGTTAGAATTGGCCCCTAATAAATGGAGAAAAAGGGAACTTGATAGAACAGTGAGAGCTTTAAAACACTCTTGAAACTAACTTCCAACCTTTGTGTTTGTGGCCAAAAAAAAATAAAAAGTTTCCCCAACCAGGCCAGGCTTAGGGATGTAATGTTCACAGTATTTATTCTGATCCATGTTATATCATTCTAGGTTGCTCCAAGAAAAGGTCTTGTTTACATTACCTCACTTAACTGGAGAATTCTTTTCAGTGCTGCTCTCACACTCTGACAGGCTATTCCCTCACTACACTTGGAAGTTTTCCCTTACTTCCACTCCAGCGTCGTGTTATAATCCCATTTGTTTTTCACTATAAAACCAAACCAGCCTACTACGTGGCTTTTCCCTTCTCTGCTGTTTCTGTGTGCAATTTTGTGTTTGCTTATTATACACAATGTTCAAAACAATATAAATATAAGTATAAATCTCATGGCCAAGCTGTACCGCTGCTAAACATATTTGTACTGTTTGATGGTAGAGCAATCTAAAATGTCCTAATGCTGTCCAGGTTATTCATAGCATCATCTTACTCGTTTTTATTTGAATAAGCTCCCATATGAATGGCATGTTTATCAGATATTCCATTACAGTCACAGAGAGTTATAGTATTTACTATATGGGAAGAACATGGATTCAGCCATTAAATTCTATGAGCAGCGGTTAAATGTCAGATTAAGCTGATTGGGTTTGCACAGACCATTTTGTAAAACTTCTTCATCAAGTGTCTTCAGTCACCAGATAAAAACAATGAGGAGTCCTTGTGGCACCGTAGAGACTTATATCCCACAAAGCTTATGCCCCAAATAAATTTGTTAGTCTCTAAGGTGCCACAAGCACTCCTCGTTGTTTTTACTGCTACAGACTAACACGGCTACCCCTCTGAAACCAGTCACCAGATAGGCTCTGAAGGGCTTAACCTAAAATATTAACATTCAAAAATATTCACAGGCTCAAACTTTGTGGCCAGGCAGAGGGAATTTTGATAATTTAACCCTGGAGGCAAATGGGTAGATAATTCAAGAGTAATAAAACGTGTTTACTCATTAGATGCAATTTTATATCTAGAAAGTCTTAAAACGGATAAGGTTTTCAGAGCTGTTTTATCTCCTTGGAATTTGAGGAGTGTTTATGGTGCCACTCGACTGACAGGACTGTATCTGTGGATGTTATCAGTTGAGTCTTGAGTCGCTCACCTTTTCAATGCAGCTCAGGCTGTTGATAATAACCTTTTCCCTAGCTTGGAATGTTGCTTGTTTTTGTATGGACCTGACATTCTACCAGTATTCTAGAAGGGTGTTAGCTGGGCCGCTTTTACTTTATCTCTCACAAGCCTTTAGGAATCTCATTCCTTTTCCATTTTATATCTCTATGTGAAACGCTAAAGTATCTGCTAATCTTATTTGATGTCCACAACTTGGTCCTACACATTCTTTGCACTGGAGCTGGGAGGGAATTAGGTGCTCAGTTCCCTATGAAACTCCCTTATGCAACTTTGAATATCCCAGTCTGAGTCTTCCCCCTGGCCCTTTCCCTTTGACTGATTATTCAGGAGATTAACTTCATTTCCCAAATTAACTTGAGAACTGTCTTTTCTGCCAGCTTTACTATAGCTCAAACATTTGCTGTGGTGAAATGTTGACAGTTACACCCTCTTAACCCATTGCATAATCAGAAAAGTGGCACTTACCATTCTTCCATCACTGATCCATTTATCATGACCGTTAGCACCTAAATACCTGATTTGTGCATTCAGGGCAATGGGTATCACCTGATGTCTGATTCAGTTTCCTTTTAGTCCAGGTGATCTATGTAAAACAGGAGGCCACACAAAACGTTGTAAATTTCAGGTTCAAAATGAGAAATGAAACCAGGTGAGTTTCATGCAAAATTTAGTTGAGCACATAAACCTTTCATTGAAACTTAGGTCAAATTCAAATTATCGCTGGTGTAAAGAGTTACATCAGGAATTATTTTTGCCCCTAAAAGTAAAAAAGGGGTTTTGACACTGAGTTTCCTGGTTTTGTTTTGATTTTGTGACACTACTGGCAACTGTTTGTCACACAGTAAGGCTATGTCTACACTAGCACTTTTGTCGGTATAATTTATGTCGCTCAGGGGTGTGAAAAAAAACAACCCTTTGAGCAACATAGGTTACACCAACAGACGCACCGGTGTGGCCAGCGCTATGTTGGCGGGAGACATTCTCCTGCCGACACAGCTATCACTGCTCATTGGAGGTGGTTTGATTAGGTGGACAAGAGAGCGCTCTCCTGTTGGCATAGAGTGGCTAAAAGAAGCACAGCTGCATCAGTACAGCTGTGCCACTGTAAGCTCGCTAGTGTGGACCTGGCCTAAGGGCTGGTCCACACTCACCCCCCAGTTCGAACTAAGATACGCAACTTCAGCTACGTGAATAACATAGCTGAAGTCGAAGTACCTTAGTTCGAACTACAAGGTACTTACCGCGGGTCCACACGCGGCAGGCAGGCTCCCCCGTCGACTCCGCGTACTCCTCTCGCGGCGCAGAAGTACCTGCGTCGACGGCGAGCACTTCCGGGATCGATTTATCGCGTCTAGACAAGACGTGATAAATCGATCCCAGAAGATCGACTGCTTACCGCCGAACCCGGAGGTTCGTATAGATGTACCCTAAGTCTTCTGTGTTGAACAAACCATGTTATCCTGAATTCTTATAAAACCTTGTTAAGCACAGAGCTTAATGAAACTCACTAGTAATTCTCCCTTCAGTTTGCTGGGATCAAATAAACCTGAAACAATCTCTGAGGATTAAAATTGAATTACCCGAAACTGATTTAATAGATTGTTTGAACAAAAACTGGCAACATTTACACTGTCGTACTCCTAAGGACTTTAGAATGCCAATATATTATACTTGCTCTTAATCCTCAAGCTATTTATTTGTAGGAAATGTACCTGTTCCACCTATGTACATGAGTGAGAGTGGGGACAAAAGGCCTAGATAATACAGTACCTACGTAAACGTTCCTATTGTTGATTTACATAATTAATAAAGCATATGCAGACTGCCAAAATTGTGGGACATGACTTTTTCCATCTTTTCGATATCAAATACCCTCTGGCACCAAAATGTGAATCACAAAACCCAAGTGATCCTTGCAAGTTGGTTTGTTTCTGCACAAAAGGTTACCCAGTCACAGGCAAGAACCCAACACGTTGCAAAACCCAAAGTACAAATGACTTCACACATTATAAACCATCCCTGCTCAAATATTAGGAGAACTGTTCCAAAATTTGTTTTCTTTTAACTGCACTGAGGGTTTTTATTCCCCCCCAAGATGCAGTGTTTCTTGTCAAAAAACTAGTTGATGTTTTTCCTGGAGCTGGCTCTTGGAATGGAGTTGAACTCTGATTAATTATGAAGAGGTTTGAAATGAAAGTCTCTAGCTGGATAATGTAATATTTACTTCTTTCTTAAAAGGACTCAGCCAAGTATATATATGTCTGTGTGAGAGAGAGAGGTTTTTTTACTCTTTTGTTTGTAACCCACATTTAGCAGCTGAAAAACAACTTTTCCTTACCTATTTTTGTCCATTTCTTTTTATTAGAAATGAGAAATACTAGAAATGGACCTGGAGAGAGTTATGAACGAAGTAAACAAGGGCAAGAAGCATGTCTATTCATTCAGATTGAGGCATGTTTCCTTTTAACCTCCTAATGCTCATGTTTGTTACCTATCTTGGTTGGACAGAAGCTATTAAAAGCTTTTTAGTATTTCTTCCCCTCCCAGGAAAACATCTCCAGTCTCTAGGATGTGATGTTCAGCTTTTTGTGTGAATGTGGCAGTAAATAATCCATTCATCTTCCTAGTAATATCAGCATCATCCGTCATTAAGTTCCAGCCCCTGTCTCCTAGTCGCCTTACTGACTCCTTGCCGGTTTCCTCCTCAGATATTTAAAGACCATCTTCGCATTTCTCTTTATTTCCTTTGCTATTTGTGTTCCATATCCTTGGCCTTTCTTATCGTCCTTTTCATTCCTTTGTCCGTATTTAATCAAAAAGTTCACATTCAAGGTTACGGATAAAAAAAGGAAACCCATAGAACAGGTCCATGATGGCAGGTCTTGAAGAGTCACCTCTTAAATACAGATTACAGGGCCTGATACAAGTAATTTATATAGGATTCAGGTTTCCTATTAGTTTAGTCCACAACCTTTTCCAGTGTGCCAACCTTTTCTTAGTGAAGCATAAGTTGTATGATGTAAACTATTGTTCCAGTGAGAACTAAGCTCAGACCAAATTTCTTTTCCTTTAGGACCACAGGCTAGTCTTGAGTTGCAAGGGGACAGACCTGATGATTTATCCACTAAGCCATACAGGCCCCTCAAGCAGTTTCTTAATATAAAACATATGTCACCAGGCCCAGGCAGTTAGTTCTCACTTTGACTTAGACAGGGTTTGTTTAAACATTGAACATCACTAGACAACAGATATTTTCAGTAAGGAAAGCAACATTTCTGTATTCTTCCTTAAATGAGTCTGCACTTTCTCTGTTGGCAATTATTTTGACTCAGATTTAATTATTTACATAATGTAACAAAGGATGATTCGTTTGCCTGCTCTCTGATTATGATTTGCATATGCAGCTCTAAGTACTGTATGTACTAGCTATATCAGTGCTAGTGCAATGGGCCCCGTTTATTGCCAGGACTTACGCTCTTGTGAACAACGTGTAAGTGGGTTGTTGCAATAGGTGAAAATGTGCATATCACCTTTATGGAGGTTTCTGAGGTTATGAGGGAGGTATCAAGGCTAACTTACGCTGAGAATCAATTGGTTACCAATCAAGAATGGCTATACGGTGTGTGGGAGTGAAAGAAAAGAACCAAGTAAGCGCTATGTACAATGAACCGTGAGAGGCATGGCATATGAGCCGATTCTTATTGAAGTTAGTAGCAAAACTCCAGTCAACATCCATTTCTGAAGGCTCATTCTGAGTAAATATATTGGACCACTTCTTCAGCTGGTGAAAATGGGCATAGCCCTATAAGTTTTGTCTACACTGCAATTAAACACCCACAGCTAACCCATGTCAGCTAACTCGTGCTCGTGAGGCTTGGGCTATGGGGTTGTTTAATTGAGGTATAGACATTTGGGCTCGGACTGGAGCCTGGTCCACGCCCCCCTCATAGGGTCCCAGAGCCTGGGCTCCAGCCCAAGCCCGAACATCAATACCACAGTTAAACAGCCCCTTAGTCCAAGCCCCACAAGCCCCCATTAGCCGCATATACCCATAAACTTCCATGTATACATATACCCATAGACTTCCATGGAGTAATGTCCATTTACACAAGCTGAAGATTTGGCCATCGATGAGTCTTGCCACTTAGCATAGCTAAGAAATCCCTTCTATTGTTTTGGAGTGTATTGAGGTACTTTCTAGAGTAAATAAAACAACATCAAATAGAAACAACCACCAGATTATAATTTATCACAGCAAAGACAGCCTTTCTGTTCTGCGTATGCTGCCTAATACTGAGGGGCTCTGAACTATAACTGGGGTCCAGAGGCACAGCTGCAATACCAATAACAACACACAGAGCTGGTCGGGAATTTTCTGTCACTGGTTCTTTGATGGAAAACTCCTTTCTGCAAAATCTTTCCCTTCCCTCTCCTCCTCTCCACCCCTGCTCCCCTGTAGGGAAAGTATGAGTCTTCTGTGGAACCAGTGTGCTGCATCATGGTAGTTTAATAGCCACAGTGCATCATGGGAGAGGTAGTCTGGCCCAGCCACCCAGCCCATAGGGGAGAAAATGGGGCATGAGGCACCCAAAGGCACTGCAGCAGCTCAGATAGATGCAGGTCAATGTCAGACTGACCCAAATGACCCATTTTGATTCAGGAATGTCAAGGCATTTAATTTCCATCAAAAAATACCTACACAAAACATTTTGATATTTCCAAAGGGAATTTTTTCAGAACTTTCCATTCAATGAAATATGTTGGTATTTTGACTTTTTTGTCCTGATTCAGAATGAAAAAAACAAACATCAAAATATCAGAATTTCTCATGGGTTAGAAATTCCAATGTTTGACCGGCTCTAGTAATTACAGAAATGTGTAGGAGAAACTCTGAACATATTTGGCCTAAGTAAATATATACATCTAGCATATCTGCTGCCTTCAAATAACTCCAATACATTACACAAGACTACACAATTACTTTTGAATTATAGTGTATTATGGTTGACCAAAAACGATATCTGGAATCCGATTGTCACTCATTCTTAAAGGAAATAAATGAATGTCTTATTCTCTCATTCATCATTATGAGACTCAATTCAAGCTTTTTGCATAATTCATAGATTCCAATGCCAGAAGGGACCATTGTGATTATCTAGTCTGGCCTCCTGTCTAAAACATACCACAGAACTTCCCCAAAATAATTCCTAGAGCAGATCTTTTAGAAAAAACATCCAATCTTGATATAAAAATTGTCAGTGATGGAGAATCCACCACAATACTTGGTGAATTGTTCCAATGGCTAATTACTCTCAACGTTGAAAATTACCCCTTATTACCAAAAAATCATACATAAAGATAAGACAGCATAGGAATATAGTTTAAAATAAGCAGGTTTTGTGAAAGCATCCTATAAAAGAGAAATATATTCAGGAATCCATTTACAAGATTCCTCCACTTCCCAAGAGAGGAAGAAGGAGGGTCTTGTGGTTAAGGCACTGGACTGAAACTCTGGTCTGGGTTGAATTCTTGGCACTGCCACAGACTTTGTGTGATCTTAGGGAAATCACTGTATCTGTCTATACCCCAGTTTTCCATTGTAAATTAATAATAATGCTTCCTTTTGCCAGTCCCTTTTCAGGCTACTAAATCGCTTATGAGCTCTTCAGAGAAAGGATTGTCTTACTATGTGTTTGTACAGCACCTAACACAATGGGATCCTGATGTCGGTTGGGACCTCTAACTGCTATTGTAACATAAACAATTAAGCTCCAGAAGACAAGGACAGAGACATGGCTTCTGTGTTCCACAACACCTGTTAGAAGAAGGACCTGCAGTAGAATGACGGACAGGCCAGGATTGAGGCCGGTCTTCCTTTTATAAGGCTGAGATTTGCAGGAGCAGGGTCAGTATGCGTGGCTCTTGCAGATCAAAGGTCCACCTGTAGCTCTAGTTTGATGGTCCTACCATGCTCTGCTGCTTTTGGCTAGTCTCCACCCCTACCAGCCCGGCATGGCTGCACATCTCTTGGGCTCTTCAAACTAGACTGAATTACAAATTACTCTTGTCTTGAGCAGTAGTAATGGCCCCTCAGAGGGAAATGCCGCATAGAAGTCCCTTGAGGACACTTCTCTTCTGGTGACGTACAACTGCCCTGAATTCTCACAGAGCCCCCAAAGCACAGTGTGAATGGCTTTCCATTGGCTGAGAAGGGGAAAGAATATAGTGTAGTAATACTAACCTCCATGTGGTGCCTTTGCCCCATTTCCAATCATATTTGCTTCCCCTCCATGCTGTTTATTAAATCTCTTATCTGTATAATATGATTCCCTCCCACCTCCACCCCACACACACAGTAGAGGTAAACTATGGCAGCCAATGTATGAACATGGGCCTGTTTCTTCCTTATCCTGTGTTGATCCCTATGTGCTGGGGAGGCCGGGGGGCAAAGGGACAGTGTAGAGGCTGGCAGACAAAAAGATGGAAGTGGGTTGGGGAAATTTATTCCGTTTTTCCCACCAGGTAACCAAAAATGGTTTCTTAACCAAGCATTACTGGGCAAGCAAACTCCAAGTACGGTAAGTGTGCTGCACTGGAAATATTTATATTTTGCTTCTAATAAAGTATACAGGGTATACTGATAGCTTAGTTATATACCCTACTCAATATATTATACATCACTGTTGTAGTTCATGCATGTTTGACCCTCCAGCCTGATTAGAGATGCTAAATTGGCCAAGTGTCACACCAATATGTACACACAGTTGTTCCCTGATAAATCAGAAAAGGACTATATTTTGATGGGTCAATTTGCTCCCTGGGTATTCCTTTTTCTAATTATTGTCCCTAGAGACCTGTGAGCCTTACAATACAGTTATTTGTATGGGGAGCTGCTCTGCAGGAATACTGCTTTGCACAAGCGTTTCCTTTGAAGAGTTAATCCGCATGTTAAATTTATAGCCAGGCCCATTCTCCATCTGCTTTTGGGAGCTACTGTATGTATTGCATGACAGTGCATGCATGGATTAACACCCTGCGTGACTTTGCCTTCCATATCCAAATGCCAATGTGGGAGCCTGAAAATACAATTACATACCTATTGTAAATGCTGTTTTCAGGGGTGCAGAAGGCATTCAAGATCTTTCAATATCTTGTCCTTAACAAATACAACTTAAAAAAGCAACCTTCCACTGACACTCTCCCTGTCGATTAGTAGGTCAGGGAGCAGCCACTGGGAGAGAAAAGTCTAATGAATTATTTTAAGATAGCATGAGCCAGTGTCTATGCAGTTATCCATTATTGACACAATGTACTGTTGTTTATTCGGATCAAGGCCAATGCTACATTTGCCTGTTGTGTCTTTGCAGGCAAATAGTTGCATTTCAAGAACTTGTGTGGATTTCCTACCATTTCTTTGTAACAATGTGTCTGCATTGCCCTGGAAAGCTGAAATTATTATACACAATACTTCT
Source organism: Terrapene triunguis (assembly GCF_002925995.2). Classification (NCBI taxonomy): domain Eukaryota; kingdom Metazoa; phylum Chordata; order Testudines; family Emydidae; genus Terrapene; species Terrapene triunguis. The sequence continues at coordinate 1,498,366 of NW_020664454.1, read as the reverse complement.
ACTGCATGAATATTTAAGGTGCTCATCACCAGCAGACAAAGTCTGCTCCCAATGAGCTTAACTCTCCAACTTCACCTCCTCACTTCTCATGAGAGGAATTAGGCTCCAAAGACCTAAATCTAGTGTTGTACTGGTTTTCCAACTTGGTCACTCAATTGACTTGATAGGAATCACGCTTGATGTATACCAGTGTAAGTAAGAGGATAATCAGACCTGAGGTAGAGTTCGGCGGATGCGGCCCATCTGCCACAGGGCACTCCCTCAGCTACCCAGTGTGCCGCACCGCCTGGCCTGTTTGGGTGGTCTCTTATTCACAACACACACACAGCCTATTTCTACTCCCCATGTGTACCTTTAATCTTTGATACCAAGCACTGCAGAACATAACACAGGCATGTGTCAGGAGGAGTCTTCCACCCAGCTTTTTCTACACACCCCACTCACTCTCTGAGCTCTCCCTTTACTTACTTTTCCTGCCAATTACACGTCTTCCCCTTATTGAGCTAATTACGTCATTAATCCAACCATTGCCCCCAAGTGTCAACAATTCCCACCATAACAGGTTAATTGATTCAAATTAAGCCTGTAATCTTCTCTGTTATGCAATTACCTAAGTAATCAGGGTGCTACCGCTAGCACTCTATCACATACCTTCCCCCTTCTTATGTCATTTGAGACCTTTTATTGCCTCCCGGAAGGGAGGGGGCTCTTTCTCCCCATTGGAGCCCTACCCACTTTGCAGGGCTGGGGTTCTACCAGATCATTGTGTGCCCTTTTACACTGGCTGTCCATGGGACACCAGTGAAAGACAAGGGACCCCCACCCACAGAAAGTTAACTCAGAGACTGGAGGTTTGTCCCATATTTCCACCTTGACCTCTAGGTCACCACACCACTCGTGTCTCATTGACCTTTCCTCCAGCTTTCTTTGCCCCTGGGTTGTATCTATATAGGGATTTCTCTCTTCCCTCAACTTGCCATGCCCCAGGCGAGAGGTTATCTGCCTAAGATCCTCCTCTTCTCCCCCCAGGGTCTTGTTATTAGGGACCTTGTCTCCCTCATTAGTATTTTTTCCATCTCGGGCTTTGCCTGTGGCTTGCTCCCCCTGGGAGCTGGCTGAGACTCTGCCCTCCTTGTCCACTAGATTCATCACTCCCAGACAGAGTGCCCCCTTTCAGTACTTCTCCCTCCCCCCCTCAAGTCCACTAGCATTTGGATTCTCTCTGAGCTTGTTGGCATGTGTCTAGCGTTATTTAACACTAGTCCTGAAGGGTTGCCTGGAGGGTGTACGACAGAGAGTTCTTCATACAAGCCCCACCACGGAGGTTGCCTTCTCCGTCCTCCTGCTTTTTTTCTACCAGAAATGGAGACCAGTCCATTCTAATCATTCCTGCATAGGGCAACAACTTCAGAATGCCCACTCTCTGCCACTTCTACCTCCATTGGAAAAACAGCCACTGGCTAAGTGTTCCTTTCCCTGTGGGCACAATTCATTGTAATCAGCACCCCTTTCTGTCACCACTGCAGCCTGACCAAGGTGCTCTGCACCAGTGAACATGCAGCTGCAGAATCCATTGGAATTGTCCTTATCCCCAGACTGGCCTTTACCTCTGCCCACCACAGAATTCAGAATCCCATAGTCTATGCACAGGCAGATTTTCTTTATCTGTCCTTTGCCCCCTCAGTGATAACACACCACTGGGTGGGCACTAGAGGCACCCTTCTTCACCTCTGACATCATCCCCTTTCCAGGCTTTGGTGACGGCGGCTCCTCAAACTTTTTCTCTCACTCCCTTCCTAGGGGAGAAGCTCTTTTCTTGGAAAGTCTGCCTCCACATATTCCTGTGTTAATGTCACAGAGGACTCCAGCAACTCCAGCTGGTACCTAACCTTTCAGAGTCTCATGGAGGCTCTGTCTGAACTGTTCCAGAGTAATTGAGTCCAATTGGCCCCTGTGTCCTGTCTTTCTGGCCTCAGCTACCAATTGGCCCAAACACTAGCTTTTGTATGAATGCCTGGGGATGAACCCCATCATTCCATCTGGCTGCCCTACACTTTTGGTGATATTTCTCCACTGACATGCCCACCCTATCCAAAATAGCAGCCTACAGTGTGTCATAGTCCTTGGCTTGATGCTCCTTTAAGCCACCTGAGCCTCACCGGTGAGTTAAGGGGCTAGTTGCAGCCCCATACCCCTTTGTCCCATCTGACACTCATAGCCAAGTGCTCAAACATTATCAAAAAGGCACCAGGATAATCCTCCAAAGCCATTTTACATAGTCCCAGATCTACTGTCCAATGTCCTGTTCCCTCATTGTCATTCACCAGCCTCTGCTGGAGATGCTGCTGTACCTGGGATTGCTCCTTGATGAACTCCTGTATGGCCTGTTGCTGTCTCACCTGCCAACCCAAAAGTGCTTGTCTCTCTGCTTACTGGGTCCTCCTGCATCTCTTTTTGTTGTTCAGTTAGCCAGTGCAGCATCTCATTCATCCACTGCATCCAGATCCTCTTCCCTAGCACAGCCAAGATCCCCAGTATTGAGCTAATTACCTCATTAGCCCAACCATTGTCCCCAAGTGTCAACAATCCCCACCATAACAGGTTAATTGATTCCAATTAAGCCTTTTAGCTTTTTGGTTATGCAATTACCTAAGTGAATAGCAACAGAGAGTCCTGTGGCACCTTTAAGACTAACAGATGTATTGGAGCATAAGCTTTCGTGGGTGAATGCCCACTTCGTCGGACACGGCTACCCCTCTGCTAAGTGAATAGGGTGCTACAGATAGAACTCTGTCACACCATCCATTAGGGTTTCATGAAGAGATGGGTCTTGTACCATGCCACGGAAGTGGCAAGTCTTGGTGGAGTATAATCTCTGTTGGAAGCCAGCTCTACAGTGATGAACCAACCAACAATCCAATTGAAAAATTGCTGTCTCCTCTGATATGCACCCTGGGCTCCGTTAGCTGGAGATGCTGGGTTGAATATGGCATCAGTACAGTGGGAAAAGGTTACAAAATTATCATTCTCCAGGGGACTGGAAGGCTCAGGGCCTTAAAATAGAATAAGGAGTCTTTTTCTTATGGGACACTAGGAGAAATCTGATTTCTGACTAAAACTTACTCTTGTCTCATGGCTGTTTGGTGGCTTACATGATATGAGTTGATGGTCACAGTGTGGTGCTAAGTGGCCTTATCACTACCAACACATTTGACATCAACTGATGTGACAGTCTCACAGAGGGCAAAAGACAGACTGGGTGAAGAGCACGACCATTTTAATTTTAGAAGAATTAGTGATGAGCAAATCCCCATATTTGATGAGCAACCACAGCACGGATACTTATCTAAAAAATTGGGGCAAAGATCTAATATGAGCAAACAATTTTGAAATTTTCCCAACACTCCCACTTCCAATTTTATTTGTAGCACAGTAGCAAACAAACAGCTGGAAATGAAAAATAAGGAAAGAATTAGCCGTGCATTGATCACTGGAACAGATTGCCAAGGGATGTGGTAAATTCTCCATCACTTGGAATCTTTAAATCAAGATCAGATGCCTTTCTACAAGATATGCTCTATCTCTGCAGCAACTTATTAAGCGAGATGAAGAAGTAGGTGAAATCTGGCCTGTGTTATGCATGAGGTCAGACTACATGATCATAATGGATCCCTTTGGCTAATTTGGACAAAGTTGTTGCATGAATCTCAAATATGGTTCCAGTTGGTCTTGATTGAGTTTTGGGGTGACATTCAGGAGAGGGGAGCTTTTATGTTAACCACATGGATTAGCTATGCCTCACTGGTCTTACCAATGTCCCTCCTGTACCTGTTCTGTGGAAAGGAGAATAATTGAGGCTTTGTACACAAAAAGAAAGTTGCACAGGTTTAACTTAAATCAGTCTTTAAATTTATTTCGTTAAATCTGTGCAAACCTCTGTGTGCTCATAACAGCTCGTGGGAAAATTAGCTTTATTTACTTTGCAGAAAATTACAACTTTTCAGTGAAAAATCAAACACCGAAATATTTTGGCTGAAAACCAAAATAGTTTGATTAGGAAATGCTTTGGTGGTGCCTTGTGGGAGTTGCAGCTTCCTTCTAAAGGTTGGACTGCCAGATTGGGCAACATCTCCCATGATGAACCATGGTCTCCTCTCATAGTGAGGGGAGGTGGTTGCATCATGGGAGACCCTGGCCATGGGGCATAGTGGAAGATGTAGTGCGGCTGGAAAGCCTGGCCCAGAGAGGAGAATGGGGACATGAGGTAACCAAACTACAACTCCCATGAGGAACAAACGTGTGCTATCTGAATCAAAATATTTGGGGGTTTGGCTCAAATATTTCAGTTTTTCGGGATGTCATTTTTTTTTCAACAAAAACTGAGGGGAAAAAAACATTTAATTAAAACCCAGTTTCCTGTATTAAAAACAAAAACAAACAGACAAAAAAACCAGTTTCAATGGAAAACTTCCAACCAGTTCCTATTTTGTTTTTAACTGTATTATTTCTGTTTAACTCAATCCTGTTCCTACCAACTTAAACTAAACAGCAATAAGTTTGGTGAAAAAATGAAAGAAAAGCATCCACACAGTTTTCGGCATTGGCTTAACTAAATTGGTTTAAATTCACATCTTAAGCCAAAATGGTGGAACTTTATTGTATACACAAGCCCTTAAAACTCCAGAGATGTTATTCATGCACCTTTCACCAGCATTCAAATTTTCCTGAAGGAAAAAGTGTTCATTCTCCAGCATAAATTGACGAGAACACAATATTTGTCCATTAGTTTGTAGTACACCCTCGCTTTATCCTGAAAACAGTTTTATTTCTGAGACCTTTATTAAAACAGCATAGTTACTTTTGGTGTCTCTTTTGGGAAATAGTTAGCATAGTGTAATGTGTGTGCTAGCTTGTTTAATTTATACCTCAGCATGAGCTCACCCAAGACTACAGAACTGAAACCACACACACACACACTTACACACACACACAAATATATTTATAAAAATCTTGGATGGAAAAGCCAAGCTATTTGTACCAGTTCCTGTAGAAACGAAGTGAATTTTTGTTAGTTTGGGATGGAGAGAGAAATTATACCTTTTAATATTTTGGACTTTTGCCCAATTTTAATTACTTCAAAGATTCTCATCAGAAGTGGTCTGAATTCATTTCTGCACAAAGGGGTCATAGTGACAGAGTTGGGATAAGAATATATATATATATTTACACACTTCTGCTGACGTGGCAACACTAAAAGGTGTTTTTTAAAATAACAGCTTGTTGTTCCTTCTGGTTATGAACTTTTAATATAAAGTGAGATAAAAAACTGTAAACTTCACGCCATTACAGGCTACATATGCTGATATTTTAGCTACTACCAGTGAGTTCACTAACACACTTGTATTGTGAGGTGTCCCAAAGCGTGACATTGAAAGTTATCTAGTTACAGAGAGATCAAGTTTATTTCTAGATTAAATAAAAAGATACCTTATTACTTGAGGCAGCACCAATACCATGATTACTAGGAAGATACACGATTACTTAGTGACTTGCTGACATTAGTAGTAGTAGTATTACCATAACACCTAGGAGTGTATTCTATAGGAGTTTAGTCCACAAGTAGAGAATAAACTTTGTAGACTTAGACTTTTCTAAGGAAAACAAATGATATGTGTGGATAAGAGAATTGATCTCTCTTGTGACTTCCCTGCGAGTGTTGGGTGAACAAGAAATTCAAGATCATTTCCCTTATCAGCTATGGATAGGTTGAAAACAAGGGATTGGGCAATTAGTCATTGCTGACAGTTTGATCAGTACTATACCAACACATAAGGAGGCAGTCTGTGCCCTGAGGAATTTACAATCTAGACATAACACAGTTCAGACATACATAATGCATCTGGAACCAATATGAGCTTGGGGGGTAGGGTGCGAAGATCACAGCTGAAAGACTTTTCGGGAGATGTGTGTCTTAGAAGATGATGTTTAGCTGATCCTCCCTGTTAACCCCAAACTTTCCCTAACTTCTGCTTCATTCAATAGAGATGTCAACCTCCAGTCACAAGTATCCATTAAACACTGGAGATATTTGGCAGGATATATAAACAAGTCTATAAAAGGTGGTGACGAGGGGAAGATCAATCAGTTCATTGACAGTGGGGAATAAGGAGGAGAGTATGTCAAGGGGAAGAGGTGGTCACAGGTACGGTGTAGAGAGTGAGATCATGGAGTCAGAGGCGGGAGGTAATGTTTTTGGAAGTTCTCAAAGTTTTCTTGGATCCAGGTTACATATAGTCTTAGAGTTGGGTCTGGCCCAAAACCCCAGCTCTCAATGTTAGGAGTGTTTGTTAATTGAATCTGGATCCAAATTTTGTTCTTGGTTTTATCTTTATAAAGAGCAATGAAAAACCCTGTACCCAAACATTGGGCTATTAAAAATCTAACGTAAAGATCTCTAGTATTAAATTGCCTCTGCTTGTGGAACATGCGGTGACCTTCTTCCTGGTATGGAAAGCTACACACACCAAAATTACTGAACAGTACCGGAACACCTTTGCTGTCTGAAGTTTGCTTAGACCTCTTTCTGGGAATGGCAATTTACTGTCACAGAACGTTTCAAATCTTACCTTGGAGCCAAAGGCTCTACTCCATGAAATGCAGGTGCTTGCATGCAGCCACACATGTGCAAATATGTTAAATATGTTTGCATGCAAAACTATAGTTTCTTAGTAGGTGTTCCCCCATAGCTCTGACACTTTCACAGAAAGGCCAAAGGATCAATGGCTAAAAGCAATTTTTCATGCTTTCTAGGGCTGACATTATCACTTCCAAGAATGGCGTCTAATTTTTTTGCAGTACTAAGAGCCATATCAGCAATTTACCTGGGGATTGAGCAATGTTCCTAATTTGTAGCGATGTGCTTAATTTTTTAATCCAACCCCACCAACCATCCAGGTACTGATAGCTTTCCCGGTGTAACTGAAATAGCTGGTTGATTGAGTTCATCAACAATAAAATTCCATATCTGCTCTACTTCACCTAGTGGACAAGATCTATATGCTACAGATGAAAGCAGGCTGCATTTGGCCCTTCTTTAGACAGCTTCAATTTACAGCTGTAAATTGAAGACCATCTACTGCAGAGAGATTCTGACCTTTGGCCACTTCTAAAAGGCTTAACTTACCTCACTGGACTTCAGTCTGCTGCCTTAGTTTCCTGTCTCCTTGTATGGTTCTCCATTTCACTGGCTTCTCATTCACTTCCCTCCTGCCAACTACACATTGATCATGACCTACCTGTTTTTCTCCAGATGAATCCTTTATTGTCTGCAGTGTCTGCTGCCCTTTCTGGAATCTAGACCTTTTTAGTTAAGCCTACTCTGCTCACTACCTGCACTCACAGGGTATTCTAGACCTATGCTGACCTTTACTCACACTATCCAGTCTTCCCTCTTTTTCTCCTACCTGACAGTGCTGCTACTTTGGACCCAATCATCTCTGACTATTACTAGGTCCTCTGCAGTTAACCCTGTTCCTAGAACTTGCCATCTGGTCTTTAGCTTGCATCCCCTGAGATTCTCCTTTTCTCTTTTCTGACACCATTCTTCATCTAGCCAGTTCTCTGTTTTGTTTTTGTTCCGCTCAAGCAAATGTTACTTCCTTGGCTTGCCTGTCAGCTTCTCTAGTCTGTCTTCTCTGGTGTGGTTAGTTTTTTAAAAAACTTTTGTTTAATTTTCATTATCTCCTCCTCACTATTGTAATCCAACTATGCTGTATTACCAACACATACATGATGTTTAATATACGTTTTTACTGCTTGCTAGTAGTACAATGGTTGCAAGCTAAATTACACACCTCTGCAGCTATTGAAGGCCTCTGATCTTCTTAACTCTTCAACCTCATTTCTCTGTAAAAGTCAGAAAACTACTCAAGTGGTGCCAGAAACTGCCACAAACCTCCATGGCTCCTTTCCATAATACACTTTAAATCCCATGATTTGTTAACTTTCATCAATTTATTCTCCTCTTATATGCCTGTCTCCCATAAACTTACTCTCTACTAGCTTTTATAGGCTCTTCACTAATGCACCCTACCCATATCCCAGCAATCTATATCTTTCCTCCCCATTTGCTAAATCTTCCTCTATTAAACTGTCTTCTGTATGTGGAATCCGAGCACCTCCCCACTGTACCATCCCACTCCTTAATATTCCCTCCCTGTAGGCACGCCTCCAAAACAACCTTACTCCTGCATATTCCCTTAGACCCATCTCCACTCAGTTATTAGTATTTGTGTTGCCACAGTGCCTAGATGCATGAGCTGATATCAGGGTCCCATTGCATTAGGCACTCTACATACACAAAGTAAGAGACAGCCCCTGCCCTGAAGAGCTTACAATGTAAATAGCCAAGACAGACAAAGGATAGAAGGAGAAACAGACCCCAGAAGGGGCCATACTTACCTCAGGTCACACAGCAGATCAGTGGCAGAGCCCTAGAAATAGAACCCATGTTTTCTGAGGCCCAATCTGGTGCCCTAACCAGTAGAACATGTATTGAATAAAGTTCATGGAGGATCGGTCCATCAGTCATTATTAGCCAAGATGGTGAGGGACACAACCCCATGGTTGTCCTTAAACCTCTGACTGCCAAAAGCTGAGCCTGGATGACAGGGGATGGATCACTCAAAATTGCCCTGTTCTGGTTGTTCTCTCCCAAGTTATGTGCCACTGGCCACTGTTGGAAGACAGGATACAGGCTAGATGGACCATTGAGCTGACCCAGTACGGCCATTCTTATGTTCTTCCACTTCATTCCTCTTCTTCCACTCTCCTGACTGACCCAGTCTTTCTGCCATTCTTCATTTTGCGCTTATTAATACTTCCCTGAAGCAGTCAGAAACACCAGTCTCTCCCACTGCTCCTAATACCTCCTATTCTGCTCCCCATTTCCTTTGACACTCCTCCAATTCCTACTCTTCCACCCATAGATCTGTATTCCTGCCCTCCTACCTGGGTGGTTTAAGATCTGACATTAAAATCCAAGCAAGCACTTCATTTAGTCCAACAGTGAAGACTTCCTTAAGTTTACCTTCATAGCACTTAGAGAATTTTGCATTCAACTACAGTCTGTTTGTGGGCTGCATGTTGGTAAACCCAGACAGGGTTTCCCTCAAGGGAAAATTCAGGCTGCTGAAGATGACTCAATAGGGGGCGACTCTTCCCTCTGAGAAAGTATTGGAGATATTATCAGACACAGTGCAGCTAGAGATGCCATCTTTCAGATAAGTCCTGCCAATGAATGTTAATATAAAAAATCCCCTTATACTAAGAATAGCATTTACCCAGCTGTACCAAGTTTCAGTATGAGTAATAACAACTCCTACCATGTTCTGCCTGCTTAATTTCCCCCCCGGCTATTTCACTTTGATGTGGAATTCACATCCTATCACAAACTGTCATGCATCTTTGCCGCTTCTGTGCTTCACCCCAGAGTGAGCGATCAGAGAGATACCTTGACTTTTAACTGCCACCTGTGTGCGGACATAAATAGATGTGGGCATTTTTGATTTTTGCACTCAGAAAAGATCTTCCATATCCATCCAGATGAAAGTTTCCTATTACAATGGAGCGTTGTTGGTCTCAGAAGAAAAATGTGGAATAAATAAAATGGGGACAAAATATATTTCTTTGAAAATGCTGAAAGAGAGGTGGAGCATGGAAAGTGGCAGGGCTGCAGACTGTGGTCTGTGTGTCTTTGTCCTGTACACAACAGACAGCGTGAGGCTGTTGTGCTCCAGTGCAAACGTGCAGAGGTAACACATGGGCACATGTAAGGTTAAGTGCCTGGCAGCCCTTGACGTTAATTAGAAGCACTGTGGTCTAGCGGATAGGGCGCTGGATTGGAAAGCTGGTTCTCACCCTGCCACTGATCTTCTGCATGACTGTGGACAAGTCACTTGACTTCTATGTTTCTGTTTCCCTCTTCAGTGTTCTCTATTTAGACTATACGCCCTCCAGAGCAAGGACTGTCTCTCCCATTTGCATCGTGCCTAGCAGAGAGGGGCCTACCTTAACATAAATAAGTAGAAGTAAATTTCAAGCTCCTTGAGCACCACTCCTTCATACACAAGAGCACTGGGTAAGAAAGAGGTGTGGCCAGAGGAGAGCTCATCCTTACTATGTAAATAAGGGGTTTAGCTATGGGCCTCCATCTTAGTTACTTGTGCCTTGTGACAGAAATAAGCCAAAGTCCTGGTCTACACTTAAAATTTAGACAGACCTAGCGACATCTCTCAGGGGTATGAAAAATTCACGCCTTGAGTGCTGCAGTCAAGCTGACCCAAACCCTGGGGCAGACGCGGCTAGGTCAACAGAATTCTTCCATCACCCTAACTACTGCCACTTGGAGACATGGATTACCTACATCGACAGAAAAACGCCTTCCATCGATGTAGGAAGCATCTACACTACCGCTCTGCAGTGGTGCTTCTGTAACATCCACAGTGTGGGCATGCCCTTGGTGACCCCCACATCAGAGCTCTCATTTAAAGTGAGATCAGGTTCAGGGCTTTTTTGAGCCTGGAACAGATATATGCAACACCTACCCAGTGCAGTGTAAAGCCCCAGATATACCACCCCAATGCATTTTCTTCAGATTAATCTAAGAACACCACAAATGCAGAACATGGTTAAAATAGGATATTTAGTTGTGTTATGAGCTTTTATTTAAAAAGCACATTTATACAGCAATAATTTCGCAGATACAAACTTCAATTTTGTATTCTACAAAAGTCTTTGAATATTCTTCTCTTTACAAAATGAAACATTACAAAAATACAGACAATTTAATATGATTTTTTTTATACAATTGTCTCTAGTTGTAGTTATTTTCATTAAAATATTGCTACCACAGACCTACAATATTTTAGTTGACTACAAAAAAAAATTAATTCAATGCTTTTTTAAGCAGCAAAATGTAAATAACACAGGTCAAGACACAGTTTATAATCATAGTGGATATATCTAAAAAATTGTTTCAGAAATAATATTTTACATAGTTAATTTTTAATGTTTTATACATTATTTATATAATATTTATATATAAAAATCATAGCTTGCTATAGCTGAAATGATAGGACGGATTGTGTAATATAGATGTGCAAATGGCCATTCCACGTGGTTTGCATGATCCCTTTTCAATTTAGCTTTTTTTCAAAGTTTTAAGATAGATCTTCAATATTTGTCTTTAACTTTCATCAGAAAGCCAAAAAGCTAGGAGAAGTAGGCCAAATTCTGCTCTCTTTTACACACTCTTGATACACTAGTGATGTAACTGAGATCAGAATTTGGCCTAATGTCTATTGAATGGCTTATAAACAGGACCCTAAACAGAGAAGATGAGGGAATGCTCAAAACTGTTTGAAATACAGGCTAGGACGTTCCACCCAGCAGTCCATCCTAAAACTGCAGAATCATTGTTCCCTGGGACTCAATCCCAAATTTATAGTGCTAACATATCTTCAACAAGATTGACCACTAACAACTGACATGACGTGAACTCCCAAAGGTGGCGGTGATAGCACAGAAAATCCTTCTGCAATTTATCAGGGCCAGGAGTAGTGAAGGGAGCCTTTTTTTAAATTAGGCCATTTGTCAATTTTGTGTAGGCTTGATGCCTCGTACAGTACTAATGTCACCAGGTACGCAGTGGAAATGAAGAGATTTGGCTTCTAAGTGGATAACGGATTCATTCATGCACAATTTGTTGTGGAACCACCTTAGATTGTTGGGGGTTTTTTAAGTTTGTGTAGTATGACCAGGCACTCTTCTGACATTTTTGACTGGGCAAGCTTCTTCTGAACCAACATCACAGTATGGAACGGAGTCAAACAAAGCAATATTAAAAAGAAGGGGTGAGGGGAAAAGAGCGGTGACACTTAGAAACCAATCCCAAATCTTGAATCAGTGCTGTTTCTTGTATATAGTGCTATATAATTTAGTTGTGAGTTTTTCTTACAGGCATTGGAAATCTTCCTAGTAAAAGCTAAGATGGCCGGCTTTACATAATCGTTTAGTGTTCATTATGCCATGAACAATTTGGGTTCACTACAACATGAACACTCAACCAATTGCACACCCAGAATTCCGGCATCGCTGTTTGTTTGTTTGTTTTACTCATTGTTGCTTTTGACTTAGTTGAACAATACCCATTTCATGCAACTGTTGCAAGTGAAAAGGCCAGAGAGTAAGACCTTATTAGTCGGGCAAGAAAGTCTCTCCCTACATTCTACTGTCTGATGAGATTTGAGAGCAGCAGGTAGTTGCTGTCAGCAGTCATTTTTGCAAAAAAAAAAAAAAAAAGGGGGCGGGGGAGGATTGTGGAGGGAGGAGGGTTGCAAAGGTCTACACCATATTGTGGTGATTGTTCCGTTCAATGATGTCCACAGGTGAAAGGATATCTTTCCGGATTGGAGGAGGAGGCAGGGAGGTCCTCATCTTGGGTTTGAAGAGGTCTGACACATAAAACACCTGTAAATAGAATTTAAAAATCAATGGAGTGATATTTGAAGAAGTTTTTCCTCAAACACTATTTGATAGATTATCAATGAGAGAGTTTTCATGTTCTATTTTACTGTAACCAAATTCTCTGTTTGTTTGTCTGACTGACTACAGGACTGGGACCTAGGAATTCCTGAGCCCAAATCCCAGCTTTGAAACCACCTCACCGTGTGTCTTTAGACTCAGGGTCTGGTCTCAGAAGGTGCTGAGCATCCTCCACTCCCACTGGGGCAATGGGAGTACTTAGCATTTTGTAAGGCTGTTTTCCTAGCTGTGGCATAGGCATGTACAATACTTGACTACAAGCCACATAGGGTTTTGGGAGGTTACATGATAATGGCTCAGTATGAACTGTGGTGGGCATTAATAAATGATCGCATTTATTTGCTATAAATAGATTGATAACACACAACTCCACAGCATAGGCTTGAAAGCCCAGAAATCAAGAGAGTTCCTTCGGGCAGGGACTATCTTTTTGTTCTGTTTGTACAGCACCTAGGACAATAGGGTCCTAGTTCAAGTATACGCCTCCTAGGCACTACAGTAATATAAATAAATAATAATAATAATAATGACGATCAATATACTAGGCTCAAAGACCCCCCCCCCCAAAAAGTTTTAATCCTGCTTGCCTGACTCACACAAATAGCCCCACTGATTAAAATGATCTGAGGGGCAGTTAAAAGCCCTAAAGTTAAAACTACTCTACAAACAACACCATTTGTAACAGGGGGAGGGATAGCTCAGTGGTTTGAGCATTGGCCTGCTAAACCCAGAGTTGTAAGCTCAATCCTTGAGGGGGCCATTTGGGGATTGGTCCTGCTTTGAGCAGCAGGTTGGACTAGATGACCTCCTGAGGTCCCTTTCAACCCTAATTATCTATGAATCAGGGTCACTTGATATATTCTACTTTCCCCCTTTCTCATGACACGAGCTACAAAATTGAAGCTTAGTCAGGATGACCGTCTAGCAGTCAGAGTCCAACGGAAGGAGGAGATATTCCTGCATACCCAATGACATAACCGTGCTGCCGGATGTGAAAAGGCCAGCATTTGACAATTTAGGGAGGCAGAAACAGAGTGCTGGGAGGAAACCTTCATTTCCTCCTTGGCAGCCTTGGCCTAACCCTTATCAGTCCAGCATGACTGCTGCACTTTCTCCCTTACTAAACTTAAATCTGAAGCCTGAAGGGAAAACAGTCAGACAGTGTAACTCTCCGTAAACAGCAAAACGCAGAGAGGACTCATCTTTGCTATTTAGCACCAGAAGTTTGATATAAACAAAAACAAACTTCAGTGACTGGTGAACACACATGCCAACAAGCACCAAGGCTACTTCACAGCCCCACTTTTGATAAGTCTGTGAGTCAGAATTTGCCAGCTGAGCTGAAACTTATTTTGACACTGAAATTTGACAGCTGTCCGTAGAGAACGCATCGCATTTCACTTCTGCCAAAGTGATAGGGAAAATGATACTTGGTATTTTAACGTTTGTAGAATCATAGCAATGCAGGACTGGGAAGGACCTCAAGAGGTCATCAAGTCCAGCCCCCTTTGCTGAGGCAGAACCAAGTATGCCTAGACCATCCCTGAGAGGTGTTTCTCCAACTTGTTCTTAAAAAACTCCAGTGATGGGGATTCCACAACCTTCCATAGAAGCTTATTAGTTCCGAGCATAAGCGAAACATTGGCAGGTATAGGGTTAAGGTTCCCTTAAGGAAAGGTTACCCTTTTTTAATGGTCCATTACGGGGTTTCTAAAACATCTGGTGGAGACAGGATACTGGATTGGATGGACTAGTGAGCTGATCTGGTATAGCAAGTCCTACATTCCTATCACGCTTATAGGATGGCAGCCTTAAAAGTATAAATGTATTTGTATCTCTTCCTTCTGCAGTGTTTGGAAGTGCCCTTGATTTAACACAATCAAATGGAAAAGGGATAACATGCTTACATGAATAACACTAGACTACACAATTACATTAGCTAGTCCAAGTACAAGGGTTATTGAGCCGCATGCTTCGGGGTGGTTTATTGGTGAAGACAGGAAGGCATTTCCCTCTCACTCCCGTCCCCATCATATAGCTGTCCAGATGCACTATTCAGCAGGAGTATTCCTTTTCCGCCTCAACATCTTTTCTAAGCTACTATCAGAGACAGGAAACCAGGTTAGATGGACAATTGGCCTGATCTGAAATGACTATTTATTGCTACTTCTAAAACTGAGAAATTGGGAGTCTGAATCCTTCACTTTTCAAGTTTTATTACTTATCCATAAATATTTGTCTGGAGCAGAAAAGCGTAAGAGGCCCAACATTTAAAAAAATATTTTTTCCTTGAGTGAAAATGCGGACATTCAGATGTCTAGCTAAATAACTGTGCCCACATATCTGCCGATTAGACAAATAAATGCTAGCATTTGTGCTACAGTAAACGGAGGGAGTAAAATTGCACCCACAAAAACAGAAGGTTGGAGGAGTCCTTTTAGAAACAAACAAAAGTCATGCTCGGAATGTCCCAAAGAAAGAATGCATGGCTGTAAAACATTTTTCTTTTTTTGGTTGTTAGTACTCAAAAAATAAAATAAAATAAAATAAAATAAACCAGCTGTTTTGGAGTAATTCTGTTGCCATTTCTCTCACATGCCTGCCACCTACCATTGGATTCAATCAGAAAGGTGTCCAACTTCTACATCAAGAAATCTATGACAAATCAATTGGTGGGAGGAGGTAGGTGGCGGTTGCTCCGTGCAAGAGGCAGATGGAGATTATATTGAATGTGGCCTTATTTTATAAATGAGTCAGTTATGGATAGAGTATCATCCTATGGTTGGTTGTTTTTTAGCCTTTCCTCTGCAGTTCATTGCTTTTGAGGGTTTAATTCAAATACTTGGTCGTGGTTTTAATTCCCCTTTAAACTGTATTTCTCTCTAGCATGGCTTGAGGCTATGTACACACTTACAAGAATCCTGAAACATGATCTTTTAGGGTCAAAACAGTGTGTTAAATCCTCCTAATGCTTGAACTGTTTAACACTAAAAAAAGCTAATAAATGTGCAAAGTTTTTACTTGGATTTATTCCACTTCCTGTAGAAGGTGCTCTCCACCCATAAAGAAAATTTGACAGCAGAGAACTGGGATTGTACTATACAAACTAAGTCAGTAGCTTATATTTCCATTTAATAATCCTACTTCTTTTCATCATATTAAAGAAATCCATTCTCATATACACAATAGTAAAACAAACTAATATGATTTTAAGAGTTGAAACCAAAAGGTATCTTGTCTCTTTAAATGTTTCCACTCATGTAAACTATGTGATATGTATTAGTCTGCTTATACTTCTATTTTGATTTTCGGAAATTCTCATCCTATTTCACTTTGGAACCAAGTAAAAATGTTTCATCAGCTGGAAGTGCTTGACACAAATGTCTTGCGTTTGTTATTTCAGGCCGGGAAGGACAAATGCGTCTGCTACAACTTTTAGCTTTGGTAACTCTTGGAGATGAAACACACAACTGGCTTCCACGGAGAATTACAGCATGATTACTACTGCACTTAACGGCCTTTTAATATCAACAGCCTGGGACTCAGTTCTTGAGTCACAGCGGAAGGCTGTTCTTCAGAATGATTTTGAGTCACCCCTCTCTGACACAATGTAGTAGGGATGGGAGTGAAAAAACTGTGGCTAAGCACGGAGGCCTTGAATGCCCCATGAATCAAAGGTCAAGCCTGACTTTATCATCTTCACCAGTTAGTAATGTAACAGAGAGAGAGCCCCAGCCAAGTGAAGGAGAAATTACTCAGTGTGCGTCTCCAGAAAGGTTTCCCTGACAAGCAGGAGTTTATTGTTCTATGAGAAGAGCTGATTAGCTCAACAGGAAAGGGCAAGCCAAAGAACTACATAACTTGTAACAGTTGATATTAACTAGCAATTCATTTCAAGGCAAATCTTTCCCCTGCCTCACTGGTTCCAGTGAGTTTCCAGCTTTCAGAACTGGTCTGAAATCTGTTTTGCAAAGGTGTAGCAGAATCCTGGGGGGAGGGGTCATTAGGTTGATGTGGAAGTGAGAGTGGGGCTAGGATCTGGTGGGGAGCATAAGGAAGTGAGTTGGGAGCTCCCAGGTAGGGTGACCAGACAGCAAGTGTGAAAAATCGGGACGGGGGTGGGGGGTAATAGGCGCCTATATAAGACAAAGCCCCAAATATCGGGACTGTCCCTATAAAATCCAGACATCTGGACATCCTACTCCCAGGCCTAACTCCTCTTTCATAGGAGGGGATGCGATGCGATGCGATGCGATGCGATGCATTAGGACTGTGGACACTGCAGCAACCTCAAGGTTTCAGCTGTGGCTACGGAATGGCTCTGCAGCTGTGCTGTGGCTTTTGAAGGAGTGCATAGCATCCAGCCCAGAGAGTGAACCTAACAAACAACAAATTCTACACTTGATGCAATGATCGGGGCTTTTCTTGTCCCATCTTAGCATAGACAAGGGGCAGGGGGAGGGCAGCCAGCCAGCCTTTGAAGACTGCTAGTCTACAAGCAGTTAGCAGCTGGGCAAGAGAGGGAGGAAGAGAAAGTGAAGAGCTGGGCGTGGGAGTGCAGGGAAATCGTGCAGCCAGCCAATGAGAGCTGACTGTGAAGTTGCAGGGTGGCGGGAGGGATGCAACCCTGTGATCTCTGAGCTGTTCTGGGACATAGTGGTAGATGGGGCATGCAAATTGCTAGGATCTAGGGCTATCAATTGGGGTGAGTCTGACCTAGGCATAGGATGGAAGGGAAGCTAGTGAATTCTATTATGAAAACAAAAGGTTACTGCTTACAAGAGAAGGTCTAAGGTAGGACTTAAAGAGAGCCTGATCCTGGATCCTTTACTCATGCGAGCCGTTTTTCTGACATGCTGACAATTTAATTTGGCAGGAGGTGAGACGGTTGCTCATTCCTACACCACTGCCCTGATTCCAGCTGCAGGGAACCCTGGAGTGGCTTCACAGTGGCAGCAGCCTAGCAGCTTTTTAGAGCCCCTGGCCCTTACTGTTAAGGGAGCCTCCAACCATCTCCCCAAAAAGAAGAAAAGAAATGTAGGCCCATATTGGGCAAATACTAACCCTGGTCTTCATTTTTTAAACAAGTGAGTTCAGGAATCCAAGAACATTTTAGCTGTTGTTTGCACCTGGACAATTTGGGTCTGAATCCCATTGGAAACCCCTTGTATCTTTTCCAGGCAGTAGGAACAGGGCAATGAATGACCAGTGCCCTCTCCACATCCGGGCTAAGAATGGAGGCATACAAAAGAGCAGTGAGTAGAGTGGGTGTGCCCTGCGCTAGAAGGGAAAGACCAGGCCTGTTTGTGAAATAACCAGGCAGCTGCTTCCTATGTTGATTTATTTCGTCACAGGAAAGCCAGCCTATGGGAGCAACATTCTCACCCTCCTCCGGCCCACTACAATTTGCCATCTGTTAAAGGGTCAGGGAGGAGACCACCAGATTTGCAACTTGTCACTAGACAGGAAATGTACGAATGTCTGTCCCTAGCATCTGGACCCTTATTGTCTTTCAGAAGCCACTACTTAGCTCAGTCTCATGTTTCATCCTTTTATCATGTTGTTGTGCATATTCTTTCCCCCCCCACCTGTGACAAAGCTTTAAAAAAGTGACAAAAAGGTTATGTGGATTAGGAAATGCACACACAAAAAAACAGTCTGACCACCTACACAGTTAATGCCTAGACCAGTGTTTCCCAAACTTGGGACGCCGCTTGTGTTCGGAGAGACCCTGGCAGGCCAGGCCGGTTTGTTTACCTGCCCCATCCACAGATCCGGCCGATCGCAGCTCTCCCTGGCCGCGGTTCGCTGCTCCAGGCCAATGGAGGCTGCTGGAAGTGGCGTGGGCCGAGGGATGTACTGGCCGCCGCTTCCCACAGCCCCCATTAGCCTGCAGCAGCGAACCGCAGCCAGTGGGAGCCGCGATCGGCTGGACCTGCGGACGGGGCAGGTAAACAAACCGGCCTGGGCCCGCCAGGGGCTTTCCTTACACAAGCGGCGTCCCAAGTTTGGGAAACACGGGCCTAGACAAAGCCACATGACGTGATATGAAGCACCTGAACTGAGAAAAACTGCTTCACTGTTCCAAAGGTTGCCCAAGAGCTTTCAACAGTGATGTGTTGTTTCTTTACTTGGCTGCTAAGGATATGAAAAGGTTTCCAAGGCTTTGAGGAAAACTGACATTTGAACAAAAGATATATATGAACCATAATGATTTTGCTCCTGCTATGCATAAAAGAGGCAAATTTAAGAAGGAAAGTCACACATAGTAGTGGTCTATGTGGAAGACTTCCACCAATTAACCCTCTGGCACTGGTATTTAGGATTACTAAGCCATAATGGTGCATGGGCACTTGGCAATGGCAAAACCCAACTCCCATACCCAAAGGGGTTAATCATTTTTTAAATAACTAGATTGCAGCTTTTTTTTGTTGTTGTTGCTCATGTTTAGCATTTTATCAATAAGTGGAAAATGCACAAACAACCTATTTTTCACTCCTGCAAATAAACCTGTAGGGAACTTTATTCCTTGGCTCCAGGTTTACTTTACTTTCAGATCAAGCAAAATAAAAAGTGTGTAACCTTTTGAAAACTTGGTTTTAGGAGTTTCTAAAGCCACATAATTACTTTAGGCCCCAGTCCCTTTGTTTCTAAACAAGATAACTACACTGAAAACAATCACGTCATTACACGGAGCCGGCGCCTCCCATTCTGCCTACATTAAACGTTTACATGTGTCACTTTGAGTTAAAGGACTGTGCAATCAGGTCACTCTTTGGAAAGTAAATTGCATGAGAACAAGCCAGGCAGTGACAGACAAGCAATCATGGCTTTTATAAACCATTTTCTCATAAACCTTTTTGCCACATAAAAAACAAAACAAAAAACCTGCAATCAAAAGAACAAACCCAAGATCCACATTCCCAGGCAGGGAATTGTTTTGGTTTAACTCTGAAGGGAACATATATGTTCCCCACCTCCAAGACAGTCTTCTGGGATCTTTGATTCTGTATAGATCCTCTGCAGAGCCTTGAAAAGCAACACAGCTTTCATCAACAAAGGAGTGTTTAGCCTTTGAGGAAAAACTGCCACCACTGTTTGCATGTTAGCCTCCCTGAGCTGCACTGGTAATTTGCTTGGATTGGAGAGGGCCACTAATAATTGAATCCTTGCTAATCAGCGAACATACTGACCCTAATGCTGATAGGGCAAAGCACAACTCAGCTGCTTCACTTAAGATGGGTTTTACATAACTAGGGTTTCAGATGAGACTCTCTACATTTTACATATGGACTTTGATCCTGCAAATCCTTGGCCGGTGCATTGTTGGTGTCATTACTCATTAGTGCGAAGTAGGGGGAAACACTACGTGTAGTTGTCCTCATTGCAAAGCATTGTCAAGTGCCCCGCGTGCCCGTTCCCTTATTTGCAAGGGCTCAGGGGTGGAGAACGTGCACAGCTGAGGACACAGGGGCTTAACAGCCATCCTCCTGCTAATGAGGCTTTCTGCTCTTAAGCCTCAGAGCAGTTGCTGCACAGGAGTAACTAGGTGGCATTGCAGCAGTTCTCTGATGCAGGATTGAGTCCTCTTTGCCTCCCGTCTCACAGCACTCCCTACCTGCTCTGTGCAACATCCATGCCCCCAGCGAAGACAGATTTTTAGAGAGGCATTTGGTTTACACGGCATCTTCCACACTGCAGTCCACCATGTAAATGTTAACTGTCAACAGCCCCACCTGCCCTGAAGTGGCTGGATTTCCTAACATGGTAAATAGCCTCTGTCACAGGTTATGCCCATCAGCATCTCCAGTGTTACCAGGATTGCCCTGTCATTAGTGCAATAGTAAGAGATGCCACTCACTATGCAGTAAGCCACCAGGGCTCCTTGTGCAAATCCTGCCAGCACATCTGTAGGGTGATGCTTGTGGTCAGACACACGGGACAATCCTGTGTAAAATGCCATCATGATCAGGGTAAACTGCAGAAGGGGACGTAGCAGACGGGCTCCTCTCCATGTGAATCTGGCCTGCAGATATAACTAAGGAGAGAAAAGAAAAACAAAGGGGAGCATTAATTTTACACCTTGGTCACAGTGTGCACAGCAACGTAGAACAAATGCTCTGGCTAGCTGTAGAAATGGAGCGGAGGAACGTCATGCTGCCCTCGGATGCATGCAACTGGCTGCCACTGGATACAGCAGGAATTTCATGCATGTATCTAAGGGCAGAACTTGGTCCTTCGTGTGTTATGGCGGAAGGGGAGGAGGGTTCTTTAAAGGAGATGAATTACTTCAGATAACAAAAGCTGCCCTGAGACGGGTGCCTGAGGTAGTCGTCATGGCAGCAGAACTGGTGGGATTCTAATCCAGTGGTGAGAGGCAGGGGGAGCTGGATTTCTGGGGGCTCAGGCTGGACCTTGGACTGTGAGCCAGCCCCAAACCCTAGGCTTTAGAGCCCGAGCTCCAGCCCAAGCTGCAATGTCTACCTAGCTATTTTTAGCACCGTAGCACGAGCCTGAGTCTGTGGAGCCGGGCACTGAGACTGGCTGCTGCGGGCTGCCACTCATTGTGTAGACCAGTGATTCTCAAACTTTTGTACTGGTGACCCCTTTCACACAGCAAGCCTCTGAGTGCGACCCCCTTATGAATTCAAAACACTTTTTTATATATTTAACACCATTATAAATGCTGGAGGCAAAGCGGGATCTGGGTTGGAGGCTGACAGCTCATGACCCCCCGAGGGGTCCCAACCCCCAGTTTGAGAACCCCGGGTGTAGACGGACCCTACGAGAAAGCAGTCCACACCACTGAGCGTTTTCAATTCCAGTTCATTCTGCATTAACAAGCCTGCTGAAGGTAAAGGATAAACACAACAATTCTCTAACATTTGCCAAGCAGAGCAATGAGAGTTCGTATTAACACTATTTAGCCAGACCCAGAATTAGGCTTGGCAGAATTCAATTTTTATTTTATTTTTATAATTTCAGCAGATCACATCGATGTTTATTTTAAAGCATTTTTTTCCAATTTTATCTATTTAAATATTCAATTATGCAAAATTATGGGATTTAATCGTCTTTTTCTATGATCCATTTATATTTTCACAACTGTGGGAAATTGGGCGTGGGGGTGTCAGACAATAATTACTTAAGGGCAGTGCAGAACACAAAGTGCCAACAGCACGTGTCAAACTATACAAAGCAAATATCCTTATAGCAAACGGGGATAAGTTCTCACTTTCTTTCTTTGCCTATCTGTCAATTTCTATGATCATCAATGGAAATATTTTTTTGTCAGTTTGTGTGGATACCGTGAACTTGACATTTACCAATATTTACCAATAAAAAGCTAATCTGAGAGGGAGGCAAGCTGCTTATCTAAAGGCAGGAACTCTTCAGCAAGAAAAAGCTGGTGGTAACAATGCACATATCCACCTCCTTCAGTCTGTGCAAACAGGATAATTATTAATGGACCTACAAAGAGCCAGCCCTGCTCCAGAATAACTGACGTGTTACAGTGGGGTTCACTCACTACTCACACAAGCAGACCTTATGTTGGGGCTACTCACATCAGGAAAGACTCTCTACCAGCTTAAGCTCTGATCCTTCAGCATACAGAATTCTGCAGTGCCTTTGTGTTACTCAAAATATAGAGAGGGGTGTGGGGGGGGGGGGGGGGGGAAGGTGGTAATGTTACTTTTACTTACAAGGGGAAACAAAAGGACTTGACCTTAAGTGAAGAAGTTGAAGTGACGTCAAATGGGTATTGTCCCCCCTACAGTTATCTTGAGCTTTTTTCCGTTGCAAACGGTGGGCACAACCTACTTCCCAGGTTCCTGTGGGAACTGGGGAAACCAAACGGGAAGAGAGGACAGGAAAACTGGAACCTTCTGTCCACAAATCAAAGTTGCCTGAGGCAGATCACCCCCCAAGGCAGAGCCAAGAGGAGTAGTGCCCTCCCAGAAAGTGCTCCTTTCCTGTGCATGAGGGAGGAAGTGGAGATGGGGGCGGAGAGGGCTGGATGGGGGAGATGTGGAACGGATGTAGGTCAGGAAGTCATAGCACTGTCTGGGGTGTGTGGGTGCCTGGGGAGGAGACAGGAGCAGCAGTTTCTTCATTAACACTTGCAAGACAGAATACACCCCCTCCCGCAATGTCTAGAATTGTAGCCCAGCTAAACACCCTGCACAGCTCTGCCGTCCTTACCAATGAAATAGAAAATATAGCCAGTAGCCACGTGGAAAAAAATGGTGATTGAGTAAGGTTTCTAGGCCAGCCGCTCTGCTGGCAGAATGGTGTAACGTGGCCTTTGTGTAAATGAGAATCAAGCCCAGGGATATTTCCATAGCATCCCCCAAAACACAGAAACGCTGTGCAAAGGCAAACCTGGAAAGCCGTAGTAAATGGTTTAATAGGTTGGGTCTGTTTCACAAACCTTTTATTTGCCCCTTTTGGAAAAAGTACGCAGAATAACATTAAAATGATCTGAAGAAACATTTGCACCAATCTAGCAGATGCTTCAAATTATCCAAATTGACAGCCAATTAGGATTGAATAGAGCAGTACCAAAGCACCTCAGTGTTGGCCAAAGCACATTACAGAGTCTGTGGAATACAGCAACATATATACTGGTAAATTCACTCCCACACATTTGTACTTGCGTTTTTAATCATAATTTATATGCTAGGGAAAGAATTAGTTAATCATAAAAATGCTTTATAAACACACTGCATCTTTCATCCAGAAGGATTTAAAAGCACTGCTCAAAGTACATGCACTTCAGATACTGCTAAAATGCAGTCATCTCTGAAGTGGAAGACTGAAGCTGTTTAATAGCACAGTGCAACACTACATAGCAATTTAAAACTATTTAACAGTGGGCACTTCTTTATTCACAGAACCAGCACGTTCCATGTGTTTCATTAACAGTGAACTGGCTTCTGAATGGTTGTCAAATATCTATGTGCTCATTCTGGGCCAAATTCTGATACCCTTGGTCATATTGAGTAGTCCTTTACTCCTTAAGAAATCAATCAGTGGGAACTAATTGTGGAGATAAGATACTGTGGAACAGGATTTAAGGGGCTCACAATCTGCTCCGTTATCATTCAAATGCACTCTTGATGTTGTTATACAGAGACAGTGCTGTCCCTTTAAAAGTCTACATTTTGGGAGCAAGGGTGGTGGTTTTTAAAGCAGCTGAGGGATGTCAGCTAAATTTGCATTGCCACTGATGTTCAGATGCAAGTTTGCAGCCTCTGCCTCATTCAGATACAAGCATGGACCCTGTATACAGCATTACACTTTACACTTTGCTAGAAGAACTCAAGAGCTAATGTCATGCATAAAGCTTCATGCTGAGTTCATTCCAATTCCTTAAGAAAGAGGTTTCAAATGTTTGATATGCAACAGTAATGCATCTATCCCCTTCTGTATACTGATTTGAATTACTTCCCTGTCCTCTCCTCAATGCAGCCCAAAGGCTTTGACTCACGAGTTCAATCAGAGTAGAGAAAGCAAGAATTTAATTTAAAAATGACCAATTAAAAATGAGCATTGAATTTAAATAGAACATAAGCTCAACAGTGACAGACTCAAGACATTTGGGGGTAAAATGAGAAAAAATGGCTTCAAAATGTGCCCGTCCAGCTGTTTGTGTGCCCACCTTTTCAAAAACGAATGTCTTAATTGTGCCACACATCAGGCATTGCATGCACACAGTTCAGACTGGCACATGTCCTTCTGTAAATATGGGACAAAAGCAATGCATGCCTGGTATTAGGTAATTAAAGACATCTAGCTGCCCAAATTGCATGCACGTCAACACACAACACACAGTCAATCTGTGGAACTCGTTCCTGGGTGATGTTGTGAAGGCCAAAAATATAACAGGGTTCAAAAAAGAACTAGATACGTTCATAGACAATAGGTCCATCAATGGCTATTAGCCAGGATGATCAATGATGCAACCCCATGCTCTGAATGTCCCTAGACTCAGTTTGCCAAAAACTGGGAGTAGAGGACAGGTGATGGATCACTTGATGATTGCCTGTTCTGTTCATTCCCTGTGAGGCACCTGGCATTGACCACTATCAGAAGACAGGATATTGGGCTAGATTGGACCAGTATGGCCAGTCTTATGTTCTGATTTTGGAAATTCAAAAATCAGGCATGTACAATAGGGAGGACAGTCCAAAAATCAGAGCACTAGCCTGGGACTTGGGGGACCCTGATTTAATTCTTTGCTCTGCCACAGACATCCTGTGTGACCATGGGCAAGTCACTTAGCCTCTCCGTGCCTCAGTCTGCCTATGTGAAATGGGGATAATTGCACTTCCCTACCTCACAGGTGGTAGTGAGGATAAATACATAGAAGATTGTACTTAAAACATAACATTTCCAGGCATGAATTTAGGAGGCTGAACTGAGGCTATATTGAAACTGTAGCCCTTGGTGTGTGTGTGTGTATGAAATACATAACATAGGGGAAGAAAAGAAAAGCAAATCAGAAAGCTAAAGGAAAAACAGAAAGCATCAGAATGTCCTGGCACAGAAAAATCAGTAGTATAATGTAAGGCAGGAAACCCCCAGCAGCTTCTCTGCTAATCTTTTTCAGAGCACACTGTAAAGAATTTGCAAGTGGCTTCTGCTAAATGTGTAAATGCTGCCATGTAGGAAAAGTTTATGGGTGAGCCTGGCTGGGAGTAAGATAATAATGTAAAATATGTTACTCCCACTGCAGCCCACTGTGTAGCATTAAAAGAAAGTAACATATAATGATTAAAAGGAGCAGGCCTGACAAAACGCAAGAGGGAAGGAAGGATGAAGTGACCTGCAATAAAATGTAGTAGTAGCTATTTAGAGAGCCTATCCATTGTTAGAAGTGCTGGCAGAGGAGAAGTTACCACAGAACAGATGGCTTTAGGAGCAATACACAGCTTTCCTCCTGCCAGGGAACTTCCACTGATGTCAGGGAGAGCAGACTGTGGTCAGCAAGTGAGCCTAAGCAAACAGAACAAGACAACAGTTTGTGTCCATCTGCAGGATTACAAGTCAGGAGCAGGCAGGGAGAGAAGAATATATACACTTAATCTTTATACTTTGGAGTCGTTTACTGAGGAAGGTGCTGAGCAAGTAACTTGGCTGTCACAGGAGCGCCGCCAGCTTTTCTGCCGCCCTAGGCGGCGGAAGGTCCCACCCCGAAATGTCGTCCCCCACAGAGGGCGCGGAAGGTTCCGCCGCCGAAATACTGCCGCGGTCGCCGCCCCCCAAACTGTAGCGCCATAGGCGACCGCCTAGGTTGCCTAATGGGTTGCGCCGTCCCTGGGCTGTCAAACAGAACTCCCCCTCACCGCATCCATATCACATGGCTGCATTCAGCCAGATCTAGGAAATTTGTCATTTTCTTTCCTAAGATTTCGCTCCGAGCATTGGCAGGGCCTTATCGTGTTTCCCTGACTGGACTTTTTACACTTGACCTGAAGTTATCTTCCATGTAAACCTCTCCCCCACCCCCACCCCCAACCCACCCACACCCCCGCCCTTTGAAGAGGGCACAAATCCTGGAATTCTTATATGGGCAAAACTCTCTAAGCCAAATTCATCCCTGGCAAAGTCCACTAGCCTGCCTGGATGCAGTTAGCTGACTGATTGTGAACTGCAGGATTAGGAGCACAAGCACATTTGCAAGCACAAGCACATAGGAGCAAAAGCACATTTGCATTTTCTTCCTTTTGTCGACTGTGTAATCTGAAATTTAATTGCAGATGGTGACCTAGGGGTCACATTTTGGCCCTGATCCCATCGAAACCCCAAAATTATCAGCTAAGTAGGACTTGAACCAAGCACTTGTTTTTCTTAAATGACTCTTGCCAGCAAGTTAAAGAAGGATCGGCTGGATGAATGGACTATAAGGTGGATAGAAAGCTGGCTAGATCGTCGGGCTCAATGGGTAGTGACATGGGCTCCATGTCTAGCTGGCAGCCGGTATCAAGCAGGGTGCCCCAAGGGTCAGTCCTGGGGCCGGTTTTGTTCAATATCTTCATTAACGATCTGGAGGATGGCATGGATTGCACCCTCATCAAGTTTGCAGATGACACTAAACTGGTAGATACACTGGAGGGTAAGGATAGGATACAGAGGGACCTAGACAAATTAGAGGATTGGGCCAAAAGAAATCTGATGATGTTCAACAAGGACAAGTGCAGAGTCCTGCACTTAGGATGGAAGAATCCCATGCACTGCTACAGACTTGGGACTGAATGTCTAGGCAACAGTTCTGCAGAAAAGGACCTAGGGGTTACAGTGGACGAGAAGCTGGATATGAGTCAACAGTGTTTCCTTGTTGCAAGAAGGCTAATGGCATTTTGGGCTGTATAAGTAGGGGCATTGCCAGCAGATCAAGGGACGTGATCATTCCCCTCTATTCGGCATTGGTGAAGCCTCATCTGGAGTACTGTGTCCAGTTTAGGGTCCCACACTACAAAAAGGATGTGGAAAAATTGGAAAGAGTCCAGCGGAGGGCAACAAAAATGATTAGGAGGCCGGAGCATGTGACTTATGAGGAGAGGCTGAGGGAACTGGGATTATTTAGTCTGCAGAAGAGAAGAATGAGGGGGGATTTGATAGCTGCTTTCAACTACCTGAAAGGGGGTGGTTCCAAAGAGGATGGATCTAGATTGTTCTCAGTGGTAGCAGATGACAGAACAAGGAGTAATGGTCTCAAGTTGCAGTGGGGGAGGTTTAGGTTGGATATTAGGAAAACTATTTCACTAGGAGGGTGGTGAAGCACTGGAATGGGTTACCCTGGGAGGTGGTGGAATCTCCTTCCTTAGAATTTTTTAAGGCCCGGCTTGACAAAGCCCTGGCTGGGATGATTTAGTTGGGGATTGGTCCTGCTTTGAGCAGGGGGTTGGACCTCTTGCAGTCCCTTCCAACCCTGATATTCTATGATTCTATGACTCCAGCTCGCCCCCTGAGCTTGCATCTGCATGCTACTAAACTCACACCATTCTTGGACCACAGAGAGTATTCCATGACCCAGCTCTCCCCACTAAGCCACAAGCAAAGAACAATGCTAAAGGATTGCAATCAGTTAGTTAATCTAAGGCATAACTGCTGGCATCTCAGTTCTCATGAGGGAATGAGGATCCCTGGAATACAAAAGAACTCAGATAGTTGTGAGGTTATTAGGAAGATTCTGTCACCAGGCGGCATTGAATTGCAGGCTAATAACTGATGTTTCTCCTTAATTATGCTCACTGACAGGTGGGGGGAAATTCTCTGCTATTCTTGCTTTCAGAGAACAGAGAAAAGAACTGGTTCCCAGCACAAAGCTAAAGCTTTCTGCAGGGCTTGAGGAATAGAAATCTCCCTTCAGCCCAGAGCCAGGGCATTAGGGCATCAACGTAGCTAGTCCAAAGATGTTACTTCAGGTTAATGACCGCCCTAGAATCCACTGGCTTCCCCCTTCTTCCCCACTGTGCTTAGTTCTATGATCCACATGGGCTGAAAAATCCTATTGTACAGGCCATCTCCATCCTCATAGTTCAACATCCTTATGGGCCTTATCTGACCTTCCGCCTTGTCTTCACTCGGGGGAGAAAAAAAGGTGTATTCCTAACTCAAGTTAACTACCAGGAAGTAAATCCTATTGCAGATCAGGCAGTTTGTAGTTTTCATGTTAGCAGGTTGAGATAAACCCCCAGCTTCCCTGGAGTCTTTAACTTGACCTGCTAACTCCTGTGAAAACTACAAACCACTTTGTCTTCAGTAGGGTTTTATCTTGAGTGAAGAACACCTCTTTTTTCCCCCCTAGTAAAGACATTCCCTTAGTGTGCACACAAATGCATTCAAACTTTCTCGGCCATTTCCAAACCAAATTGTATAGCTCCTCTTCACCCATCGCACTATAAAAATTACAATAAGCGTTATGGTTCTACTTAGCCAACTGGTAACAGGGCAAGAAAAATTAGTACAAACAGGATTACCAGAGAGTCATTTCCTTTGTAAATTGTTATACAAAGCACGTGACGTTAATTGCAAGTTTTTGATGACAAGAAAATGACACAAAATGTAGCCCTGAATCTGTGTTTCAAATTGAGCCCCAAGCGCTTTTTGTGTGTATTAAATGTCTTCCTGGAAACACTTCCACAAGGATTTGGAATATAGAATCCCCTCTGGTACTTAGTATTTATTCCTATTTCACTAATGGGGGCAAATAGTAACAAAACTCTTGGCCTCGTTTGGATATTTTATCAGTCCAGTTCCTAGTGGATAAATGTTCTCACTGGGGAAATTAAAAGGGGGGGGGGGAAGCCAATACAATTTACACTAGTTGACAGCATCACCAGGGAAGCCAAGGACCGTCCCATCTTCTCATCCCCAGGGCTAAACTCTCCAGGTCAAAGTTGGAGCACATGGGTTGGGCACTGTGGGGGAATCTTGCACTGCTATTTCTACTCTGAATCATTTCTGTGGATAAATGACACGCTGGGGCTATCGGTCAGGCACCCTGCAGGAATGCTAAATCCATCCCATAGTTGGACACCACAAAATGTGCACATTTTCTAAAGCTGTCTGACAGTTTTTGGTAGTGTTTCCCCACACAAATACATATTTCCTAGTGAGTTTGAGGTCTCCATCTAGGCTCTCATGGCCAAAGAGCTGGCCAATGAATGGCACAGACCTGTTGAAAAGGAACGTTTGCATGAACGATATTTTTATTGAGGATTTTGCACATCAGTGAATTATTTTAGATACCCACCCACTCACAAACACAACATCTCAATGGTTTCCTGGGGCTGATCATTTAAGAATGAGATACTTGCTGAGGGTGAGATTCACGGCTGAATGAGTGTTCTGCATTGTTCACTAAGCCCCCATAAATCTGTCCAAGCATGTCTTTAAAAAAGGACCTGGTGACTAATGACTCCCAATCTGCAGGAGATGCCTGAAAAAATGCAGCCAGTTCCCTGTTCCACAGGCCCCTGCCAAGCCCTCCATCACACAAGCCCTCAGCAGTCAAACTTTTGCTAAGCAGCTTCTCAGGAATCAGAGAGCAAACAATTTGTTTATATCAAGATGATTCCTTGATTGGGTCCATCAAACTTACTGTTAGAAGCATGCAAAAATAGTGCTTTGCCGTGATTTATCTGTGTTTCAAACCAGTCTTACGAAGCTTCTCTCACCCAATCAACTGGGAAGGAGAGAGGGTTTTTTAACACCTGCTAATACAATATCATTATCAGCTTTCAGTACAATGGATTTTGTGCCGGGGCGGTACATTTTCATTATGTTTTTGGTGTCAGAAAACACAAAGGAGAAGACTCTCGCACGGAGTGGCAGGAAGGTGTGGAATGACAAAGAGGAGGCCACTACTGGACAAGGAGACTTCCTGACATCAGACATAGACTATACACAACTATGTCTCTGTTTGTTTCTTTTTTCTCCCCCTCTTCAATTTCCATCAAACGCATTAGCGTAATTTTTGCCCCAGTTCTATGAGCACAATTGAACAGATAGCCTGACTGTGCATACTACCAATCCTAGCTCAGTCTTTCGAGCCTTAAAACCTCTGGGAATTCTGGGCCAGTAATCTTCCATCCAGAGGGATAAATGGAACCAATCCAGTGTCACGGGTCAGTTTGTTATATCCCAGCCAAGGAGCAGAGGTCGGTGCCTTCCAGACTGCAGTCTTGGAGGACGTAGGCTGTACCGGTCAAAAGCCGGTTTCCACAATGTTTTGTTTTCAGTCTCTAGTGGGTTGGGGGGGAGAGGCAGACGCTGCAGAGCGCTGATAACTGAAGTGCTTCCATATGAGGACGATGGGAAGGGCAGGGACAGGGAAGAGAAATCAGAGCTTGATTACTGTTGGTGTGTGCCATGGCCACAATCTCTCTCTCTCTCTCTCTCTGATATATCACTGCTGCCTGCTAACAGCTGCAACCGAGGCCCTGTCCCACAATGCACTTCTCAGTAGATTCAGATGAGCATGCTTCCCCTCTGGAGGAGCCTAGCAGAAGGCTCATGGGCCGTGACTATTCAGCTATGCGCTACCCCAAATACAGGGCAGCCGTTAAAAGCCACATGGTAACCTACTGTGGAGCTCAGAGAAAAATATATGGCAGGCACTGGGGCAAAGAGGTGAAAAAAAAAAGCATTGTTCCTGATGTCCCGTGGCAGCATCTCGTGCAAGATGCCATCTCCAGGCCTGCCTGGCTCTGGCCTCTGCAGGGAACCAAGTGCACAGAGCATTTATATGGTCAGGCCCATCCTGCATATTTGAACTGCCAGTGTGCTGTTTTGTTTCTAACGTGCTGTGTAACTGCTAGCCTTGCAGAAAAAACCTGGCAAAGTTTGTGAGAATAAAACAACCCGCCCAGTGCTTTTAACATAGGAGAGAGAAACTCAGAGGTCTTTAGTCAACTTCCATTGAAGCCAGTTGGGCAAAAATCCTGAGAGATGCTGACCTGCATCCCTTACTGTTGTTGAAGACACCGGGCACATCTCGCGAAGGGGGTGGAGGGGATTTGCCTGAGTCAGCACTTCAAGATTTGTCCCCACGTATTTTAATAAAGGAAGCAGCAGAACAGAGTCCTTATGATTTAAGAGTGCGAGCCACTCCTTTGTGGTATCAGGATCAGCAGAGGCCTTGAAAGGGTGGTGGCAGAATCTAGCAAACAACGGGATCGAACACAGAAAGACAGCACCAGTCTCGCTTATTGTTCTGACAGACCCAGCCACCTGTTTAATTAAAGCCGCCAGTCCTCATTGCTTCCTGAAGCCAAGCCTGAAAGCCTCTTAGAGATGACCTACTTGACTGCCCGCAGAACCTTATTTAATACTCATGGCAAGCAATGGCTCCAAGCTCAGTTTGGAAAGTTTTGCAAATCAGCCATTAAGGGCTTAGATTTCTGTGAAACATCACTGCGTTGGCTTTGGCACTATGAATGATTCCCCTCCCCTCCTGACATGGCAAAGGAACTTTTAACCTGTTAACTTTAATTAAAGCTGCTGCACTTAAGGGTATATAAATAGAGATCACTCGCTGACAGCGTGCTGGGGTCGGGGGGGGGGGTTACTGTTTCATGGAAAACTGAAGTAGTGATTTTTGTTGATGGGTAAAACAAAACAGTCATTCAGAAACCTGTAGTGCAGAACTGTTGCCACAACCCTGGGTCTCTCTTTCTTTTACACACACAAACACAACATTCAACCCAATTTTGTTTGGAGGGTAGGGTGGGGTGGGAAATGTCTAATTCCTTTCACATCACATATCCCCAGCCGTTCACTGACAACGTTGTTTTAACGTCGCTGGGAGGAAATGGCGTGAATGTTTCCAGAATAAATTTGAAATGTTTCAAGAAAAGAAAAAAGAAAATGAGGAAATCAATGAATGGAACCCCCCAACTGTCTAAAACCCCAGTAATTAAATTACAGAAACTGCTTCCAGCCTCAGGGAGGGGGGTAAAAAACCAGGCGAGAGCAGTGGTAATTTATCTTTTCAGATGGCAAAGTAAAGAGGAGGTGGGGAAGTGCAGCTCGTGGATAAATAAAAGTTCATGTTTAATGTTTTCACAAGTACAGGGCTGTTTCTTTGGTTTCCAATCTAAGGTTACAGGAGATATGGGGGCTGCAAATCTTTGAAAGTATCCAAAAACCTTTTTCCTAATTATTTTTTGCACAAATCACTGTCCAAATCCCCTTTCCAAAAAAGTTTACTGTAGTTCCACCCATAATTGACCTGTGCTGGGTTGTTTCATGAGTGCTATCAAGCATGCCTCCAGCAGCTACAGGCAGGAAGCACCTTGGCACACTGCTCTATTCAAGGGCAGAGTAGAGGAAGGGCAGAACCATTTTTCATTGACAAAGAAAAACAGACCAGCCCACAGTTTTGGATCAGGCTGTCTGGGGGAGGCCAGTTCACCTGCTTTGCTTTCAGATTTGGCCCCAAATGTGACATGGAAACCAGACTTTAACCTACAGGGGCAGCCAGTTAGGCTTATATATTCATCAAGGGCAGAGACCAGTGCAAGCTGCCTAATATAACCCTAAATAAAGCCCCGGTGCATTGATCTTAGGCGATGCAGCTTCCTTATTTGGCTCACGCCAAACTCTTGTTGACTTCAGTGAGAGTTTGAGCAAGGAATGCAGGATTGATCTGGAGACTTGGTAACAGTCTTGGTGCAGCCAAGGTCTGTGTAACCGGACAGAAATTTCAGGAGTCACAAGACCAAACAATGCTAAAAAGTTCAAGTATTTTTGAGTTTTTAATGGCAGTTGTTTATTCAGTCCCTGCAGTCTTCTGATGTAGTCAGAGCAATGTAATCAGCTGCCAAATTGCTACAAATGGGGGTGAGCGTCCCATGTGGGGATGCTGCGGTGTGGAAACAGGTTTGGCTCTCAAAAAATTAAGGGTACTCACCACCAAATAAAGCATGGTATAGAGCGAGAAGGAGGCGTGACCAGAGAAGAAGGATTTCCTGTAAGACAGAGAACATGTATGAACCAGCCATTGAAATATTAGATTGAACCTGCCTATGAATAATCTTACAACAGGGGAATTAAGAGATGTAAGGTACACCCTTATTTTTTCAGTATGGGCTACCTGGCATTGTGGATGGGGAAGCAACTTCTCTGGGGCTGCTGCTCCCCCCATACCCAGCAGGGTAGAGAATGAGTGGATGAGCAGGGTATGTATTGAGCCTTGGCTCCACCCCCATCCTGACACTCCAGCCAATGCAGCTGAGCATGGCGACATGACAAGAAGACCAGTAGAAAATTATTTCCTTTCTGGATCAATAGGTGGAGAATCATGGGATTGCAGTTCCCTTCCTGGTCTGCTTTTGGGGCAGCACGGCTATGAACTGTTATATACTCAGCAGACTGATAACTTACAAACTAGCCCCAAATATCTGGGCATTTCTATAGAAATAAAGGTAAACACCAATCCAGGTGCATTAAGTATAACTTGTAAAGTTCACACCCCCCCCCCCAAAAATCAAAATTAAATATCCAATGAACACGACACAAAAAAGACTTTGAAAAAGGGTTCCTGGCACTGTTTGCTGTCTTTACACAAAGGAAGGGCTGCTTTGCCGTGTAGATCCAAACCACTTAACTGTGATGTCACCTCTTATGGTAAATTCCCACATTGAGCAAGCATTCATAAAACAATGGTGTGGGAGTTAATAGAAGGAAGGAGAGGTATTATTCAGCAGAGTTCAATAACTCCTTAGGAAAATTGCCAGTCAGTAGTAGTAGCTCCATGACAGTCTTTCCAGAGAAGGAAGTTTTCAAATGATCCATTGCTGGCAGAAGGGACCTGAGGAGTATTTTGTGGGACACCATTTTGGCAGAAACAACAGTTTTCCCTCCTATATTGTCAAGGAAATGCCTCTCACCTGGCTTCCTGGACTCTGCTGTCATTTCCCCTACAGGTGTAGTTTTGAATGTAGCCTTTAGAGCAGTCGATTACTGAAAAGTCTGGATTACAAACGTCCAGGAAATGAGGTCGCAAGCGTCCGACGGACACTTTGGCAATGTCTGTGAAGGACTGGCTGATGGCACAGCCAAAGGCAAAACAGCCCACTTGTTTGTAGAGAGCCGCCACATATGGGTTCTGGATGAAGGACCGAGACTTCTCCTTTAAGTAGTGAATCCGGTAGAACTCCCCTGTTATGATCTGAGGGAGGAATTTAAAAAAATATATAAATAAAAAACACATTTTGCATTAAGAGGTCACACGAGGTAAATGTGCAACCACACAAGATAATAAGATCTCAGAATAAATGAGCATTTGTTAAGAAATAAACTACAGGGTCCTGCATTCAAGTCTTTCAGAGCCCCATTAATTACTGTAGGCTTAAGGCCAGATGCATATTAACACTTCTTAGTGAGAGAATTTTTGTTTCAGACAGAAGGCGAGCATGTTTCTGAACGATACATATTTATCCGCAAATCCTGTCTTAGAAGCAGACTCAAGTTAAATAAATATTGATGGAATTCCAAGAACAACTTGCCCATCTGAGAGCTATTAGATGCCATTACATCTCAGACTCACGATTCTACCTCAGAATGCAACACGGGGTTAAAAAAAAATGCTTTTGTTTATTGGCTGGAGCACCGTAAAATGGCACTTACCAGTCTCTCTCTTTCCCCCCTCTGTTAGCCTGCAGGTAACAGTGACATGCCCAGAGACATGAAGAAACTGGCCTAACCTCTTTTTTTTGTAGATTCTAGCTATCCCATATTACTGTGTCAACAAAAGCAGTCAGCCAGACCTAAAAAGATTTGGTATCACCATATCAGCGATTGGACACTTGCTTCATGGACGTCGCAAGATACACAGTGCAGTTGTGGCCCAAATCAACAGCAAATGATTCCAAAAGGCGAATACTTCCTAAGAAGTGCTCACTTGGCCTGAATCAGTCAGCTGAGCAAGAGAGAGCGAGAGAGAGCCCTAGGAATGCCACTGTTCTTAATATAACAAAACCGCAGTGGATTACAGCATTTTCACCTTTCTGCTGTGTTGTCACTATGTTGTTGATGCATAAAGCAGGTAGCCCACCCACAACAGGAAGGTAAATAAAAGACCAGTATATCAGTACACTCCTTTTCAGAAATCTCCAGCCATTTTGTTTTCTTCACACATGGATGAAGCTGAACTTGAGATCCCTTAAGTTCCAGAGAAACCTTTGTAACCGGATGATGTTCATGCAATCATAGATATCAGAGACAAAAAACACCTGCTAGGTGTTCTGTTCTTCTCCATCCTAGTGCAAATTGTTCCCTAATTATATTTTGTATAATTTACAATGCTTTGCTTTTTCTTGTTCTGAATAGCTCAAGTAATGGGGCTTCCACCATGTCAAGTGGGAGAGCGTTCCGCCACCTGCAGGATCTCACCATTTGGAATTCTCTTCTTCAACACATCCTAAATTTCCCATTTTTCTTTATACTTTCCAGAAATCAAGACCAACATTTTTTTTTTCAACGTAAGGAAAAATTCTAAGGCCAAGCTAGTCATTGAATCAAAATCTGCTCTCGCGTACGTTGGTGTAAAGCCGGAATAACTGCATTGACTTCAAATGCTCCAGCTCCTCCAGATTTATACCAGTGTAACTGAGATCAGAATTCAACTAAAAGCTAATCAGAGAGACAAAAGAATCAAGGTTCCTTGAGGAGCAAGGTTACTATATTAAATTCCATATAGAAAAAAAAAATCTAACATTTCAGAGGTGGGCTGTTGTTTTTTTATTATTTTTCATAGCTTTAAAAAAATGAACACAAAGAATCAGATTCTTAGATCCTCAAAGTATTTAGAATCTGGCCCAAAATTTGCAGTGGCCAGACCCAATTTAAATCGTACAAAGCTTCTATAAACACAGGACTTTCCTGGGAATTCCAGTGGTCCTTGTAGTTATTAAGCAGCAAATTATGTATTTCTTGTGCCATGAAGGGGGGGAGTGTTGTGGATTTCACAATGTTATGATAAATCATAGTTATGAACTTGAGGACCTGGCTTCTTGTAATCCTAACTCTTAAAAGGCAATTTAATGAAAATCAGGCCATGAAATGAAGTCTAAATGGCTCACCTCTCCAAAAGAGGCAAAAGCTTAAATTGTTCTGTCACGTTACACACCTAGTTTTTGAGCTCCAGATTTACAGCATTAGGATTTTATTCATTACTTTCAATGTTTTTATACCTGAGTAATAAAATTAGGTGTTTTTTTTTCTCCCTCACTCCCCTTTCTGTTCCAGTCAGCAGCATTGTGATATGTAAATTTAACTGTCAGGAAAAATGCCTTCATGCTAATCCCTTTCTGAAACAGCTAGCAATATTCTTCACAGCATGGCAGCCAGCCAACTCCATGCAGAAGAGAATTCTCCCCTACCTACCTTTTTAAAAACTTGGCACAACTTTTGGAAACGAATAAACTGGAAAAGTATTGCAATTAGACTAAGAGGAGATGAAACTGTATCATGGTTTGAACTCTGAGTACCAGGGCTTGAAAAACAAAGGTTGACCTAAAGTAACTGAAATAATAGCTATGCAGGCTTTATCAAAGGGAAGTAAAAAAAAAACCCCAAATGTTGCAAGCAGGCACTTATACTTCCATACTTCTTGGAGAAAGACATCGGGGCCATTGACCTGCCATGGAGGGTTTACAAACCACAGTCACATTTTACAAAAGAATATTAGTATCGAGCTCCCTATGGGCTTGACTGAGGTTGTCTGGTCTTGCAGCTGACCTGTTCCAGAGTCATTTGTAATCCCTTGAGAATCCAAATGTTCTGCAGATGATGGTTTATCTAGATTTTGGACGATCTTCAAATGCAGGCTGTGAGCCAGGAAGTATATTTGCATGAGGACCAAAAAAGAATGCCTGAACATTTCTCCTGTGGCAGAACACAGTTCATTTGTGTCATGGAAAGGACATTCATGCTTTCTAATTGTCATTTGGAGGCAGTTCTTCTCCCTGCCGCTGTCGTTTCAATTTTCTCTGTGTTTGCTCATTTATCTGCAAATGAGTGGTTTAGGAATCTCCTGTGGGTTTTGTGGGCACTCAGGAATCTATTTCCACTACACACAAAGCCCTGGTCTACACGTAAAATTTAGATTGATCTAGCTGTAGTTAAGCCAACCTAACCACCGGGTAGCTACAGCCGCTTAGGGAGCTGTGTTACCTACACTGACAGAAAAAGCTCTTCCATCAATTTAGGAAGTGTCTATACTACGGCTCTTCAGTGGCATAGCTGCAGCTGTGCCATTCATAGTGTCAACATACTCAAAGAAATGGCCTGTGGATTTTGCCACTCTCAAAGTGAAGGTGTCCACTCTGCAACTGCACCGCAGAAGAATACCTCACCCCAACTGCATACTGCAACTTTCTTTGATAGCTGGGTGCATATAGTCATGCAGGGAAGAGGTGCCTGCATCTTATAAGGCTTAGAACTGCAGAGGGAAAATAAATTGAATTAAGGAGGATACTTGACACCACAGGATGTACCACTATTCTCAGAGTTCACAAATGGATCCCCTTAAAGCTTAGACATGTGACCATTTTAAACAGGGACCAACAAAGTCTAGGGATTAATATTTTTTCTCACTGCTGGTGGTCTTGGTAATTGCACAGATGTAACAGATTGTAAATTGGAGACTTCAGTCTCCCGCTAACACACTGCTGGGTAGTCATGACCCCTCCTTATTTTAGTTAAAATCATGGCTGAACGTTAATGAAAAACTAAAATAGGGCGAAGTTGTTTTTTGGCAGCGCTCTCCCTGATAAAGAGGGACTTAGAAAACTAATTCAGCACAGATGTGCACAAACTGAAATTTCATCCTGAACAAACAAGTCTTAAAGGTATTAATCTCCTTTTCTGACTTGTGTCTCCAGCAAATAATTTGCATGTGGTATATAGAGAATTTCCCAGTGTGAATTGCTGGAAATATTTAACATAGTCACTAGTAAGAAACAAATATCAAACTTTTCTCTCTAGTATCTTCTACAATCTTTCTGATCAAGTGTAAGTTTTATATGCAATTATCATCAATTATCCAGTTGCCCCAGTAATTACACTTTCAGGGTCTTTCTAATCAGTTTTGTCTCCAAGGTATTGTTTTTCTGTGTCTTGCCAAATGGGAGCACTTAACATTGCAATATAAAGTATCTGACTATCCACATTTGTATTCTTATAAATTAGCTGATCTAGAAAGCTTGTTGGTTTTTTCCTCAAGCTGTCAAGATCTGACAGTACATGGAGTTGGGTACAAACAACAGTATTAGCCATAAGGGGGCTCAGAAAATGGAATAAAGAACCTTTTACCTCTAGGGCATGGCTTCAAATCCAAGCCTAGCTGGAAGTGATTGCCAGTTGTTACCACCTGTTCAGTGGCCTATGTGAAATAGGTTTGTGGCCTCACTCCAGATCAGAGGGTGCAATTCATCCCTGTGCAGAAAACCACCACAAAGCTTGTGCACCACAGACGGCCCTCTTTGAGGACATCAATGATGCATAAGCCTTGTGCTGTCCTCCGCACAGATTGAATTTCAGTCCTAGTGAGCAATTGCCCCTCCCTTGTTAGCATTCAGAACAGCAAGGCCAAGAACTGAATGGACATGAATCATTCTCTCCCTGATACAGGGAGTCCCTCCACAACTGGCTTTTAATGCTTACTGGCTGGTCAGTGTGGAGAATCTTGTATTATCACAGCTCATGCCAAGCCTCGTCTATGGATAAAAAGAGGCCTTCAGTCTCCATGAGGGTCAAATATTTTCCACAAGTAAAAGCACAGAGGTTAGGGGGTCTATTACAGGAGTGGTTGGATGAGGTTCAGTGGCCTGCCATGTGCAGGAGGTCAGACTAGATCAGCGGTTCTCAAACTTCATTGCACCGTGACCCCCTTCTGACAACAAAAATTACTACACAACCCCAGGAGGGGGGAACCGAAGACCGAGCCCGCCCAAGGCCCGCCACCCTGGGGGAGGGGGGGGAGAAGTGGGGCAAAGCTGAAGGCCAAGGGCTTCTGCCCTGGGTGGGAGCATGTAACCGTAGCCCTGGGTGGTAGGGCTTGGGCTTCAGTCCTGGGCGGTGGGGCTTGGGCTTCAGACTTGCGAGACCCAGGGCCAACACCAGCCTTGGCGACTCCATTAAAATGGGGTTGCGACCCCAATACAGTTTGAGAATCCCTGGACTAGATGATCATGATGGTCCCTTCTGACCTTAAAGTCTATGAGCATTTAGTAGAGGTCTGAGAGCAAAAATCTTAGGGGCAATTAGTATCTCAAGGGTCTCATGCATGTGTAATGCCAAGGGCAGTCTTTGTCTCCAAGTCAGTAAATATGTAGGCACTGAACACAAATGCACATCCTACTATGTCCTGAGAGAAGCAGAAGTTTTCACCTCTAAAGTTTACTTAGCAAGAGCTCTGGCATTCTTCAAGACACATAAAACACAACCCGGACCTTTCGCTCTGGCTTAAAGATTCTGCCGGTGCGAGTATTTAAAGCTGGGAGTTGGAAACGTGAAATTTTTTTGGTTTTATTTATTGTCCTAAATTGCCCCTACCTGCAGTCATGTCTTTGAAAAGCAAACATTTCAAATGAAAGGAGAGATATTGGTGCTTTGTGGATTTGGAAGGACTTCATATTATGTTACAAAAATTCTGGTATCTGGGTTACATCTGAAAAAGAGGTTAGCATGACTTGAATTTTCCATATATTCTGCCATAGCAAGAAATCTGTTTCTTAAATCACTTGTTAGCCATTTGTATCACTCAGCAACAAATAACTGAGCTTTTGTATTTTCCTTACCAATTTACTTTTGTTGTGAGTGAAGTGAAACCTACATAGAAAACATCCATTTCTTTCGGGGAAACTTTTTTTCTTTTTAATTGACCTGCCATTTCATGTTAGAAACTTGATGGATTAAATACTCAGTTGATTATGTTTCCAATTTCAGTTCCAACTCTTGTATTTGCCACTGGCTCACTACTGATCAGAAGCAGATTCTGCATGGAGCCGACATGACGGTATGTCAGGCAGTAATGTGAAAATGAGATGTTTTTTTCATTTTATTTTATGGCTTTTCCATACTTGGGGGTATGGAATTTTACCTGCAGGGTAAAAATTTCTCCTTGTTTATAGATTTTTTTTTTCCACTTTCACTTTTGGAATGAGAGACAGAGAATTATTGGGACTGTTTGCCCATGGCTCTATGAATAAACTGGCTGGCAAACGATGCTGCGATCAATGAAAGCTGAAACCTGGCTTCATTTCAATTCTGCTTGGGGGAGGGGGGAAACTAACAGATAATTATCTTGGAAATGGAAAAAACCAAGCCAAAGGATGACTTTGAAAAGAAATCAGCCATCTGTTTGGTAGACACAACACAATGAGTCATATACTACCCTCAACCTATACATACGTGACTCCCATTGACGGGAGAGAGAGTTCCACTGGGGATTGCTTCCTATCTTTGCACAGACTATAATGTAGTTTTAATCACTGCTGAAAGGCTCAGACAGTAATACTGAAATAGGTTTGAAATATTTCCTTGAGGGAAAAATTAATAGG
This sequence comes from Terrapene triunguis, assembly GCF_002925995.2. Taxonomy (NCBI): domain Eukaryota; kingdom Metazoa; phylum Chordata; order Testudines; family Emydidae; genus Terrapene; species Terrapene triunguis. The sequence goes on along the minus strand of NW_020664454.1, from coordinate 1,457,687 downwards.
ACAAAATTCATCCCAGTGCGCAGGTTCAGCACAGCACCCCTCTGTACAGCTTAAGCCTTGAGCTGGTACACTAGGCAAGCTAAGCTCTCTCCCTATGGCCCTGCAAAGGCTAGTGGGTAAGGCAGTGACTGGGCCAAATCAGAGGGAGGGTTCACAGGATCCACCTTCATCTGAAAGGGGCATAAAGAGGCTGTGACTGCTACTGTATCCCACAGGCTTGCATAGCAGCTACTGAGGGCCCGTGCATCAGTGCCTCGTGTTGCTCCCATTGGGAAGTGGGTTTCACATAAACAACTCTCTCCCTACCAGTTCTTCCCCACAGCCCACAACAACCTCCTGTGCCCAACAAAGCCACCCCACCCACCCACCCCACATGCACTTCATCCATGCAATGACCAACAGCTCTGGCTTTATTCGGGTGAAGTGAATTCTACCCAGAGTGCATGAACCTTCTAATCAACCAGACAATATCATGATTCTGATTAATTTACAGCTGTAGCTTCTGATGGAGTAAAAGGAAAGGAAAACTCATGTGCACAATTTACTATTTGAACCACCAGTGTCAATAAGAACAAACAGTATAAAGCTTAGGCGTGCTAAAGATATTGGACATTACAGTGCTTGTAGGACAAAGAATGAAAGCTGGGGGAAATAGGAGCTTAAAGTCATTTCTGTCCCTTAACCCAGTGGTTCTCAACCAGGGGTCCGAGGCCTCCTGGGGGGCCGCCAAGCAGGGCCGGCATTAGACTTGCTGGGGCCCAGGATAGAAAGCCAAAGCCCAACTGCATGAGGCTTAAGCCCAGGGCCCTGAGCCCCACCACCTGGGGCTGAAGCTAAAGCCTGAGCAATGTACCTATGCGGGAGCCCCTGTGGTGTGGGGACCCAGGCAATTGCCCTGCTTGCTACAACACCTGCCCTGGCTTTTATATGCAGAAAACCAGTTGTTGTGGCACTGGTGGGCTGTGGAGTTTTTATTGCATGTGTATGGGGGGGGGGGGGAGTGGCTCAGAAAAAAAAAGGTTGAGAATCCCTGCCTTAACCTACCTACTCACAATACAGTTGCTTTAGCTGACAGAACTAAGCAAAGGACTGTTCTGAAAGTGATCCTTAAGGAAAAACCTACATTATGCTCGAAGCGGGATAAAGAGAAACTTCAGTACTTCTCATACAGAAATGCTGGGGGTTGGGGGGAATGGAAATGGTATCTTGATAAAATGTTTAAACAAAAATTAAGGGCCAGAACCTTGCATGTGAACAAGCTATGCTTGGTGCTAGACCTGTGGGGACAGGGAGGAAGGTGGTTCAAAACCACCTTTGCACTCTCCCAGTCGTGGGGAACTTGGGCCTGGCACCCATCATACGTTAGAGCAGACTGCAGGCTGCTTCAACTTATCCTGGCCACTAACACCTGCCTGCGGCCATTCTGCAGCTGGGGAATGTCAGAGTGCAAATTCTGTCCACGCCCCTCGCCATCAGGATGGGATGGGGTGGAGCAGGTGGTGCAGAGCTGAGTAAGTGTCACCAATGAATGCCCCCACATCAAAGGAATCCCCAGATATTCTTTTGCACTGCAGGAGTGGAGCCAAGGGATTGGAACAGGGGCAAAGATCTGCCACCTCTAAAGGTGTTATTTTGTTTTTAAATAACAAACTGCACTTCATTTCAGCTTTTCATGATGGCATTACAGACACCGGTCAAATTTTTGTAGAGCATTGTGACTTGAGTGTAATGAGGCTTCCTGTTACATGTTTAGCCCAAAGTGTTTTTAGTAAATAGCTGACAAATGTACTAGTGTAAGAAGCCTCAACTCTGCTGACTCTTCCAGGGCTGGATTTGGCCCATTTGCTGAAACTTAAAGCAAATATGTTCACGCACAACATAATCCCTCCACACAGTAGTGGGAAATTGGATAGGGAAAAAAGAATCAAAAGTAATCAGAAAGGCGACACAAGTAAGATCACAGCAGCAGAACTGCCCTTTAATAGATGTCTAGCTTATTATTTATTAAAGCCTAATACTGCCTCCAAAACTTTTCCATGCAGCAGTTGGCTGCAAAGGCACAACCTCTTTTTAAAAACTGCATGAAATGTGGAATATGTAAATACCACAGCAATCACTCAAATGTGGACACAACATGCCAAATCCTTATTGGCACTAAATCCTTTAGCTTGTAAGGAGCATGCTTCCTGAAACGTGAACTCTAGCTTATATTATAAAGTTTGCAAGACTTGCCCAAACGCTTTGACTTGTTTACTTGCTTCAGAAGTAATCTTACTCTTCCTGCTGTAAGTTTTCATTTGCATATGGCTGCAGATTGTTGTGTGTGTTGTGGAAGATGATTAACAGCACTGGAAATTTATGCCTCCTATACACAGTAAAGGCACATCAATAGGATGATGCTTCCCTATGCTGATAATCTGATATGGAAAGGGCTTCTTGCATTGGGACAGTAGGCCAATCTCATCAGTCCCCATCCATTTCCATTAAAGGGCTGGTCTACACTGGGGGGGGGGAGAGGGGGATCGATCTAAGATACACAACTTCAGCTACGAGAATAGCGTAGCTGAAGTCAACGTATCTTAGATCGATTTACCTCGGGTCCTCACGGTGCAGGATCGATGGCCGCGGCTCCCCCGTCAACTCCGCTTCCGCCTCTTGCTCTGGTGGAGTTCCGGAGTCGACGGGGAGCACATTTGGGGATCGATTTATCGCGTCTAGATGAGACGCGATAAATTGATCCCCGATAGATCGATTACTACCCGCCGATCCGGCAGGTAGTGAAGACGTACCCTAAGAGTCAACATGGTTTCAATAAGTGCTGGAGCAGAACTTAGGCCTTTTAGTTTCTCTGCTTCTGTCTGCACACAGATCTGTGCTCATTAGTATAGTGGTATTTGAAATGGGGAGATCTTCTGCCACAAACGAAGCAAATCAACCCCCAGCTACTCACCAAATTATTAACGGGTTAATTTCACCAGGGACACCAGACTGCCTTTGGATGCTAATGAGTTTCAGTCACTAACCTGGACTGATTTTGAACAACTGACCCAGAGGTGAAAGGCTTCATATCCTATTACCAACACCATCTTGTCCTTGTTGCTGTTGCAGTAGATTTTTTTTAACTTGTTCAAAGCACAGTCCTAACTCCCAATCCTTAGAAAATCTCTGCTCAGTAATTAATTTATAACAGTCTCTTTGTGTTGATTGGCACGCTGTGTGGGAGCGTCAATAGGGCCCTGTCAGCATTACCTGCTTAGGAGACGACACAAACATACAGTCCTGTCAGAGAGGGGCAGAAGAGTGTGAACGATTCTACTTACAGCAAGGATGGCAATGAGAATCCCTGCAGCACACAGCACAGCGTCGTTAATCGTCTCGCCCGTTTTCAAAGGGTACTTGATACTCTCGTCGTTGCAGTAAAACCCCCTTTGGTACGGCTGGATTGTGCTGGTTTCAATGATCAGAAAGGGCAGACCAGCTGGGGGAGAGAAAAGACAAACAACAGAGAACAACACAAAAGAAAAAAATCAGTAACGTGGACAAATACAAACAAAAAGCAACAAAGAGCCCTCCCCAAGAACTCCATAAAACACAATGCACCACAACTCTCATGATACTTTTCGTTTTTTCCTAATCCGTTTCCAAAGTGCACAGTGTTGGGAACTGTTTTATTAAGTTTCTCCTGGGGAAAAAGTACCTATTCTGCTATGGTTATCAGATGTACATGCTGCATGGTCCCAGTGAAGCCTTGCGCACTACAAATATTAACTTACAGGAATGAATGCCAGCAGCATCACTGCAAGAAGTCATGGAAAAGAATATGACACTATTCCCCACAGAGCGCCTGGCGCTGTGACCAGAGCACCAAAATGTCTCTCTGACATGACATGATGGAAGCTGAGTTGGGCAGGGCTGTAGGAGGAGTTACTGAATAAACAAACTCTAATTAGCAAATATCAGGTCATGCTTTTCCTGCCATATTGACCAGGCCAAGCCCCATCTACACTGGCTTCGATACAGTTTTTAAAAACAAAACGAAACTGCATTTCCATGGTTAATATACCTCTGTGTCTTAAAGGGGTTCCAACACAGTTTGCCTGGTCAATGTGGACAAAGGATATAAACATCATTAGCGCAATCTTTCTTTGAACACTTTTTGAATGCTAGTCAAACACAGCATCTATCCAACCATCCACAATAGCTGGTGAAACCACATCAGATCCTACTGGCTGCAACCATGAGAAATACCTTTTTAAAACACTGTTTTAAAGACCTTAATTGCCACAATGTAGCTGGAACTTCAAACCAGATGTATAATATATGGTCACAGACCAATAGAAACTGGTTCTGATACAAGCTAATAAAAGTTAGAATTATTATTAATAATAACAATAATAATGCTATTTCAGAGGAATGTAGCATTGTCTGGAACAGGGATCAGTAATGTTTGGCACGCGGCCCGCCAGGGTAAGCCCCCTGGCAGGGCAGGCCGGTTTGTTTACTTGCCGTGTCCGCAGGTTTGGCCGATCGCAGCTCCCATTGGCCGCGGTTCGCCACTCCAGGCCAATGGGGGCTGTGGGAAGCGGCACGGGCCGAGGGATGTGCTGGCCACAGCTTCCCGCAGCGCCCATTGGCCTGGAGCGGCAAACCGCGGGCAGTGGGAGCCGCGATCGGCTGAACCTGCGGACGCGGCAGGTAAACAAACTGGCCTGGCCCTCCAGGGGGCTTACCCTGGCGGGTCGCGTGCCAAACATTGCCAATCCCTGGTCTAGAAAGTTAGAGTAGAGGATTGGAAATCTTTCATAGTTCTGTTGCTGATCTTGGATGAGTATGGGCAGGCCACTTAACACATTTATGTGCCTCAGTTTCACCAAGTGTTTTGCTGTTGACTTCAATAACAGCAGGATCAGTACAATTGAGCCAAAAGCTCTTTGTAACCTTTTCAAAGTGATTTGCAACTACACATATAGGAAAATCTTCTTCCATCTCTGAAATAATAGCCCCATTGAGGTGAAACAAAAAACCATTGAACAATGCAGCAACACTACTTAACAGTTTCGGACATGACGCAAACAGCAACAAAAAACAATGTTTGACTGAAACTACAGGGGATAGCATTTAGGTAAGCAAAATGTAATTATCCAAGTTGGCATTTGGCTAAAACACCAGGACTGCTCACCCTACTGTTGCAAAAAGTGTCATGGAATATTTATTGACCACTAACTTGGTTAAATGTCTGAGTTCTTGTTTACACTCCTCCCACTTTAAAATTATCAGATTTTTTCCTCTTAAATTAAGAAATGTTGCTTCCTGGTTTTCACTTGATTTGCCTCAAGCAAAGTTTTACTGCTGTCATAAACAGCTACTCTGTAATTAGTGAAGGATTTTGTCCAGAAAGGTAAAATCAAAAGCTCATTTTAAAAATGGTTTCAATTTGTGTGTAAACAAGTTAAAGTGCTTACATTTTATAATCCGTTTTGGAGTTCTTTCATTCTGTTTTAACAGATTTTTTTAATCCATAGTTATTACTTTTTGCTGAATGCCTTAAAAAAACGATTCACAATGTGAAACGTATAACTGTACTCTGAAAAAGGTCTCTCATACACACACACACACACGCGCACACACACACGCAGCTGAATTCTGTTCTCAGTTTCTCAAATATAGCCGAGACCATAATTTGGCACAGTGTTCCGGGTTATTGTGTATGTGATTTTCTATAAGAATATAAGGAGCTGGTAATATTAAACACACAGAGATCCAGGCTGCCTGCAATGGGCTGTCTGTTTTCCAACACACTAATGAAATAGTGAATAAATGTCTCTGAACTATTCCTCTTGTCAGCTCATCTCAGGCTTTGCAAATAAAATTGGACATCTCATGTGGATCCAGCTCATCTTCATTCCACTCTCTAAGAGTTTTGAAACCTAGCCAGTTTGGCTCTGAAAGGTATCTCTTAAGCCGGCAATATGATATTAATAGCCTTCTTTAAAGATCCAGAGTAGCCTGATGAAAAATTGCACCAGAAAAGCTAACGCTGTTTGGTGCGATCCAGTTTCACCACCACTTGAAACAGCAGCATAACCGTTGAACTTGGGGAGTAGACATACCACAGTTACATGGCTTATTGTTATTTCTCCAGTTCCTCTTTTTAATAGCTTTCACATGACAGGTCTGTAAAACACATGTTCCCACAGACAATGAAACACATGTGAAAGAAAGAAAGAAAGAAAGAAAGAAAGAAAGAAAGAAAGAAAGAACAATACTGTTCCTGTGTACTATATGAACCCAGGAATAATAAAGATTTGTTTTCCCTTCATTCATTGAACAGCATGAAGTTGTAGTATTTCTGTGTGTTCAATCATATGTTTGATTGCCACAGCTATAATAAGAGCATAAGTGGCATACATTGTGTCTATTTTCTTAAAATGCACAGAGACATAGTTTAGAAAAATCCAATGGTTTTGTTTTCTCTCCTATAAACTTGTGGTTTAGTGGGATATTGCCAATAGAGTCTTGACATTTTTCCAGCAAAACAGTAACCTCAGATTCCCTTCTTTTCTTTTTTCTTTTTTACAAGAGAAGCATAAACATACCCTCACTAGCTCAATGGATATTGCTTAGAAGATATAATATACCCTAGACTGTGGGCTAGAGGCTGTTCTTTCAAAGGTTATTATCCAAGTGACAGAAGGCACCACTCTTGTAATAAAGAATGTGCTGCCAGATACCCTGCTAAAGATGGCCCTTTTTTGAAAAGATTATCTCTCTGAGCACAGATTGTCTTAAGTGACTGTCACCACTCTCACTTTCAGGCACTTCACATGCTTTCCGGCAATGGTTAGCACTGAGACTGCAACATAGGGAAGCCTGTACTAGTACCAGAAGCTATTTGGAGAATGGATTTTACAGAAGATGCTATGGATGAAAAAGAACACAATAAAGGAACAAAAGGAAAGGTCCCTTCAGGGTTCCTTACAGAGATGTTCCTGATTCTGCTTTCATTTACACTGGAATATTCATCAGAGAGTTAAAGACTTCCAGATTAGAGAGGTGGCAATTGTCTATCAGAAAGAGAAGGCAAGTGTCATGGAGGGTGACAAACAATGGAGTTAAATCAATGAAGTTACAGCAAAGGAGCAAAGTTTGGCCCCATCACTTTTCCTGTACTAGTGCCATAAGGAGAATAAAAAGACAAGTCCAATTTTCCACTGTGGCATCTTAATAAGACATCCACATTTTTCATTTTGGATGCTCATATTGACACTTTCCCATAAACGTACACACTGTGCCCGTATGAACTGATTTGTGTGTCCAAATTCAAGATTTCGACAACATTTTAAGGCACCCACCTTTTAAAAGCTACCATCCTCCATGATCCCTTAACATCACTAGAAGACAATGGCAGAAGCCCTCAGAGTGTTTAGAAAGTAATGACAGTCAAAGAGGCAGTCCTTAGAAAGCAGGGGAGAGGTGGTAAGTCCATACCAAGGCGATTGGTTGATCCATGTAATAGGCAATAGATTGTACCATCCTAAAATGATCTCTGGTAGCTATTTATCCTGGTGCTTCTGTCCATGGCTCATGTTCATCTATGCCAGCGATCCCCAAAGTGTGGGGCGCCCCCTCCTACCTCAGAGGGGCATGGAAGAACAAACGGGGGGGTATAGCATGGCCAGGGCAGGGCAGGGACATGCCAGCCACCACAGTGGCTGAGAGGGAGCGCCATCCAGCCCCTCCCCACTCCAGTCCCGCTCCCAGCCATATAACTGACTCCCGACCCTGCGCCTGGCACTGTCCCCAGCTTTGGCGTGGCTCAGCTCAGCTCCCGGCCCCGCACCAGCCCCCAGTCTCTCACGCTGGCCGCGGCTTTGTTCCCGGGCCGGGGCTGAGGCTGGGGGCAAAGCCAGGAGCAGAGCTGCACTTGGCCACCGGCCCAGCTGCCAGCCCCAATCGCAGCCCAGCTCCCGCCCCCACCTCCAGCCTCGGCCCCTGGCCGCAGCACCGCTCCCAGCCCGAGACCACCACCCCCCAGCTGCAGCTCCAGCATCGGCCCCCTTGCCCCGGCCGCGAGGGAGGGAGGCAGGTGGGGTAAGCGGGGGGTGAGACCTATGCTTTCAGTTCCATGGGAAAGAGTGGCATTAATAAACCTGTCCTCTAATACTGCTGCAGCGCAAAGGGATCACATCCACTTTAGTACTGACAGTTCCCTTCTGGACACCTAGATAATGGCAGGCAGACTTTACTGTAATGCTTCAAGAAAGTACCATTTCACTACTACCCAAGGGCAGGTCTACACTACCGGTTAAGTCGATCTGACTTATGTCACTCAAGAGTATGAAAAAGCCTCTCCCCAACCCCCAAGTGATGCAAGCTTTGCACTGTCCACACCGGCACTATATCGGCAGAAGAAGCTCTCCCACCGACATAGCTTACGCTTCTCGCCGAGATGGAGTAATTATACCGACGGGAGAGCAGCCTCCCATCGGCACAGTGCATCTTCACTAGACGCGCTACAGCGACGCTGTGCAGATGTAGCACTGTAGTGTAGACTGGCCCTGAGGCATTCACATACAGATTTACCCTCACCAGACCCCTGTGACGTAGGGAAGTGCTATTATCCCCATTTTACCTATAGGGAAACTGAAGCACAGAGCAATTAAGGAATTTGCCCAAGGTCACACGGAGTTTTGGCAGAGCTGGGAAATGAATCCAGTTTTTTTGGATTCCTAGTCCTGTCTCTTAACTGCAGGACCATCTTTCTACCCTGTGGTCATATAAAGAGTTTCTGGTGTAATAACATAACAATGAAATTCCAACCACACACCCTGAACTAGATATGCTCTGCTCCCCAACAGGGCTCTGCTCCAAACCAGGAACATAATAGAAATCTCTTGAGGCCTGATCCCGGACCATTAAAACCAATGGGAGTTTAGCCGTTGACTTCATTTGAAGCTGGATCGAGCCTCTGCTAAATGCAGCATGAAGCAGGTGTGGATATTAATGAATTCAGTTAGGCACTGCAGGACTCCGTGGTGCTGTGCAGTGAAAAATTATGTTGCTTTTGTTGGGAGGAAGTCAAAGCGACTTTCTAACCCCTCGCTGCTGGTGTCCTACACTAAGATATTTCAGTAAAGGATTTAAATGTATTTGCCTTTATATTTAATAAAGCACATTATCCTGGAGGCCAATCAGGTTTTGAAATCTAGCATCGAAGAGAGACATCTCTTCCCCTGTTTATTAATGCCTTTTCCCAACAATCAATTCATTTTCAATACCTCCTGGGAATGCTAACAACCTATAGAAAAACAAAACAAAAACTTGCACTCACTGACCAGCTTCCAACATGCATAAAATCAAAGGCTGAAGAAAGGATTCTGTGTTGGGTTCAATGCTTTGAAACTTGGAGTCTTTGAAAAGCTACCACTTGTGCAGATTTAAAAAAAAAAAAAAAAACAGGATAAGCTTTCATTGGCCACCCATTGATAAAGTCATGTGGGAGGTGTTACTGGGGTGACCCAGCCATGAAGCTCTGATCTTCCCAGCCAAAGCTTCACCTTTGCACTAAATTAAACACAGACTTTTTTTTTTTTTTGGAAGGTTTTTTTTTTTTAAATCCTTGGAAGAATCTTTACTCTTTGCTCTCCCTAGACATCACAAGTCATCAAGAATTATATTTCCCATCATAGGCATCTCAGCTAAATGTCAGGAATTGCTACTTGAGCCTTTGCTACAAGTATTCTGCCCTGTATTTGCTTTAGAGTCTATGATGCTCAGACCCCATGGAGGTTTTTAAAGTTTCACTGCATTTGGGTGCTAGCCTAATAGTTGAAAAAGATCTTTGAATAATATGGTGGGGCAGTGTGGTGTATCTGATTCCTCACTCAGGACACAGAGTGTAAATATTTGGGTTACATGTAAGTGATAGGGGTTCCTTTTAGAGTAATTAATGGCTGGGCTGGGGAATGTATAAAACTTATTTGGTTTACAATATTTCTTCAGATTTTGAAAGCTGGATAAAATCCAGATTAGACTAAGGTGGGCCCCTATTGAGACTTCCCCCAGCTCTTAAAGAAGAATTGCCATTTCGGACAAGGAAAGCACTAGCCCTGGCTGCTGCTGCTAATGTGAAATAGTCTGAGTATGGCTCATTTAGAAAACAAATATTTATAAGAAGACTTGAGCATTAAGGTGCCGCCCCCATGTCAAGCACAGGGAATCCTACCATGCCAGCCTTCCCAAGGGGCTTCAGCTGCAATGAAACCAGCAGGATTTTTATCAACTGTAAAAAACATTTTAGGGGCCTGAGCCAATGCCTACTGAAGTCAATAGAAAGGATCCCGTTGACTTCAGTGGGTGTTGGATTGGGCCCTAAGGCTGGGATTTCGAAAGCAGTCTGAGGCAGTTAGAAGCCCAACTCCCAATGGGTGCCTAACTCCTTTAGACTCCTATGGAAATCTCAGCCTAAATTACTAATATTTGTCTCTTATTGAAAGTAAATGAAATCACTTTAGCTCCACATTTTAATGGCTGCTTCTTTCAATTGTTATTCCTTTGGTTTCCAGCAGTCTAGTAGACCTCTCTCTGCCCTTGTCTACATGGAAATTGATCTGATTTCTTTAACAAGTGGCGAAATTTTACCATCCACATTTTACATACAACTCCCCATTCAAATCAATTAGCAGTTCCACTTCTCTTATGGGAAAGTCCTACAGAAATGAATAGGGATAAAAATGACTCTAAAAAAACCCCACTCGATTTAATGTGGGTCATAAACCTCCTTTAGAATCCTACAAATCCTGTAGAAAGTCATCACTCGCTATTCAATTTGATTGTTTAACTCTATGGAAAAAGTCATATGATACCATATGTTGATTTTAACCAAAATATACAGGCTTTAGTTTATTTTCTACTCACAACAGGTTTTGCTACACAACTCACTAACCTTTGTTTCTGTCTGTGTTAGTCTGGTCTGGTGTCCCTCCTGCTTACAAAAGGGGTGGCATTTCATTACTATTAATTGCGTTTAAGCCAATAGGCAGAGACATAATTTAACTTAAGCATGGACAGACTGCCAAGTCCATCATCTGCTACAGAGCCTAGAGGTGTGCTAGTGGGAAAGCAGAGCACACTGTGATCAAGACATGAATCTTGCCGTCTAATTATTTGTGATGAGCTCGTTATTCATGTTTTCTGAGCAGCGTTAATCTCTCTCTGTTTTCCCACATGATACTTGCAGTGTGCTTCACATAACCTGGAAGGAAAGAATATTTAATTCCCGCACGTACATCCCTGTAATGTTTATGGCCCCAATGAGATGTGCTACTAATGACCCTTATGCACATGTGTATTCCTTCTGAAGTGAATGAGACTGTGATTTGGGGTAGAGCAGTGATTTTCAACCTATGAACCGCGGACCCCTGGGGGTCCACGGACTATGTCTAAGATTTCCAAAGGGGTCTGCACCTCCATTCGAAATATTTTAGGGGCCCGCACATGAAAACAGGTCGAAAACCACTGGTGTAGAGAATCCCATTGGTGTGCTGAGGCCTAAGGCAGGAATTTACTAGTGGTACTTGAGCTTGATGTTCCATCCATTCACTTCACAATTTTTTGTGATACATGAACCAATAATTTGGGAACTGCTGGCCCAAGGTAAACTATGTCTCCACCTACTGGTCAAATGCATTTATCAGGAAAGCAGCAATGAACAATTTCAGGATTTTGAGGTACATCTGTGAGTATAACACTGTTAAAAGGTCAGATCCTGACAGTGATTATCTGTGTGGGCTTTCTGGGCTGGTTATATAGAAAAGATCTTGGCAGCAAACACATTTAAAACAAATAGCAAATCATCCTCAGACACTGACGGGTTGGACAGATCATCATCAAACTCTTTCTGATTCAAAGCAGAAAAAGCTTCACTCTACTATTGGGATCTTACGGTGCCAGATCCTGTTCCAAATTATATGAATGGGAGTTTTGCCCTTGATTTTAGTGGGAGCAAGACTGGGCCTCTAAAAGTGTCTTATCTATTTACTGAGGTAAACAACACATACAAAGAAAGAAAGAAAATGACACAAGAAGAAAATATCAAGCAGTAAACTCAGCTGTTCCTCCTGGGAGTTCTACTTACAGTTCTATATTTAAAAAGGCGTATATATTAAAGTACACATTTATTTTTGAAATGGATAAAAATGCACTAATAAGAATTAAAAGTCCTTGTCCAAGACACACTACCCAGGTGTATATAAAATTCTGTGTTCATGTGCTAAAACAAAGGCCAGACCGGCAGGACAGCCAGTGTTGGACAGGGTGAATACAAAAGTTATTATAAATGCTAAACCAGAGCCATCTGCAGCCCAACAAGAATGGGAACAAAGACATCATTTCAGATGGTCTAAAGCAAGAAATAAAATGTGATATGCAGTAAAAACACAAAGTGTCAAGATCTTACAAGACACCTCTATAAATCTGAAAGTTTGGAAGAAATAGGCAGATATGACATGGCTGACCTTGGATGTCCCAGCTAGAATGGGAAATGGTTTTAGAATGGGTTTGAAATGTCTCCAATACTCATGGCAAATACACCATGTGAAAAATATACTGAGGAGATTATTATGTTTTCAGTTATAAATGTAGTGAATGTAGCTTACTATATTGGTCAATGGAATTTTGGAATGAGTTTTGCTTCATCATGACTTCTTCATGTTTGTGTATAAATTGCTCTACTATGACTTGTCATTCCAATGGAAGGGCCTGCGACCACATAAGACCTCTGGATTCGAATCCCATGATTAAGTTCATAATTTGGGGGGCAGAGGCGGTGGGGGTGGGAAAGAAGGAATTCCACAAAGCCCAAATTATATTCTTTCAAGGAAACCTGGGAGCTCTTCTTTAAACTGGTTTAAGAGTAAATGGAATCGATTCTCTCCTTGAGACACACTACTCCCATTGACACAAATAGGAATCATGAACAAACCCAAGTACTCAGAGACTTTTTATTGTAATTATGGGACCAGATCCTGCTATTGAGGTCAATGTGAGTTGGGTGCAAGGAGAGGTGGCAGGATTAGGTCTATTCCATCAGTTGTTACATATGCTGAAATTTAATGGGATTATTCCTGTGAATAGGGACTGATGGAGCTTGCCCTTAATATATATGCAAATAACACCCAGTGGCCTCAATATCTTAGCACACTGCCCTCAAACAGCATAAGCTATAACCCCTGGCTACTTTTCATACAACATTCATTATAACATCCCTGCAATTTCATGAGTCCACATTTTGACATTCACAAAACTTCATATACATTGAAAAAAAATGAAAGGGTGAATGCAGAAGCTTTTGGAAATGAAAGTGAAGCCAGTTCATCTTGTCCATGTGTGGCCTTTTTTAAAATTAAATTTTCAGTTTCATCTGTTTTACTCCCAAGCTTTGTTTGCTCTCCCCCTGAGATTCCTGTCCAAGCATTTCAGCTGTAATTACGCATGTTTTTGGAGCAACTTTCCCTTTGCAGCCTGCTCAGGATACGACAAGCCCCAGGCTTGTAGCACTGAAGATTGTAGCGAGGAGCCTTCTGACGCAGCTCTGTCAATGTACCTATTGTAAAGGCAGAAGCCTTCTTCAGATTTGAAGCAGCGGCCACCTGCACAAATAATGGAGGGATATAACTCTGTAACTGAATACAAGTACTGAAAGCTTAAAAAGTCTGTAGTCCAAAAAAATCCTTTTGACCTTCTACTTAAAAGTTCACTAATCACTTTTTATTTATAATTTATTTCCTCTTGCTATATTTGCCTTAGATAATACACTTTTTTTTGGAAGTTCCCCAGGAATAAATGGTATTACGCAACTCCCATGATTAAGTGGAAGTGAAACTTCCCCCCCCCCTAGATAATCAAGGGTTGGTACATTTTCCACAGACCTGTCCAAGAAGCAATATGCAGCACACAACAAAGAGAAAAGGGCAGGTGTTTAAGGGACCAGTCAAAAGCCCATTGACAGCTACAGGAGTTTGACCTTAATGAACTTTTGATCAGACCCTAACAAGCTTTGTCTACACCCTGAAGATGTACCAGTTTAACTTTGCTGTTGTAGTTAAAGCAGTACACACACACACACAGTTATTGTGTGTGTAGTCCAGGCCTAAATAAACACTTTCTTATCAAAAGGCCAGCACTGAGGTCGTTACTCAGTCCTTTTTGAGGTCCATAGGAGCTTTCCTGAGTAAGGACTGATGAACCAAGTTGCCCACACAGATTATGGACCCTGTTCTGAATGCCCTGCCCCCAATCTTTGCCCATTCTCTTCTCATACCAACTCATGTTCTCCTTCAGGCGAGGAGCTTTCCTGGATGCTGCAAACCAGATCCCCATAGCAACCATAGTGCCTTGAGGATATGGACCACTGTGAAATGGATAACAGGGAGAGTAGAACTAAATCAGATGCCCCCTTAGAGCCATTTTAACTAGGAATGAAATTTAAACCTTTGAAAATCCTGTTTCAGTCTCCTCAATCTCCTGTTTTCACTGGGAATACAGAAGTGCTAAGTCTCCTGGATTTGTTATGTGGGCACACAGGTTCTTGTACAACCACATCACGGTGAACTGATAGACCTTTCATGGTTTCAATTACTCTGGTCTGAAGTAGCTGGAAAACCTACAGTGAAAGGGAAAGCCACTGTCTACAGGACTGAAAAATCCCTCACAAGCCATTACCAGAGGAGGATGAATTCCCCACCCTGACGTTCCTGCCCCTCTGTGGAAAGGTTCCTAGGCAACTAATTTGCCTGCACATTATTTATATTCCCAACATTCTTTGGGTTGAGATTTTCAAACGTGACCAGGGATTTTGAGCACTTCCATTTTTGGGTGCCCAAATTGCAGGTACCTTAAATGGGTTTGTTTTTTTAGAAATTGCTGAGCAACTACATTCTGAAAATCAGGCCCCTCGTAGGCGTATCAAGTTGGGCACTTAAAAATATACTAGCTGCTTTCAAAAATACAGGCCCTGGCTTCCATGTAAGCAAGGGGCAGCATTAGACCTTTACTATGTCATCTTAGCTTACACTTTGGCACAATTTCCCACCCTTATCAAACTAGCTCCTACCATAACACAGCTGAAGTCGACACTGTAACGGCAATAGCAATGCATTCGAAGGGCTGATGCTTTGCCCAGTTGCATTTTGCAAGCAGGCAGGTAATGTGCTGGTTTATGCACACGTTTTCATCGATTACAGTTTAAATCAGGTCTAAGTTTGTTCCTAATTCTAAGGGTGCAGGCAGCAGCTAGCTTGCTATTCACTTGTACTCCCAGGACACAATGTGTGTAGTGTTCTTTTAAACACAAAAATGGATCACTCCCAACTTCCCTTTTCAGACCTCTTGTAACAATGCAGTGCCCTGCTGTCAAGCAATGTGTGAATAAATTGGGGAAAAAAGGTTAAAGAAGCCCAAGGGAATGGCAGTCCCTTTTTCTTTATTGCGGTAAATTTCGACAAAGCCTTCACTGTTCTCTCCATTTTTTCTGAAGGGCTTAGTGCCAAGTAACATTATTCCTCTTCACCATGGTACTGCCATGAAATCAGCCTGGTATGTTTGCCTGAAAATCGTAGGTTTTCATGGAAATTGTTTTTCCTTCACAACAACTCCCTTTGTAAAATTAGACATGAAAAGAGGAGGAGAAGCGCTCAGGCTGAAATCTAATCACAGGAACAAAGCACTGAGCAAATGCCACAGCAACTACGAGAAAAGCACAAATAAAATCTGAATTCAGCCCCGCACAATACGGCTCCCGGAGTTCATTAAAATGTATACTCCCTTCCCAGACAGTAACATTCTCAAACTCCTTTACCACCTACCTTATAACATTGAGCCTAGTATAGATATGGAGAATGCATTTTAAATATCTTTTCACAGCCAAGTATTTTAAGCATTCTAATTACATGAAAGCATTTTTTCCACACCACTAAAACTATTTAATGATTTCTAATAAAAATAGTTTATTTTCTTAAAGAGGAATATTTCTGGCTCCTGTTAAGAGACAGGATCTCTGAGAATTCTTAGGAATGCCTTCTATTTTCCAATCACTGCCTCATTTAAAAATAAGCAAATAGATGCTTTAGTCCTCAGACTGGGACTTGGAGGGTCTTAGTTATTCAACAAACTAACCTTTATTAAATCCTGTCAAAAGGAAAGATTTGACGCTTTTCAATATGCTTACTATATAAACTGCTGAAAGACCAGCAAACTTCAAAAGCTTCACAAACTGAGCTCGGGTTTGGCAAGAGTTCATTAGCTGCCTATGTCTTTTCTGTGTGTGGCTTGTAATTACATGCAGACTTGATGCCAGATCTTAATCTATTAAGGGGTTCCAATTAACATGCTGCTGGATGATTCACAGGTAGTTAATGTCAAGAAGTATGCACCCCACACACTAAACTTCATATGCTGATTTTAGTTGATTTTTTTTAAAGTAGTGAACTTTCGTGGTGCTCGGGAAAGGAGATATTACCATGACAGGTAGTAGGAGAGTACTGAACAAGCTTCCTCATGCTTTCTGCTAATAGGACACAAATCAATGAGCCTGATCTTGCAATTTTTTCCCAGGCAAAACCTCCCATGGAATTCATGTTTTGCCCAGTCAGTGGGTGTTTTGCCTGAATGAGAACTGAAGGATAGGGCCCTAAATCTGATACAAGCCTGGTCATTTCACTGTTGCTCTCTTTCATGAGCACAGTTGTGTCATACTTTGAAGGGGTTTTTATTTCTGTAGGCAAATGTTCCCTTGGGAACTAGGTTGTGACAATGCAGCTCATTTTCTTTATGACTTGATTAGAATTTCAATGTAGATCTTCAGAGGCAAAAAGGCTACTGTATATATCAAACCCACTATTATTTCCCCTGTCAACACCTTTCTAAAAGCAACCTAAAATCCTAGCAAAGGCTCAACCAGTTGCCCTCAACACTATGGGAAATGGTGTCATTTTTCACTCACTATCATACTAGTTGGAAAAATCTCTCCCTCCCTCCTCCCGCAATCATATGCACCAAATTGCTTTCTTCCTGCACTTCCCAATGTTAAAATGCCACCTCCCCTACCAAGAATGCACATGTTACTCCTATTATGAACAAAGAAGCATTCTCCACCTAACATTCAGTGAAGCATGATGCATGGAGGCAGTTATTTCGCAACTATGTAGGAATTAATTAATGATTATGAAATAATTATGAGTTTCCATCACTGGAAGGCATCATGCTACAATGCAATGTAACTGAGCAAAATTAATATTAATCTTTAACCTTGATGGTTGGAATTAAACTGCTCATTACCCACTCACTAGGCTATGTCTCTTTGCTTCCCGACTGCACCGGACAGGCATACAAACTGAGTTTTCAGGGAGTGAATCTATTTTATAAACACTACAATCTTTAACCAAAGGATCCTCCTTTTTCCTGAGCATTAACATCCTTCAAAGCTGGTTGGTTAGTGTCACTGCTGTTCCCTTTGCGGGGAGGAGCAGGGGGCGGGCCCCAGGCCTTCGTGGGGGGCAGCGGGAGGGGGAGGCTGGCCCTAGGCCTCCGCAGGGGGAGCAGGGCTGGCTTGGGGGGCAGGGGGAAACCACCCCCCAGCACTCACCAGTGGCACGGCTGGGTCTGGGTCGCTGCACTCCCGCCACTGGTGAATGCAGCCCCCGGCCTTGCTGCAAAGCTCAGGGGAGTGAGGGCGGGGCTGGATAGGGATGGGAAGAGGCGGGGCAGGGGCGGGCCATGGGGAAGAGGCGGAACAGGGGCTGGAGCAGCACGCAACTGCGTAGGGCACCAGGTGCCCTACGCAGCTGCGTACTTTGCGTATGGGTAAGGACAGCCCTGAACCCAGGACCTCCAGAACTAAAGCATGAGCTTCTGGAGCCAGAGATAAAAGACTAATTCTTCTAGCTGGCAGCTATAACAGATTCATATTCTTTGTGGATCAAGCCTAAAGGGCCATGTACACAACAATGGGCTGCACTGACATCTTTGACTTTCATGTGATTGTATATGATGTGAGTATATGCAGAATTTGACCCTTTCAATCATAACCCGGAAAAAAATAATGAGCAAAAGTGCAACTATTCAAGAGATCTTATTAAAAGGGTATTCGTCACTCATAGGCTAAGTGGCAATTTTTTTGATTTTTTTTTTGATGTGCATAGATATAAAAATTCCTCTAAATGATACTTTTTTTAGGAAAGGTAGAACTGCAATTCTGTGCAAAAAAGGTATGATTTAAGGATTGTTCACTCTCTTAACCCACAGTCATCTGACGGGCTAAAAATAATAACAGATTTCCAAATACTCCAATTTATCACAATGATTGGTTTGCCAGGTGAAAATTAAGAGTCAAGGTCTCTTCTTTCTTATCCTACTTGACACTCTCTAATGATTTGTATAGTGCTTCTACAGTCCCTGGATCGAATGCATTCTTTTGATAGCCAATCTTCATCTGCATCCTGCATTAGCCAACAACTTGCAGAGGCACCATAAAACCAATGACTCATCTTGTTTGCAAGCTCTTAGTCCTGAGAACAATGTGCTGATAGATTGTGCCATCATTGTCCTTCCAGGCTATTCCACTTGCCATAACCCATGAAAAAGCATAGGGACTTTCACGCCTATCTTGGATTTGGTTCCAATCTCATAGCTAAGAGGCAGCCTGTTCTGGAAGCCTATAGTGGGAATCCATTGGAAGATAGGAAACAAAAGAACGGAAAAATGATAACGCATATCTAACAACTGATTACTGTTGCTGTGGACATGCCCTCAGACACCCAGTGAGTTTAATGTTTCGGATGCCATTCAGCAGATCAATCAGAGCTCTGCAGAGGTACATTTGTTATTACATTAAGCCTAATATTAAACATACCTGTTAAATAGTCTGTCAAACGTTCCATAATAATACACTCCGGCAGGAAGGTAATACAATGGAATGGTGTACTGCTCCAATTAATTTGATTTTGAAGGAAAAGGGGAAGCTTTAATCTAGTTGATTTCAAAAACAATACAGGGAACTGATTTAAAAGTAATTTCAGGCTTCCCACTGAGACCCCCTGCTAATTTTTGTGGTTTTACAATCACATTTTGTTCTATGTTAATCAAAATATTTTTCTTCCCTGTTGTAGTGTGAAAGTGTCTCATAAACAAGAGGAGAAATTGACTAATGCCCCCAATCCAGTAATGCATTGCAAGACTGGCGCACAGGGGTCTACTCACATGAAGCAAGATTGCAGGACTGCACAGGGGAAATAGTGAAACTGATTATGCAGAAATCCTGGATCCACTGAAGTCAGTGACAAGACTCCCTGTGCAGTTGGATGCTCAGTGTAAACAAACTGGGTGGGGGGACATCTGTGGACGTTCAGGACAGGCTGTAAGCCACCTCTTTTCTGGAAAGGTGATAAAGAAGCAAATCCCTTGGCGATGAAGTTTAAGGGAAGCGGGGACTATGGTTCATTTTTGTGCTGCCTCATTATCTGACATTATTGTCTGCTGTGGAACTGCTGCTGCTTTTTGGATTTATTGAGTTTTTAAGTATTTGCCAGAAATGCCTAGAGTATTCAGAGAGAAATCATAATAAATATACACGAGGGGTGAGATTCTTCCAAAGCGCTCAGCATTGGCTTAGCTTTGCTCCCAGTTAAGTCAAAAGGAGAAGGAGCAGCATTTGAGTGTATTGTGCCTGCCAGGTATATTTTAAAATACAAAGGGTCCTTCATTAGCATTAACTAGAAAAGATTTCAGTCTTCAGTCTTTAGCTTTTACCTACATCTCTCTCCGGGAGCAACTGCTTCACTATATTTATTTTTCTGAGGGCTTTTAAAAATCCACATTTCCCCCCCCCCCCGTTTCCAAATCTTTGTGTTCTTTGCTATCCATAGAGAAAGTGGTCTTCCAAGAGACCTTTCTGAACTTACCTCTCCACTTCTCACATGTCATTGCAATATTACTTTCGCCATGTTTGAACAGCCTACACTCCAAGGCTTGCTGATGTGCAGCTTAGCCCAACGCTTGCATTCTATTTTCTAATAAACCTTTCAATGTGTTTGACAGGATACATGTCTTGTCCAGCCATGAAAGCTTTTTTGTTTATCATGAGGATTTTTAATAAACAGGAAGTGAAAATATGAACCTAACATTTTATTGCTTCTTTGTGCTTGACATGTAGATACTTAGGTTTTATTCCATTTGTACTCATGCTAATCTGCTTAACACGGATTGTTTTAATGCTTTGAGTCTTTATGCCAACTATCACTACCTGGATAATTTATGGGAAAATCAAGTGGGGGAAAACTTAATACCATAATAAGAGAGAGAGAGAAAGCTTGAGTTCTGTCATTCACTGGCAGGTTATGGGGCATGGTTTTATCCAGGCCACAAATACAAAAACAACAAACAATATGTGAGAGAGGTCATAAATACTTCAGCTTTCCTCTATTACAACCAAAAATCCAGTTGGCTGGTCTGGGACTCTATCGGCAGCTCCCTCCTTTTATATGAGTATTATGTGTTTGTATTGTGGTGGCACTCAGAGGCCCCTGTTGGGGGTTGGGACGATTTTGTACTAGGTGCTGTACACATACAATGAAAAGACAATCCCTGCTCCAAAGAGCTCACAACACTCCACCTTCAGCTGTTGCCCTATGAACACGGACAAACATGGACGCAGATCCTTGTCCCTCCATCTCTCTTCCTCTCTCTCCTTCAGCCCAAGTAAGAGTTCATTAGTGGGGGCAGGGTACAGTGCTTTCTCTTCCCTCTCCATTCTTTTTCTTCGATCACCCTGCCCCTTTATCTGATCTGGCTACTGATTTATATCATGCCTTGTATCACAATATCTCGGTAACTCCCTCCTCAGCTCTCCCCCGTGTCTGTCTCCTTAGCCAACCAGTGATGGGATTGTGATTTCAGAAGTAAATGGCCCTTCCTGACCAGCTCATTGTGGAGTGCTGGGATTGTGGTGGCATTGCAGGGTGACCAGATAGCAAGTGTGAAAAATTGGGACAGGGGGTAGGGGGTAATAGGGCCCTATATAAGAAAAAGCCCCAAATATTGGGACTGTCCCTATAAAATCAGGACATCTGGTCACCCTACGGCACTGAGGGGCAGTCAGACAGAGACACAAGCAGGACTCCTGGAGCCAGAGATGCCAGGGAGAGAAATCCACCTATCTTTGTGGGAAGAGAATCTTTCCCCCCTCCATTATAAAAATGCAAAACTATATTCACACCCCTTTGGCGATTCCCCTGCCGGTAGGGAAAAGAGACAAGCACCTACAGCCTATTCCCTCGCCTGGAAAACAAAACCATGCTGTGTTGAGAAGTCTTATACTTTCCTGCATCCACCTCACATCCTTCTAGTCCTGCAGATGCTTCACCAACCCTAAACTGCTCTAGTTTAGAAGCCAAGCCTCAGCCTCTCCACTGAAAAGCCTCTTTGTTTGTATTCTCTTTCCAAATCAGCATATCCTCAGATTGAACCCCCAATGCTTTTTTTAATACTAGATGCCTTGGCAGCAGAAAGATCCGCCAACAGGTTTGTGGTCCCGTAATAACTTTCAAAACCTCAGTGCTGGGGCACGTACATTGCTAAGGAACTCGTTTCAAGTTAAAAGAGAGAAAAAAGAAAGTATTACAAAATTACTTCCAACTACTCTTTAATCATTAATTGCTACCAGAAGAGCTAAATTCCTTCCCTCACCTCTCCCCCAGTTTAAATGATAGCTTTAATCAACCTTAAATGATATAGGGAAAGACACACCAGAAAGCTTGAAATGCAGTTTGTCCTCCAAAGCTGGAATATTTTAAAGGGAAAAGAAGAAAAAAGTGTACCTTCCTCATCTGAAAGCACAATCACGGGCACCACATTTCACGAGAGGAAGCGCGGACTCATGGGACTGGGACTAGGGAGGTTTTAGGTTCAATTCCCAGATCGGTCACAGACTTCCTGTACCACCTGAGGGAAATCACTAAAACTCACTATGCCCCATCTGAAAAAATGAGGATAATAAGCCAGCTTTTCTCAGTTGTGTCTTTGGGGCAGGGACTGTCTCTTGCTATGTGTTTGTATAGCAAGTAGCATGGGGGGGCCCTGTCTCGGTTGGGGCCTCCAGCACTACTAGAATACAAATCAATAATAACACTGCAGCTTAATATACTTGTGAGGCTTTGAGTTAATATGATGCTGAGCTCAATGTTTCAGACCCAAATGTTTAAATCTGATCTACCTAAAAAACCACCCCAATATATCTTAGTTTCTGTCCTGTACTGACTTCTGAATCCAGCCTCTTTCTACTAGTACCAGTGATGCAGTTTAGAATCCCACTTACTGTTACATCACACAAATGCCTTTAAGTGTCTAACCTGAACATCACAGCATGAATGAAGGTTGTGACTCGCTACATAGCGCCTAGATTTTGCAACATCCCTACAACAGAACCCAGCTAGTTGTTCGAGATCCCCCCTTAATACAGGTCTGATCCAAAGCCCATTCAAGTCAATGGGGGGAGGTTCTTTCTCTTGACTTCAGTAGGCTTTGGATAAAGCCCACCTGAGCAGACCAAAGTGAGATAAGGAACTGAGAGCCTGATTTCTCCTGCCTCGCTCCTTGTGAAAGCATTTATCTCTGAGCAGAATGAGAGCAGAAATGCTACTGTTCTGGTCTGCTGGCATTTTATGCCCTGACTGCACCCAGTTGCACAGGTTAAATGACTCTAAAAGGCAGGGCGGAACCAGAGTACCCTATTCAGTGGGATTCTTGCCATTGACTGCAATGGGAACAGGACTGGGTTCCAAACCCTTACTTAGAAAATCCCTGGCCTTTATGGATTTAGCTCATGCCTTTAATGGAAATTCATAGGTTAGTCTAAACATACCTTTTGGATGGCAATCAGAGGCCACAGTGCACAGTATGGAATAATGGGGTCTGAAATGCTTTTCAATGACAGTAACAGAGTCAATATTCAAAAATACTCAAAACAGGTTAATTTTTGCTTTTCATTTATTGTACTCTACTGTAAATTCAACCCACTAAACTATTTTACAATATACACTGCAGGGGAAAAATTCCCCTGATTATATGTCATCTACCCTTCAGCCCAGCAGAGTTTCAAAGGCATGTTATAACTCCCTTAAAACAATGGGCTATAATGGGAACACTTTCAAACCACTTGACTGAGAACTGGCCCTTATCAGGGACTGGTGCAGTTCCACTGATATGAGTGGTTTGACTCTGATTTCATTCATAGACTTACACCCTCAAGTCTGACCCCCTGTATAACACACAGGCAACAGAATTTCATCCAGATACCCCTATATTGAGCTAATAGCTTGTATTTGACTAAAGCATATTGTCCAGTAAGGTATCCTGTCTTGATCTGAAGATTTCACATAACTGTCAAATGAGAGTAACTGCACTGAAACCAAAGAATTTATAAGCCTGTCTGAAATCAGACTCAGGCCCCACAGTTTTAATCAGCCTCTCTGTAAGCAGACAGTTTGCTCTCAAGTGCATTTGACTCCTATCAACCTCACATTTTTTGCCCTGCCAATGATAGAGAATCAGCAGTTTTGCAAGTGACTTCAACGGAAGCATTATCAGGGTCTCTAAAGGCATAATTATATCCATGCAGGGGACGCCACTGGGGCCTCTGGAGGACAATATCATATCCTATTTGTAGCCATCTACTCATTAAAAAAAACTTTGTGTCCAGAACACATTCTGTAACAGCGCTTAGAGCCCAGTCTTTAGAAAGCTTCTTTGTAACCTTGAATGTGCAGATTTTATCAAAATGGGCCTTCTCCAAAACCCCATCTGACTTTTCATGGGTTTGTATTTGTCAAAGATTCATGCCAACTCAGTCAGAAAAATAAATGCCACAAAACTTGTCATTTAAGAAAAAACGTAGAGACCAATGCTTTAGAAACTCGCCCACATGCTAATCACTCTACTATTCAGCTTCAGATTGAATAGGACTCCAACAATGGCACAGAAATACACTGAACCTATTCCACATTTCATGCCCCTTCACTCACAATGTTGCTGTTACCTTGGTTTTTAACTGCTTTGTGGAAACTGCACCAGAATGACAGCTGCGTGCTAAAGCTGCACTCCTTCTGTGGGGATATGAAAGCGACAAAGATTTCTTGACCAAGAAAAACCCACTTTATTATCCTACTTAACATATTTGAATGGAATATAGGGACTGATCCTGCAAACACTCATATAAGTAAGGATTAGGCCCTAAAATAAAAGCATAGCCTTTTGTGACTAGTCAAATCGGGAAGATTTTTGCTAGCCTGACAATTACAAGTAGGATAAAACTTTGGTAAATCATTTATCTTTAGGATTAACCATTTGTACTATGTGTCATTGTTTAACAGATGTCTCATGTATATTTTTATCAAGGTACACCACAACTCTTCTGTTCCGGGTTTGGACGAGCCAGTTCCAAATGCAAAAGGTAGCCAGATGGCACGACACCCATTTCCCCTTATTTGAGAAGTACACATGAAACTGTGGTCACTTAAACTTGTAAACATTAATAGGTTCAGTTAATCAAACATTAATTTTCATAGTCTTAGCAGTCTAATGTCTTACTGATAGATGTGCAGAACTCCTATTAATATTAACAGGAGTTATATGCATTCCTCCTTTGAGATGAAGTTTAAGGCAATGAACTGGGACTTGGGAAATCTGGCTTTAATTCCCTCTTCTGCCACAAGACTTC
This sequence comes from Terrapene triunguis, assembly GCF_002925995.2. NCBI lineage: Eukaryota > Metazoa > Chordata > Testudines > Emydidae > Terrapene > Terrapene triunguis. Next base: position 1,432,921 of record NW_020664454.1, on the reverse strand, counting down.
CTGTATGACTTTGGGCAAAGTATTAGGCATTCAGTCGGATTTTCAAAAGCACTAAGCACCTAGTTCCCATGTGAGTTAGGTGCCTAGGCACTTTTGAAAACCCCACTAGGTGCCTCTCTGTATCTTTAGGTATCTAAATACCTTTAAAAAATGTGGCCCCGAATCTCTCTGTGCCTCAGTTTCCCACCTGAAAACTGGGGATAAAAATCCTTCCTTTTTTCCCCATCCTTGGTCTGTCTTATCTATTTAGACTGTAAACTCCTTGGGAAAGGGGCTGTCTCTTACTATGCCTCTGGACAGCACCTAGCCCAATTGGGCTCTGATTTCAATTGCAGACTCTATGTGCTTCTGTGATACAAGAATAATAATAAATAATGCATCACAAGGAGGAAAAAAAGCCCTGATGGTTTAAGTCATCATAGGATCAACTTCTTGTTTAACACAAAGTGCACGACCCTCAGCTGGTGTCAACTGTCCCATTCCTATTGACTTCCACGGAGCGACACTGATTTACAGCAGCTGAGAATCTGCTCCAAATTATTAGACCAGCTGCAGAACATCATTTAGAAAACAAATGCACAGGGAGATCCACTAAAAGGAACTCAACAGGGGATCAGTAAAGACGATGTCATAATGAGATATTTTTAACTAGTGTTTCCCTTATGAAAATATCAGTTTAAAAACAAGGAGCAGGGCAATATATTTTTGCAAGGGCTTTATGAAAAGCCATGGCGTTTGAATCTCTGCTGCTAAGAAGTGTTTGGGGTTCTTGGACAGTTGCTATGGACACTGCACTTGTACAATGACTATAGTGAAGACTTTCCTGTAAACATCAGTGGGAAAGATAACTGGAGCCGTCTTCTGTATTGCTTCCGTACAGCATGACCTAACCCCTGCAAGAGGGTTTAAGGAAAGTGGCATAACATCCAAAATGCCGAGTTGTAATTACTTTGAAAATATCAGAAAGACTGGGGAAGAAGAAAATGCTTCCACCACATTCACTGTCTTTTTTTTTCTCTCTTCATAATTAAATGTTTGGGCAAATACATTGCAAGTCATGCAATTATGTCTAAACTCTGAAAACAGTGGAGATGGAATTCATATGCATTCTGCGGTCCCAGCTTCAGCGCAGGCATGATCAGACCCTAGGGCAATGCTGTAAAAACTTTCCAAAACAGCTGTAACTTTGACTGGTTTACAATAAAACCATTTTGTGGTTAGTTACATATAGGTGTGATACCATTCTGTCACTTCCTTTTTGTGGTGGCAAGCATCAATAACTACCACCCTTGGAAGGAGCAAGCTGTCAGAAAACCTGTCATTTACTGCATGAAAGCGAGGAACGCCCACAGCTGCTAACCAGCGAATCTCAGTCTTCCTGTTTGATCTAGTGAAAGGAAGAACAGGCCTTCTTTTCGGCTGGTGTTACTAATCAAACAAAAGTGACTCCTGATCCTGCAGTCTTTACTGCCCTGACCCTGCAAACACTTATATATGCATGTAACCGTAAGCACAGTTCCATTAAATTTCAGTGGACCTACTCATGTTTACCCATAGGCATTAATTAGTGTTTGCCGGATACGGGCAAGTCTTCACTGCAGAGTTAACTTGGATGATCAGCACTCAGGTTAGCCTAGCACTGGTGTGAACAGCCACAGTGCAAAGTCCAACTCGAGTTATTGTGCCCTCAGGGCTGGATGCACTCCCTTTTGTGTGTGTTGCTAGGGCTTCTACGGACAGCTCCCATGGTTCTCTGTGCTACAGGAAACTGAGCCACTCTATGATTCTTTCCCAGTGAATTGTGGGAAGGCATTAGAGGACTATCAGCACTCAAAGGAGTTAGCCTGCATCTTCACTGCAAAGCAGGTGGTTTAGATTTACCAGCCTGCGTGACAGCCTCACTTGGGCTTTACAGCCTCAGACAGCCCAGCCATCTCAGGCTGAACACGCCACTAAACCCAGGTGAGAAGATTTTGTGCATGGGCAGGATGGGGGTTAGGGACAACACCTGAGTAACAGCCCATGTTACTCTGCAGTCAAGATGCACTTTGCATGGCTGAAATCAATGAGAGCTTAGCCAGAGTGAGGACTGTAGAATTGGATCCTCAGTTATTTGAGCTGTTAATTTTATCTGAGACTAAACACATGCGTTTGTTCTTTCACCACTGGGGAAGTTTCCTTCCTAATTTATTAACCACTTTCTCTCTCACACACATTATTTAGATCAATTTTAACACAGTGATACAAATACAAAAGGCATACATATTATAACCATCTTGAGAACCAAACTCGTCACAGGACCTGGAGTTCAATACATTAAATATGCCTAAACAATGTTGTTTAATAGTTAATATTGACTTGGGGAGTCAAATAATTGCCCTCTCTCCCGCTAGTTTGGTTAGAACTAACATCCAAAATACCCAACAAAATAAAGAATAAGACATTGCTGTCAGTGAAATAAAGGACAAAATTTAACAGAGTTGGAGGTTGTGGAAATCTCTGATACACCTAATTTCTTTGGGATGAACGCAATTTCCATACTTTTAAAATATACTCCTTTGGGAACGATCTTACTCTTACTGCAAGTCTGAGCCTTCCATCAAAAGCTATTTAAAGATGCCTCAATTCTTCTTTTCAGCATCTGTCTGCCTATTCATCGTGAAGGAAACATCACAGGAGTTCAGAAGCTCCTTCTATTGATTAAACCGCACAGCTGTAATTAGGGCATCACATACAATGAAATGTGAAAAATGACACTTAAGCACTCTAGCATGCTGGAAGGTGCAGGAGAGACAGCAGATAAAAAGAGAATGGAATTAAAGAAATATAAAGCATGTTTAAAAGTGATAGAAATGAGTCTTCCTGATAGGTTAGAGCTCTTATCGGAAAAAGCTATCATCATTATTATTAATAATTATTATTATTATTATTTGTATTACCTGTGTCCAAGCTGTGAAGATGCCCCACAAATGAGATTTCCACTGACTTCAATGGCAATTCCATTCCTGGGGCACTTATAGGATCAGGCCCAAAATCTGCAAGCAGGCAGGTTTCAGGTGCACAAGGAAGAGATGAAAGATATGGCTTACTGCAGCCTCCGAATGGGTGAGACAAAGAGTATTCAATGAGCCCCTCACTGACTCTCTTAATTTACCATCTGTTTTCTGAGTCTTTAGCATTCACCTGCGTCATGTTTTCAAGCGTCACCCCACAACCACAAGGGCTAGAAATCTACTTTGTTTAGAAAACAAAAGCCGAGATTCTCCCACAGTAACATAAATGCAGGAAGTGGAGCTTTAAGAAAAGTCATCAGACACAAAATAAAATCATGACATTTGGCAACATTGCACTAATACCCCTCTGTGTGAAGGGAGAAAACTTTATTTGGGGATGGGAGATTCCCTGTTCCCCGCCTTTCCCCTTTCTCTTACATTAGACCATGCAGCTATGTATTTATGTACACAAGATTTACTTAACCCTAATGACAGTTGCACAGCATGCTGTACTCTGCACTGAAAACACAGTCCTCAGCTATGGATGTACAGTACACTCCCGGTTATCCAAATGCCTGGGGGACATCCAAAACTTTCAGAAAACCGGATGTTCGGATAAATGGAAGTGCTATTAACTAATGTAGGGCTACCTGGGGGACACACTGTGGATCTGGATAAGTAGGATTACAGGGAATTCAGGTAACTGGAATTATATTGTACTTACATAAAGATAGTCTACCCAAAGGGTGGGAAGGCTGTTGGTTTTCACTCCACTGGCATCAACAGGTGTATCTTGTGAGTAAGTATGGAGGATTGAGCTTGCTATGTGCAACACCATAGTCCCCAATTTTTAAAGGAACCTTAACTCAACTTTCCTTTTTGCAGCCACAAATAATCAGACACAATTCATTTCAGGCACAGATGAGGGCATGTAGATGTCTAACTACCTATCTTGCAGGCACACAATGGGACACCAAGATTATGAACAGCATGCCCGTCGTGTTCTGGATAACATCTTACTGCAACAACAGCAAGCTTCTGCCATACTTCTCAGCAACCTTCACACTGACACCTGCCTCGGTCATTTTCATTATAAACAATTCAAACCAATGAAATGATCAGCTTTATAGTGAGGCTGGCATACACTAAGACAATGGCATAGATCAAGGCAACCCAAATCAAATCCCAATTGCCTAAAAAGAGTCATGTGTGATCAAATGAGATTTTAAAAGTCCAAAATTAATCAGTTTACTCTTGATGCTTTACATTAACGTCTGTGCCCTCTGTAAACACAGACGATTAAAAGAGCTCTTCTGGCATAAATGTAATATGTATATTATGTGCTGCCACAACAGGTAAATAGGAATCTGAGCATATTTCTTATTACAAGTAAGTGGTTACATTTCCTTTGACCCAGAGTGATCAGTGTAGCTCCATTGATAGGAGTAGAGCTCAACAGTTGTAAGCCAGCTGGCCCAGGAGGTAAATTGATAACTAACTTCTACAACATAATTGCCAGTAATATCCTGCTCACTGTACATACTTTTAAAGCCCGCGAGAATTATAAAAGAAACCATTTCAAAGATTTCCCCACACATTAACCCATCACTGATTAATTTATTTTCAGTAGTCCATCGCCACATGGATGCTAATTTCTGACCTAACTAGAAACCCACCAAATACAAAAGGAACCACTGTTCCAAAAACAAGGTTGAAAGTAACTAGCCAAATGAATGTAGTCCAATGTCAAGATATCACTTCAGGAAGCCTTTTTCTTACAACAGTTTCAACATCCGCAAGATGCCCCTGCCAGTTCCTAGGTAATGCTTATGTGCAAGGGTCTTGGGCTTCATGGTATCTCCACAAAGCCAGATCTGTTCAGCTTGTGTTTCACTTTTCTCCTAATGAAGAGTGGGCAGAGAAAGCCCCATGAAAATGTATCAAGGTGAGTCACCATAACAGATCCAGCAGATATTAAAATTTTCAGTATCAGAAAAAGTTCACAACTATGCCTGATGCCGCAGTTCTAACAGTGAGGTAAACACTCACCCTCCAAGTGACTTATATTGTGTGGTATGGACTAATTCTTCTAATGAGCAACCTCGTAGCCATCTTAGAGGGGAAGATAATGCCAGTAAGCTGTGAAGTCTTTGTTGCTTAGTGTTTTCAGATAGATTTATCTCTTGAATAAAGTAACAAAACGGTTTGGTCACCACTGTTTTTTTTTAGGAGTGAATCGAGAGATGCCCTCTAAAGCTAAAACGGACACTGCACACTCAGAATCTTCTTTCAAAACATCATCATTAATGCTGCTTAGTCCAACATGTCTTAGTTTTGCAACATCCCTCATCTTTAACTAGCCCCTGTCCTTAAAATTAAATCATGATCCACATACTGCTCCCATTGATTTGTACAGGACCTTGATCAGGTCCCAGGTGGATTTTTGCTCCTGAGAAGCAGGAAGGTGACACAATTTTGTACACACATTTTTCCCCATAGAGAAAGTTACTAGATTACTAGTTCCCAAATTGCTAGACTACATCCTCTGCTCACATATGCATTTGAAATTTTTGCTAATATAATATTTAGGTTTATTTTTTAAAGTGCAGTTTAGGATCAAGCCAGGACTAAATCTCTATGTATATATAAAAGAGAGACATGGAGTCCTTTGAGGAAAGTGAAGAGATTTTTAAATGCTCAGTGGGCTGCCACTCAGTTGCTTCCAGATTTCCCAGGTGCAGCAATTGTCTGCTGTAATGATTGCCCTGGACTGATGACAGTAAAGGAGAAAACTAAAGCTACGTTCAGACAGAGGAATGAGAAGTGTAGTGAGTTGAGTATAAAAGAAAACAGTGGCTTACAGCTGTCCAGTGTAAAAAGCAATCTACATAAGCCTCAAAACTCAAGAAAGTCTATCATTTGACTTCCAGGATTCCAACAACCACATAGGCTAAATTAAATCTGTCTGTCATGTGGCACCACTAGGACTTCTGGAAAGTCATTGCACCTGTGTGAGCTATAGAAAAGTTCCTGACGATCCAAATCTGCCCTATCATCCTTGCTGGCAGAGTTCTCCCTGCTTTCATAGGAATGATGCTTGACTGAGAGCCGGTTGACAAAGTTCAGGTGGCTAAAGCTTTCCTGATGTAGGTCCCCTGCCAAGCCAAAACAGCTGTTTTGTGCAGAGCACCCTGCATTCATCAATGGTCTAAGCATCTTACAACGCAGCCCAACTATAGGATATAGGGGAAGGGGCCTTTGCTGTGCAGAAGGCAAAGTGGAAAGGCAGGTCTGTCTGGCCCATTACTCAACCACCTGCATGCAACCAATGCACCAGGCAACTGTTGGTCCAGTTTGTCCACAAGTCTATAGATGGAGTAACAGGCTATCTACAAGCTGACCTGGCGAAGGACATTCCCTCATGAAGGATCAATTCAGTCGGTATAATAGCTGGACATGGATCCTCCTGCACTAGTTTGCCTCAATCTATGCGTCCCGCTCTCCAGGAAAACACTGCCGCTCAGTCGTACTGACATGCTACTGTCAGTGGTACTGCTGCAGTGAGGCCTCCACTCTGAGAGTCATCATGGATATTAACATGAGGTGGAGAATATACTGTGTTTGCTCTCCAGGGACGGCTGTGTGCGTGTTGGTTGCTTTTGCACCCTATCCTGAGTGCACATGCTCTAGTCTACAGCCCTCCACGGTACTATGTTACACTGTAATCCTTCCTGCCATAACTAATGGCAGTTTGCCTACACAGAATTTCTGGCTGGCTTCTGCGTCTGGGCTTCAGGTAGCAGACACTCTTTCCTTTTGCTATGCATTACTGCTGCCAAACGCTGCTCTGTGCATGGGGGAGAAGTGTCAAAGACTGTCGGCAAAGATAAAGGACTATATGATTGGGCAGAGCTTAATATACAGGTGGAGCTAGACACTCCTACCAAGAGCAGGGGCCTCTCCCTCCCCTGCTATAAACCTTTCCAGTGAGCTGCATGCTTGTCCTACACTTTGCTCTTTGAATGTGAAGCAGTGCTTGCTCCTATTTAACGGTGTAGCTAGAACACCGTAGAGATTTAATTCCTTCCTGGCAGAACTCTAACCAGACCTGTGGGCATATTGTTTTCTGGTGAAACACAACAAACCACCAAGAGGATGGATGACTAGGGACTCTTGACTGGCTTGCTTGCTGTCCTATTTCAAGGAGTATCCTCTTATTCTCTAAACAGAGAGATGAGGAAGGAGACAGAGAGGGGTTTTGTTTTTTTCAGATGACCCAATTTAAAGTCCAGCTAAGTAAGGTGCTTATTTCTGTTAATGAATAAAACTCTGACATAAAATCTGTGGACATTGCTCAATGCCAAAAATAAAGGTTAAAATCATCCACGTTACTCATAGACTTTAAGATCAGAAGGGACCATCATGATCAGCTAGTCTGGCTTCCTGCACATGGCAGGCCACAGAACCTCACTCACCTACTCCTGTAATAGACCCCTAACCTCTGTCTGAGGCCTGGTCCACACTAACCCCCCACTTCGAACTAAGGTACGCAAATTCAGCTACGTTAATAACGTAGCTGAATTCAAAGTACCTTAGTTCGAACTTACCGCGGGTCCAGACGCGGCAGGCAGGCTCCCCCGTCGATGCCGCGTACTCCTCTCGCCGAGCTGGAGTACCGGCGTCGACGGCGAGCACTTCCGGGATCGATCCGGGATCGATTTATCGCGTCTAGACAAGACGTGATAAATCGATCCCAGAAGATGGATTGCTTATGGCCGGACCAGGAAGTAAGTGTAGACCTGCCCTGAGTTACTGAATGCCAATGGAGGTGTTGTCTGTATAAGCTTTAATCGACTCAAATATATTTCACTCAGAGTCCCATGCTTAGAAAGTTTTAGAACTCTGATAACAAGGAAGGAAAGGTAAATGTGTAAACAAGCAAGGCACGTGACCTGGTCTATTTCAAAAGATCTTCATCCAGGTGTCCATTCAACCTGTAATTAATTGACAGCCAGTAAAATGAACCCTTTCCTGACAGCTTTTCAATTAGTTTATTCCCAGTGATCCCTCTGTCATAAAGATGTGACTCCTTCTTTTAAGTGTTTACCGTTCTCCCCACATCAAGATAAACATTTTATTTAGCGATGAGTGGAAAGGTGGGTTAGGTTCCCATAACTATTCACACTTAGATTAAAGTTAAAGGAAGCACCTGAGACAGGCTACTGTACTTATTTCCATCTGGCTGTCTCAGAATAAATGTTTCACATCTAGGCAAAAAAAAAAAATCTAGGTAATCTCCTTCTCACTGGTAATTTGCTCTCAGAAGGAGGTTGATTGTGTATTTAACCAGAGAGTCTATACAGAACTAACTCCTGGAAAGTTAATAGTGGAGAAAGCATGTTTTTAATGGAAATTTCAAGAATATTTTATATTCTCTCCCCTCCCCCAATATTTATTCACACTGGTAGAAGTAAATATGGCATCATAGAATATTGCAAATGAAGGAAAGTTTTACTAATTTTATGAATTACCTCCAAATCAGAAGAGCCTAAGGACTTGTCTCCTTGTCACTCTGTATGTTATGGGCCAGGTTCTCAGCTGGTATAAATCAGCACAGGTCCATTGAGTCAACAATTTGCACCAGCTGAGAATCTGGCTCAGTGTCTTTACTACTGCCTCCCACCACCATAAAATAGATCACTTTTTTTCATTATAGTTCTGAACAGGAGTCACTACTCTTCATTTTACTAAACAACTGAATATTCATCTTCTTACATTTGTCCCATCTTTGCCAATAGATTACATTTCCTTTCACTGAAATACCTTCTTTGCATCACAAACCAAATGAACACGAGACACACTGAACTAAAACAGGCCTTTTTCTAAAGAGCTCAAAGGTATAAAATGAAGATTAGATGGGAATCAAGAGCTCATGAACACTGCAAAATTTTACTGAATTCTCGTTCCTGGATGAGATTATATTAAGAAGGTAATGACTCTTCTTCTGCCAGCTGGTCAGCAGAAAAGTTCCTTCCCTTGAAATTAATAACTTCTGATCTTTGTTAGTGTATTCGCACATGGTAGTTGGGTCACAGAATAATCCCCCAACAATCCTGAAATCATTACTAATTTGAGTATTTTTGTAAAGACCTTCCACACACGTGCATCATGGTTACAGGTTATATAATTGTCTTACTACGTTTTACCAGCTCTCTGCATCTGCACATGATTAAGCGAGACTCAGACTCCTTCCGTCAGCTGTTCAAATTATGCTCTCACTTCCAAATGTTACTTAGATACACTAGAATACTCACCATTCCCTTTCTGCTCCCACCTGAAATAATCGGCATCAAAACGACATAAAGGGGTAGTTACATTGCATACATTATCCACTAACATCAGTTGTAAATTGGGGCTTTGGTAACATATGTCAGATAATTCCTGTAGGGTTTAGGACTCCAGCCTGCAAAACTTTACTCATTCAAGTAGTACTTGCTCATGCAAGGAGTGCTGTTAGAGTCAACAGAACTCACGTGAGTAAAGGGTTGGAGGATTTGACCTGTAGGAATCATTTCACCAAGAATTTAACCTTCTGTTTAGAAGAATGAGGTAAGTCAAGCTAGTTTATATCTTTCTACTTATATCAGTTTTATATACAGCATATCAAATATTTTATTTTTTCCAGATACAAGAAGATTAAGCTTTCTGCACTAGTCTGTATTCCTGTGGGAATATAAAGAGAAAACCATGTCTCTCTTCTTAATATATTAGTGCCTAGTAATACAGACCAGATGATCAATAAACTACGTAAAAATTAAATCAAACTGACACTCTTCAGAAAAATGTGCTCTAAGCAGAAACAATTGTTTTAAAGACTGTGGTGTCTAGAATATTAAACTCACATGCTTCTGTTATTAATTTATTTGTTGGAAGCCAGTCGACTTTTCTTGCATGCGTCAATTAAATAGTCAACCTTATACATAACTATCTTCAAATGCTAGATGTTTCAGCATGCAAGGTATTTTGAAAGAAACTGTTGACAATGCTATACTTTTCTTTAAATGCAAAAGCAGAGTTTCTCTAGCAAAGCAAATCAACAGATTTCTAGATATGTTACTACCAGATGTCTTAAATCACTTTCTTCAGTGCACACACAATACTTCAAGGAAATAGTTATTTTTTATTCTATAAATACATATAATGAGATGTCTGTACTTTGAAGGGGAAGGGGACGACTCGACTAGAGCAACTGATGTATCCCAACAACCAAAAGTAACCTACAATGCCCATCCTTTCCTTCTCAGCTGTTTCTAAACTTTATGAAATGTGCTTAGTCATTTGTTATGATGTGCTTAGTTGTTTGTTGCACAGCACCCATCTCCATCTGTAGCTGTCTTTGAAACCTACAAAAGGTGAGTAAGTATGGTTATTCAGATGGGATAACTGAAGCACAGAAAGTTGAATTCCCCAAGGATACACAACAAGTCTGCACTGGAAACAGGATTGGAACCCAGGTCTGGGATTTCTAGCCGTACATTTGATCCACTAGACCACAGTGCCCCCTGGATACTGTTTAGAGCCATATCCTTTTTCTTTTGTTGCCAGCATAGTGTGTTGTGATACATCATTTTGAGGCAAAAAAAAAAAAGCTGTAATAAACCCCAAGTGTTTTCTCCAGTCCCTATGCTATGTTTGGCACATGGATTTTATACATTTCTATGCACATTTTTTTCCCTTATGTGGGGAGAAGGGAATTGTTGCTTGGAAAAATCAACCTAAAAGCCTACCCCATTGGTTCTTTTTCCTGTCAATTACAGCTGTCAGAAAAGTTAGTGCTGCTACTTCCCAGCATCACAAAGTTGCGTCTAAGAGAGTATGAAGAGAAGCAGGGGGCCTGATCCTACTCCATTGAAGCAAAACTCTCACTGGGAGCACTTTGCTTAAGAAAAAAAATCACCTTTGCCAACCCCGCACAGCCACCAAAACACACGTGCCCATACTATTCGTGAGTTTGCCTTATGAGTCAGGGATGGGTTGCTGCAAATAGTTAACACATTCTTATCTGTTTCCACACAGCCAGTAAGGGAAAATGAGCATTTGGCATAGTTTTTCTGAGATTAAGAGGCTTGTTCTGAATCCTTTGAGTTTAAGTGTTAATCATCATATGACACATAACAGAGTAATGAGAGAGGGCTTTCACCTCCTGAAATAATGTCTCTGAGCCCAGCAGCTTGACACAGCATCTCAGTCAGCATTTACAAACTATACAGCGCCTGAGGGGAACGGGACGAGTTTGTTTTCACAAGAGTGACTTATTATGTCTTGTCCTTGCATTAATTTACACTGGGGAGGTACTATTATGATTGTGAAAGTGCTTTTAACACGTTATATATATGCCTCAGGTCATGGCACTGGGCAGTATCAACACAAATTACTCAGCACATGGTCAGATCCTCATCTGGTGTAAACTGGTGAACCTCCAATGCAGTCAGTGGACTGGTGCCAGCTTACATCAGCTAGGGGTCTTTTAATGCCACAACCTGGCCTGATTCAAGAGGAAGCAGTGTAATCTCTCTATGAAACGCCTATCATCGTATCAAAACAAGGCTTGGTAGCTAAACCTATTACAAGTAAAAACTGTGGCTTCTTTATCAGTGTCATCTCTCTATGAAACGCCTATCATCATATCAAAACAAGGCTTGGTAGCTAAACCTATTACAAGTAAAAATTGTGATTTCATCAGTTTCCTGGCTTAATCTTGCCTGGCCCCCCAGATCTCTTTCAATGAGTTTTCTAAACTTGAGGCATGCCTGTTTCTTGATTAATGAGACCCATTGCTACTGTGGGAGATGAGTGTTTGTCAGCAGTGGGGCATATCAACTACTGTATTTCACTCTTTTCAACCTCTTACACTGACCTGTATCGTACCAAGTCCACCCATAAGACCACTATATTTCCCCTTTTTTTTGCTTAATTGCGGAGATATACCCGCACTGTAGTCTGAAAAAACCTAAAACCTTGAAGACACCAACCTGGTAGGACAAATCACACATTATCTCCCAAACTGTAACCACTGCTTCCCCCTCCCCCCTGCGGTTCTTGTACTTTGCAGAGGGACACATACTACATGTTCCCAACAGACTAAATCTGGGATGGCACCTTTCAAACTATTGTTTAGACAGAAGCAAAATGAAAACCATGCCTGTTCCCCAGGCCGCTCCTAAAGCTAGCAAGGGTGGGAGATGCTGTGTTTACATACTGAGGACAGACAGAAGCTCTGCTCACTGCTGGGACATCCATTTTATTTGGATTGACACCAGGACTACTTTGTGTTTTCCATACATCGCTGTGGCTTTCACACGGGGGGGGGGAGGCTTTCCAAAGTCAACTCAAGCCACGTTCGTTGCCCCAGTGGCCTTTAGCAACATCTTCGCAACTTTGTCCCTATTTTTGTAACCAACCCCTCGGGATGGGGATCGGGTTTGGACACAGCCAGTGCAAACTGCCACTCTAGCAAATCTTTGCAGTGCTTTTTTTTTTGGCATAATTTTTCAAACAGGGCGGGCAGATTGGGACTATACCGCTGACTGCACGGGAGAAAAAGAGAGAGAGGGTGGGTGGGGGGGGACGACAAAAAGAGC
>NW_020664454.1:1397898-1420187 GCF_002925995.2 Terrapene triunguis | reverse complement strand
CCTTTTCGGTTTCGGCAGAGAGTGAGCTGCAAGGGGGGACGGGGGAGGGGAGCAGAGAAAGAGCCGCGGAGCTGCCCAAGAAAGTGCATGAACCACAAGAGAGAGAAGAAAGCTGCGGGTCGGCGACGCTCACCCATGAAAAGGCAGAGGAGATCCAGGCAGACGAGCAGCCCTTTCTTGCTGCTGCTCTTGGCCGGGTTGTTGTTCAGGGCAGGACTGCCCCCGTTCTTGCTCTCCGGAGCGATCGCTTTGTCGTACTTGTAGTTCTGCATGATCCGGGGGGGAAGCAAACCCGGTCCCCAAGCGGCAATCCGGGCGCTGGAGCGGCAGGGGCGCGCTGCCCGGGCTGGGGCTCGCAGGAGGCGGTCGCTGGTGGACAGACTTTGTTTAGGCGGTGGTGTGGCTGCTGTATAAACCTCTTCCCGGCGGGGGGAAAGCAGGGGAGGGCCAGAGGGAGGCGAGAGGTGCGTTTGTGTTCGTCTCAATGTCCTGGTGGGGAGAGAAAAATAAAAGGGGGGGAAATGCGATGGAGAAAAAAGTTGGCCAAGTTTGGAAATCACCAAGTCCTGGGGGGGAGTCGTAGTAGCGGCCCCGCAGCCCCCTTTGGATGCTGGCTCAATGAATGGAAGTTGGGATCTTGCAAAGCAACTTCCCCAGCCGGTTTAACACAAAGCTCTGCTTTTGCTTGGGGGCTGCAGCTTCTGCTGCTGGCAGGGGCTGGTGCCTGTACTTTTATTTCACCAGGTCCTTTCCACCCCTTTAACAACACACACACACACACACACACACAAAGAAAAGAAACCCGAAGTCACTCTGGCTCTGATGGGATATCCAAGTACAGCCCCCTTCCTGAGGCTGACATATACATATGATAATTAACTCCACATTTTTTTTTTTTTTCAAAGGAAAAAAAAAAAAAAAAAAAAATGGTCAGGAAAAGCTTCTCTCCCAGCAGAAGGGAGCCCCTAGTGTTCACAGTCTCCAAGTGTAAAAGGAAAAGAAAATGTTTTCAGGCTGGAGGATTTCCACATTGGGGGTGGGGTACGTGGTGGCAACTGCCTCTTTAAATCTCTCCACTGGGTTTTTCTTCTGATCGGCTCTACAGGTGAGGTGTGCGAAGATCAACCCCCTCTGAGGGAGCGCTCTGTTGTGCCTTGTGACCCAGTACAAGGAGTATTTGGAAACCTCTTTGCGAGCACCCTGCTATGCCAGACCACAAACAGGGATACAGAAGCAGGTTTGGGTCGCAACTGGTCTTGGGGGCCTGGACACAACCACTGCACAGTATGTAGGGAATAGGTTGACCACAGACATCCCTCCTGGCTGCCTCATCCAATGGCATAATCCCTCCACAAAGTTGGCTGCTTTGCCCCGCTGCAGAAGGAATGTTGTGTTAATGAAGCTAGAATAACTAAAGCTTTTGGATTTTTGGCTTGAACAGTCCCAGAGTTACAAGGCTGCACACACACTATTTACCCAGGATTATTACCTCTGTTGCTCTCTCCTTTGATCTGATTAAAAATTGCCTAGGTAGTAATGGAAATTCTACCTTGGAATCCTGACTGGCGGGGTTGTAATTTTAACAACCCTGAGTTGAAGGCAGGGAGACCAAGGTATGAAGATGCTTGAAATTGAATTAAAAGGACACTGTTAAGGACATATAAGCAGGAGTGCCGCCAGCTTTTTTGCCGCCCTAGGCAGCGGAAGGTCCTGCCCCCGAAATACTGCCCCCGACAGAGGCGGCAGAAGGTCCCACCTCCGAAATACCGCCAACGACCGGGGCAGCCGAAGATCCGGCCGCCGCCGTCACCGCCCCCCAAATGTTAGCGCCCTATCGCCTAATGGATTGCGCCGGCCCTGCATATAAGCAGTGTCGTTGTAGCCAGTCAGTCCCAGGATACTAGAGAGACAAGGAGGGTGAAGTGATATCTTTGATTGGACCAGTTTCTGTTGATGTGTGATAGAAGCTTTTGAGCTTACACAGAGCTCTTATGCTTCAGGATGGCACCTGCCCACACCTTTTTCCTTACGCTGGAGTGGTCCCTTCAGTCCTTGCACAAGCAAAGCACCCACTGGACCAAACCCTGTGTTGACTTACATCCTGTGCAATCCCAGTGCCTCCAGTGTGCACTGTGGGGGACTGGACTTGTTCTAGTTAATAAGAAGCAACTCTGAAAAGAGCAACCCTACAATAACAAGCTTATGTATATTCTGGGTAGGAGGGTAGTAAATTTCCAGTGAGGAAACATGTCTAGGTCAAGCATCCAAGTGTGGTATTTCCAGTAACATAACAACAACAACGTTTGAAAATTCTAAGAAACACTCACATGAAGGTCAAGGGGATTATTGTATGTGAACGACTTCAGGTTAGCACCTCCAAAGTTCCCTGTGAACCTATTTAGACAAAGCCCAAATGAGCCTGAAACTCCATGCATAGACGTTTCCTGTGGCATTGCAGATAATGGTAAGTCTGCATCCATACACCTCTGGCAAAATCCTGCTTGCCTTACTCATTCTCACAGGATTTGTTCTCTAGTGCCTGGTTTGAGTATCAAATTTACTCTCATTTTTTACATGAATTCATTATCAGCTGTGATTTGGCAGGTACCCCTCTTATGCCCCAGTACAGCCTACCTCAGTGGCTCTCAACCTTTCCAGACTACTGTACCCCTTTCAGGAGTCTGATTTGTCTTGCATACCTGCAAGTTTCACCTCACTTAAAAACTACTTGTTTACAAAATCAGACATAAGAATACAAAAGTATCACAGCACACTATTACTGAAAAATTGCTGACTTTCTCCTTTTTACCATAGAATTATAAAATAAATCAAATGGAATATAAATATTGTACTTACATTTCAGTGTATAATATATAGAGCAGTATAAACAAGTCATTTTCTGTATGAAATTTTAGTTTGTACTGACTTCGCTAGTGCTTTTTATGTAGCCTGTTGTAATACTAGGCAAATATCTAGATGAGTTAATGTACCCCCAGAAGACCTCTGTGTACCCCCAGGGGTACACGTATCCCTCGTTGAGAACCACTAGCTCACATGGACCTTAGATCTGCATGCAAGTTTCTTCACTTTATACTCCCACTGGAGTAGAACCCATGTCTATGACACAGTGCTTCCTACAATGCACTCATCTGAGCTGGGGGTGGGTGGGTAGGTGGGGGGTGTCATAATTTGCTGCTGGCCTATATCACAAGCTAATTCGTTGCTCTGGAGCAAGAGGAAGCATCCAGGGAATTGTGGGCTACAGTGTCTTCAGGAGCTACTTCAGGGTTCCTTGCTCAGGCCTGTTTTTAAAGGCCCCATCTAGTCCTAAGGAATTTGCAACTGGTTCACAATAACAGTCAACAGTATCCAGACAGTTTCTTGCATCAGTGTTAGACACTTAGAAAAACAGCAAGAGACTACCACTGACTGTAGTCAAATGTGTCTTTTCCGTTTGGTAGCTCATGGCCTATGAGATGAATTCATTGGTTTAAGAACACTTTGTTTCAGCCTGCATTAGGTTGTTTCAAAATATATTGACTGTCAATTATCCCAGTTTAGAATTCTCTGGGTTAAATTCAATTACCTTTTTAACGTGGGGGGGGGGGGGGGGGGAAATTATTTTTGAAACAGTAAATAAAAAAAAAAGGAGACTTTTCTTGTACTTCAAGGGAAAGTGAGAGGGTGTTTAAATGAAAGTTTTTCATTTCCATTTACAAGACCCTTCAGGCTATTAATGTTTACGTTTTCATAACAAAATGATTGTACTGTTAATTGATGCATGCACTTGCACACAAATTAGTCCAAATTTTGGATTTTTTTCTTAAGGGAAAAGAACGCTACAATTCTCCATTGTAAAGCATGAGCTGATCAAACGGTTAGCACTGAAAAGCAGCTTTAAGACTTTAGTTAATAAAGTGCCAAAGAGATTCATAATAATTTGGTATGTTGTTTATTCATAAATTCAATTATTTAATAAATTATGCATTAGCTATCATTTTAGGGCCCAATCTTTCATTTCTCCCATACTAAACTTTCCAGATTTACTTCACAAAGTCACTTGATTTACACCAGCAGAGAATTTGGCCCTGGATGTTTTGGGGACCTAGTCCTGATCCCACTGAAGTCAATGATAAAACTCATCAGCTTCAGCAGAGGCAGGACTGGGCACTGGGTGTAAAAGGAGTGCCAGATCAGGCTTCATCAGGGTATACTATGTTCACAGCAAAGGTCGTTACTGACCAGAATCGTATGTAATTGTTTAACGGGAATATTTTAAACACATATATTAAATAGACAATTACATTTAATTTATTTAATCTTGATATTTCTAATGAATAATTTTCTGTAAAAATAACTGAGTTTAATGAGCAATCTCACTAAAAACTTCCCATTCAGTTATATTCTCTTTAAAATTGAGAGAAGCATGAGTAGTCATTACATTTCAGCACAGAGTGGTTTCATTCAATCTCAAATTTGACTCCAATTTGTACTTTTTAATGTGAATTTCTTTGTAAAATGCATTGAGATCCTTCAGAAAGAAAGACACTAGATAAATGCAGGATATCTATCATTTCTTTTACTCTTCCGTTCTCCTATCTCACTTCTTCGCCCATCTTTCTTCTTGGTGTGCCTCTTTATCTCCCACTCTCAATTTCTAAAATATCGTTTGAAATTTCAGATGGAGAAAAGCAGAAGTGCAAATCAAGTTGACTCAGACCTGTGGAACTCATTTCCCTAGGAAGTCACTAAGGATAAGAATTTAGCAAGTTTCAAAAAGGGATTGGACATTTATATGGATAAGAAGAATATCCAGAATTATCATAATAAATTATAACAATTTTTGAAGGGATATTAAACCTCATGCTTCAAGGCTTAAACCAAACCTAAAGGGGGGAGCAGATTATCCCACATTTGCCTATTGTGGGGTTCTTACACCGTTCTCTGAAATACCTGGTCTTGGCTATTGTCAGAGACATGATACTGGACTAGACTGATGTCAGGTTCGATTTAGTCTGGCAATTCCTATATTCCCAAACTTCGGTGCTATGGGCGGATTATTTATTTTATTTTACTTGTAGCTACTTTCTATAAGTGACTATTACCATGGCAGGTGGGCTTTTCTGCAGCAACAGCCTCCTCTAAATATGCTTCCATTTAACAAGCTGAACTGCTCCTTATCTGAGATGGTGCACTCTTAGGCTAAATTTCTGCTCTCAGATCGGCACAGTGGCTCTCCACTTTAACTTTCCTGTCTGTTTAGACTATCTTTAATGTTATTGGGAATTTCACCTACGTAAGCAGAGCCAAATATCAAAGATGATATCCACCATCCCAAGTCTGAGGCTATGTCCTCACAACGGGGGGGGGTGGGTGGGTGTCGATTTAAGATACGTAAATTCAGCTACGCGAATAGCGTAGCTGAATTCGACGTATCCGAGCCGACTTACCCCGCTGTGAGGACGGCGGCAAATCGACCTCCGCAGCTCCCCCGTTAACGGTGCTTACTCCTACCTGCGCTGGTGGAGTACAAGCGTCGATTCGGGGATCGATTGTCGCGTCCCGACGAGACGCGATAATTCGATCCCCGAGAGATCGATTTCTACCCGCCGATTCAGGCGGGTAGCGAAGACGTAGCCTGAGAGAAGAATTAGCTCTACTTGGAGATGCAACAGGTGCAAGGCTGAGAAAACACTTCTCAGAAGAACATCCTTCCTGAAGACTCCTTCTTCGTGGGGCTGACAGGATGGAAGAGGAGAGCTGCTTTAAATGGCAATGCAGAACTCATCTGTCCCCATGATTCAAGTTAGACCTCTCAGGTCAGTTTTCTTGTTCATCTACAAGGTTCATCTTTCTATTGCCAACACTCCACAGCATAAAAATGAATTCTGTTGCCTGTCTTTTTGTTATTAAAGCATGCTTCTATATTCATTTACCCCTGTGTAAAATACTACCAAATCAGAGTTCTCCCCTCAAACCAGTGCTAGTATTTTATACCCAGGTTACTCTTATTTTGGGCCTGCTAGCTACAAGGTCCATTGAAGTCAGTAGAAAGACTCTTATTGACTTTTTCATGGGCTTTTAGATCCTTCCTGCGGGTGCAAGTCCTTACATCAGATGCAAGGCAGGGAGAATCAGACCCTGGGTCTTATTTTTACGTCACTAAATAACAAGAATATAACAAAACCAAAATGAGAAAGAAGGAAATGTTTGTTTCATTGGTTGTTGTCTACACAAGCTTCAAACTCAGATGGAGGAACAGAGCTGGCATATACTGTGCATACCAAATAGGCCTGAATCAAAGCCCCAGACCTGAACAGCACCACATTTTTGGAAAGCTCAGATCTGGATTGAAACTTTTCAGCTGGGGTCCATTTCTCATGCCACAGGCTGTTGCATATCCTGAGGGAATACTATCTGAGGGGTTACCATCCAAGAGAGAGCTCCTAAGGGCTAAGCCTATTCTGAGTCAGAGCTAGTGTGGCGTTTAATTACTGCTGTCACTTGGCTCCACGCACTCCATGACGGGCCATGCCCCCTTTTAGATATCATCTGCTTTTCCCGACACCTAGCCGCCACCAGACTTCCACACACCATCAGCCTGGCACCCCTGCTAAGAACTATTTGCCAGGTCTGAGGAAAGTCCAAGAGTCCCTAGGCACAAGATCAGTTCTGTTACACGGATACATTTGCACAAATGCATAAACTGGAACGAGGTGTTAATTCTCCACTCTGCAGCACCATAAGGATAGCAGAGTAAAACTGGTGTAACTGAGTGAAGAATCAGGCCACAAATATTCGACTCAGATATAAGGCTACTTAGGTGATTAAGACCCTGCTGATACAATGGGCTTTGTGCTTTTTAGTAAAGTCCAGTGTATTTTGAAGCACACATTTGCAGGGTTATCAGTTCTCGCGATTTTTATGAGTTTTGTGATATTTAGTGTTTGTCTTAAAGCCTTCGCTCAAGGGATGAGCTGATTACATGGGAATGTCAGCTTTCATTTAAAGAAATAAACAAGTTTCTTGGATATGGAGGAAAGCTGGAAAATGTGACCTAATAGTGTAACCTAAAGGTTCAAAATCCAGAAAGGCGGTGGCGGGTGGGGTAAATGAAAGCCAATATTTTTAGATTTTTAAAAATTCATGATTTTTAATCTAACATCATGATTTTTAAAACAATCTCATGATTGTAGGGGGGCTAAAATGATTTTTGATCACTTGTGGCTGGCAGTACTGCACTTGCAGCAGTAATGTATATATTTAAAGCTTGAGCAATAGCCTGATTGCTCAAAAAGAGAATGATATCACCATCTAGTGCCCTTCTGTGGAATTGCCTTATAAAATAAAAATTCCATTAAACTGATTTCAAAGGGTCATAATTAAAATCTTCCAGGATCTTATCATCATTGGACTTCTAAAATGCTATTCTGCTCAAATATAGTATTTACTGAGGAATTAGAATAATGTTTTGACTTTAAAATAATACTAGATTCTTAGTTATGAAACATGGACATTGTTAAAAATCCCAGCATAAAATCATAGTCATTTTATTGCTTTAGTGATTTTTTTAAAAAAGAGTTTATATATAACAGTTTATATATTCATATATTCTCCCCAAATACTTTCATGCATTTATTAGCAAAACCTTAAAGAGTTGTATGTATACTGCACCCTGATGTGCAATTTACCCAGGACAAGTATTTTCACAGTCCATAGTTAGTAAAAGAAGTGGTACATCATCTAACAGTCTTTGTAAAGACTGGTAAAATCTGAGTTTGTGCTTTTTGGTGGCCGGCTTCCAGAAGTTTGTTTGAAATTCAAGTAATGTGGCATGTGTTAATGATGTACACTCGTCAGCCTGTCAATGAAAGTCTCATTGTAAACAGCAGCCTCACAGGATATGTCTACACTAGAGCTTTTACTTCTAAACTGATTGCAGGTTAACTCACGGTAGCCAACGTGTTTGTAAAGTCTAGTCTGGACACTCCCCAGATGTTTGTTCCTGGATGCAAGTTTTAAGGTTTATAGGGCAAACAGACACTTTTAAATCTGGTGGCTTGGACCTATCTCTGATCATAAATTATCCAGATATCCTGCATGAAAGTGTTCAGAGGCCAAATGAAAAAAATCCCTTTTCCAGATCTATACAAAACCATCTTCCCATTTTATAGGCAGCGTGATAGCTTTTGGTAAAACCTTAAAAGATGACTATGTCACGTTCATGACAATGAATGAGAAGATTAACATGGCTGTGTTTTGTAAATCTGTGCTTCAGTGAAGCACTTGAAAAAGTAAATGAGAGCTGAAGAGCGGGGTTTGAAGATTGTGTGTGTAGGCTTGTGTCTTCTAAGCAGGAGACAAAACCCCTTGCAGGTTGAGGTTGATGGGGGCTGGACAGAGGTGAAAGTAAGCCAGTACACCCCGGTACGGTGTACCGGCAAGAGCCAGTAGGGTAGGGCGGCGGGGCTCTGGGGGCTATTTAAAAGTCCAGGGCTCCCGCTGCTTCTACTGCCCCGGCCCTTTAAATAGCCACCAGAGCCACGCCGCCACTACTGCAGGGCTCCGGCGGCTATTTAAAGGGCCGGGGCAGTAGACACAGGGGAGCCCCGGGCCCTTTAAATAACCCCCGGAGCCCAGGGGTAGCGGGGGGCTCCAGGGGCTATTTAAAGGGCCCGGGGATCCAGCTGTCTCTGCCGCCCTGGTCCTTTAAATAGCCGCAGGAGCCCCGCTGCTTCCCCAGGGCTCCCACGGCTATTTACAGGCCAGGGCGGTAGAAGCAGGGGAGTCCAGGGCCCTTTAAATAGCCCCTGGAGCCCCGGGCTGCTGCTGCTACCCCGGTGGGGGAGGGGGGGGCACTTACCTTACAGGGTGGGCTGGGGCTGGCTCTGACTCCCTCAGCCACGCCCCTTCCACCGTAGGCCCCGCCCCTTCCCGGGGCCAGAGCTGGCCCCAGCGTACCGGTAAGTCACTGGACTTACTTTCACCCCTGGGGCTGGATGAGTTACTGGAAAAACAAGGAGACGCTCTTAAAATGGGTCTTAGAGAAGCATATGTGTGGATAGCTGATAGACTGATCAAGAGATAAGGAGGCACAAGGAAAATAACATATCTAGTCCCTAGGTCTGCTCTGTTTCCAGTATTGGTTCAATTTTGAAGTCAATCCACATGTTTCCTATTGGGGATGACTGAAATTAATGGGAGCTTTGCCTATGAAAGGACTTCAAGATCAGTCCTTTCAATGCCAATGGGATGTCTGCATATGAAATGTCTGCAGAGCTGGGTCAGAGATTTGTATGAAACTCTTGCCATGGGTTTGTCTACACTAGAGTTTTTACCATCGTTAACTCACTGCTGGTTATCTTCAGGTCATTAACACGTTTGACAAGGCGAAGCCGAATTTAAAAATTGCATTAAAGCTAATGTTAAAATGATATAATCCGTAGGTTATGAAAAGAGTCTCTGTACATCTGGATATAGTGCTTAAATTATCCAAAAGTACAAACGTTGGTTTAAAAGTAATACAATACATATAGTACATAATCAGCAATAACCCAAATATGATTAACAAATTTAATGATACAATTTAGATATTTGCATCCAAATATTCGGGTACATCACTCATAAAAAGTTATACAGAGAGTTGGTTGTGGAAAGCAAATATATCAACGAGTGAAGATTGTCTCTTAGTAATTGAGAATTTAGGATAGGTTGACCTGTTCGAAAATAAAATCCATCAGGGAAGTATTTCAGTTACTTTCCCGACTGTGCTTTCTACTCAAATATTTGTTCCAAGATAAAAATGTCTGTGGTTTACACTAGCCAAAGCACATAGGGTGAGCTCCTGACCTCACTCCGCCTGCTTCAGCCCCTTCTTGCCACACAGAAGAGCCAGAGTGATATCAAAGGGCCATAAAAGCCCCCGTTCTGCTTGGTGGACGTTCCCCAGGTGCAGGCACTGCACTCTGGATGACAGCTGTAATAAGGCTGCCTTCAGAGACAGTCTCAAGCCCTGACAGAGGGGTCAAACAGCTCAGGCTGGGTGATGTAGGGGCACATCAAGGACAAGACCACAGCACTGCAGAGATTCTGGGCAGCATTGCAGCCCATAAGGCTGCCCAAGGAGGCTGACACAACTTAAATAGCTGTCTGCATTATGCCAGGGGCCTCTCCAGGATCAGCAGAGTACAAGGGTGGCTTAAAGGCGCCGTACCCCCCACCCCCACTCCTCACCCTCCCCGCCGCCGTTCCTCTGGGCTATGAATTCTGTGCTGTGTCTCTTACAGGCTCAGCACAGAATCTCAACCATAATCTTCAAAGCTTGCTCTTCAGCTCTCATTTAACTTATCAAGTGCTTCACTGAAGTACAGATTTACGTAACACACCCCTGCTGTATTAACGTTTTCATTCCTGGTTGGGATCTTGACACGTTCTTTTTTCAAGGCCTTACCAAAAGCTGCCAAGCTTCCTACAAAGCGAAAAGATGGTTTGGTGTAAATCTGGGCAAAGAATTTTCATTCTCCACTTGAATAATTTCATCTAGGGTGTTTAGATAACTATGATCAGAGATGAGACCAAGACACCAAATTTAGGAGTATTTGGATCCAGGTTTTTGGATCAATCCACTATAAAGTTAGAAGACACTTATACAATTCATGTTCAGATCTGGGTGTGGATTTCAAATACCCCAAAAGGGTGTGGGCCTGGCTTTTTGGTTCAGGCCTCCTTCCATATGATGCCTCATGAGGGAGGCTTCTCTCACCATCTTCTTTTTGCAGCCAGAATGAATTCCCCACCGATGCTGGTTTTGTTCCATGCGCCTATGTCCAAAACTTGTTTTAAACTGTGTTTCCGAGAGCCAATTAAACATCACAGGGGAACACCCAATTTTGAAAGGCTGCAGAAATGCCATGAAAAGAACCTTTGAGACAAATGATGCTGAAGAACTCACATTGACCTTAGACAACTTGGCTGACTGAATGATAAAATTTATGTTGCCACTAGTATGAAATACAGAACCACTTGGATGCTCCTGATGTTGCTTTCTCTGCAAATCATCAAAATGTTTTGATATCTTCTACTTCAACAAGGGCCAGGGGCATACTTTATCTTAATAGGTATGCCTTCTCCTGCTCGAACTTCTAGTAGTTGGAAGTTCAAGCCAGACAAATTCCAATTAGAAATAAGGCACACATTTTTAACAGCTGATTATCCACTGCAACAAAATACAGAGGAAGTGGTAGATTCTCCACAGTGCTTAATTTGTAATGAAAGAGCTACCAGGGCTCAAGCCATTAGGTGCTGGGGTTCAAGCAATTTTTTTACTTTCATAAGTAACGTGGCAAGCCCAGAGATGTCAGGCCTATGAACTGCCACATTTAGAGGTGCCGGGGCCCTGGCACAAATTAAGCACTTCTCTCCTGAAGTCTTCATATCCAGACTAGATGCTTTGCAGGAAGATATGTCTTAGCCAAACACATGTTATTGGGCTCAATATAGGGGTATCTGGATGAAATTCGATGGCCTGTGGGTCAGAATACAGGATCCCTTCTGGCCTTAAATCTTTGAATCCTCTCTGAATCTGGGACTATTTAAATAGCTGACAGGGCAATGCCAGTAAACACATTTGAAACATATGGAAGCACAGACTCATCAACAGCCACTGCACAACAGTCCCCAAATTGCTTGTATACCACCACATCCCTCAGTCTCTGGACTGGCTTATCCAGTATTGCCAACTCCAAATGTTAAAAATCCTGAATCAGTCCCCCATCTCCCCCTCCCCCTCCCCAATCACCAGAGTTTTTAAAAAATGATCAATGTTGAGTTGTTTTTATTTGACCTTTGGGCTTTGAGTCTTCAGGGTGCACCTGGGTTATACTTTCACGCTTCTGCACAATCACAAGGGCAAGAAACATCCTCTTTTTAAAAATGAAAGCTGAGACTCTTACCCGACTAAGAGCTGAAGCTTTAAGTCAAACATCAAATATCCTGAAATTCATTGGCAGTATCGCTTACCTGATGCCAAAACTACAAGTCATGGCATGGCTGACTCATGGAATCTCTTTACATTCACTTTAGTTTTCATCTTCCGCTCAGTTGTTGCCAGAACCTTTATCAAGGTGGATCGTATGGATGGCTTTCTGTATCTGATGATTAGCCTGGAGAAATGCTGGTATGTTACCAATTAATACTAATGAACCCAAACACTGATTTTATCTATTGCCACTAGACTTCACTGAAAAGATTGCATGTGTCCATTCTTAAAGTTCGTGTGGAGAAATCAGCATATTTTTCATGTCTGCACTTAATCTATCTATTTTAGGGTTTTCTACCATGCCTGTCACTGTAGTGTCTTAATATCAGACACTGTCACTCCATAAATTATGCATGCTAGTTGGGATTGAGAGGGCTCTGGTGGAACAGAGTAAACCAGTGAAATAAAATGTCAACAAATGCAATAGCCTTTGTTAAATTCAGATGAGAAGAAATTAATTCTATAAAAGGGGACTCTTAAAATAGCTTGGCACCAAGGTGTAACAAGAGACAGCCTTTCGCTGGTGGAGAAGGACGACAGAATGACAGTCTGCCCTTACGGAACTCAGCCTGGAAAA
Source organism: Terrapene triunguis (assembly GCF_002925995.2). Taxonomy (NCBI): domain Eukaryota; kingdom Metazoa; phylum Chordata; order Testudines; family Emydidae; genus Terrapene; species Terrapene triunguis. The sequence goes on along the minus strand of NW_020664454.1, from coordinate 1,407,573 downwards.
AGCGAGGGCTTTTCCGCCATGACTGTCATTTTAATATCATTTATTTTTAAAAAAAGCAATAAACAGGAGCTTCAGTAATACAACCAAGCCATTTCATGATCAGCCAAAAAGACTATTATTATTCCTATTTGTGCAGATATGATCTGAAGAAAAACACACCTCTAGGACTAATAATAAATAATAACGCTATTCATACATTGGCACTGGTTACAAGATGTCAATTTCCCCATAATTGAAAGGAACAGAAAAGGGTATACAAATAGCAGTCTGTGGTGAATAAGTATTGCCCAGTGCTTTGGGTTGAAGAGATTTCTTATGGGTACATGTATGTTATGAAAGAAAAGTGTTTTAGCATCCAAAGGACCCTGGAATAATTCTCCTGAATTTTTGCACAGAGCCTTATTCAGAGTGGCTGAAAGTGCCTGTTATTTAAACACAAAGGTGTTTCAAATGGGAAATGATTTCCAGGAGACCAAGACACCTTAACCACCCATGGGACAGAGCTTCAGGCAGACAAACAGGCAAGGAATCCAAGCAGATACTTCCATGTCTCTGTTATTCAGATCTCAGTGCTACAACTGAGGCCAGGTCTACACTACACACCTATAATCGGTATAATTACGAAAAATCCACACCTCAGTCTGCTGGTCTACACCCAGCTGCTAGTTCGGCGGCTGGGGATCGAAGTTCCGGGTTCGACTTATCGCATCTGGTCTGGACGCGATAAGTCGAACCAGGAAGTGCTCGCCGTCGACTGCGGTACTCCAGCTCAGCGAGAGGAGTACCGCGGAGTCGACGGGGAGCCTGCCTGCCACGTGTGGACCGCGTCTGAACCGCGGTAAGTTCGAACTAAGGTATGTCGAATTCAGCTACGTTATTAACGTAGCTGAAGTTGCGTACCTTAGTTCGAATTGGGGGGTTAGTGTAGACCAGGCCTGAGAGACATAGTTATACTGACCTAACCTCCGACACCCTGCCCCTCCCCGCCATGCAGACAGCACTATGTTGATGGGAGAGTTTCTCCCATTTACATAGCTGCCGCCCCTTGGGGATGTGGATTAATTAACTGGCGGAAGAAGTTCTCCTGTTGGTGTAGTAGCATCTGCACTAAAGCGCTACAATGGCACAGCTGCATCAGTGCCACTTCACCGCTCTAGCGCTGTACGTGAAGACAAGCCCGTAATTCGATCGGACTAGGAGGAGGAAGAGAGACAGTGATCAGGTTCCTGATTGTGATTATGCAAGTTGTAGAATGAAGGTTCTGTACCCACCTTTGCTATTTTATGCTATTTTTTATGACTGGTTATGGGGGAAGGAGAAGAGGGGTGTTGTTCTGCATAGTGGAGTTGAGATACTATCTTTTTAAAGGTTTCAGAGTCTTTTTAAAATTGGCTTTGTTCTGCCCCAGCCTGAGGACACAAGAAACTGCGTCTGAGTTCAGCTCTGTGGAGCTTGAAAGCTTGTCTCTTTCACCAACAGAAGTTGGTCCACTAACAGATATCACCTCCCCTACCTTTAAAGTCACACATGTGCTTAAGTATCTTCTTGATTCGGGGCCTTCATTAGCAAAGTATTACTGAACTAACTGTGGCTGACATCACTTATGGGCAAGAGTGGCCAGTTTAAGTAGCTCATTCATCACAGCAAGCAGCTATTTTTGGAGTCAGATACTGCCAATTACGTGTGTGTCCCCCCCCCCCACCTCTCCCCTTCTCAGTCCCTCTAGCCTGTGATGAACTATGTTTATTCTACGTGTTGGGGAGTGGGGAAGCTCTGATAAATCTATTAAGTTGTTTTCCCATTGTAGCAAAAATAACAGCAGGAGAAAAAATCACTAGGCAAATGAGCTCACCTCAAGCTGCCCATGACTGTAATTGTTTATGCTTTGTTCCAGAGCATATTGATAGCATGGTAACAACGTGTGTAATTTGGGAGATGAGCTGGGTGGGGTGACAGTTAAGATCGTTTAAGGAAGACTGGGGAGAGAGTCTGCCTGAGGAGATGTTTTTCCAAACAGAACAGCCTCTTTTCCAGTCAAATGCAGTCACATTTCTGACTTCATACCTTAGTTTCTACTAAGTGAATGACTGTAAAACAGAGCTGAGGGTTTTTTTAGTGAAGTAAAATATAGGGAGAGCATTATGTATACTGGATGTATGCAGCAAATGGTAAAATCACCATTTCTTTACTTTTTTCCTTTTTCTTTTCCTAAGGCTGTAATGATCACTTTCCAAGCTGAGGCTTGAATAGCATTGAAGAATTCAGGAATTCTAATTCTCTGGCATGTGCGCCATCTAGTGTTCATTCACTATGAAATGCAGTCTTGTCAAGACGAGAGAGCCAAATTTATCTTTGAGACAATTCCATTAAATAGAGTTACACCATGCATGAAATTGTCCTCGGATATCAGTCAACCTCCACCTCTATCGGTACAGATGAACTAATATAGCAAACAAGAAAGGCGCCAGCTCGCTAGTTAGTTAGATGGGCAATAGGAACTCAGTATTTTCATGCCTGAAGTCCTGTGCAAATACCCCAGTTTTAGCTACTCCTCTAAAACACTCTCTTATGGTCTGAGTTTGTCTAGGGTAGATGCTATTGTCTTCCTTGTTCACTGATTTTGCCACATGCTGCCATTTCCTTTCTGTGTCACTGAACCAATTGATTTTTCAGTGAGTTTGTTTGCCCTGTCTGACTGCACTTTCTTGCTGAATTTTTTCAGGACTTTGGCAGAAATCATATCTGGTGTTGGGAGGTAGGGCTTCTTCTGATTTCTTCTCTTTTGTTTGTTAAATTATACAACAGTAAGGATAACACAAACAGGCAACCAGCAGGCTTTTGAAATCAATTCCGCAAACATTCAGATAGCTTGCCAGAAGCCAACACAATATAATGCACACAATTTCTAAAAACCAGCTAATGTGCTGAGTGAGTTTAAGCTGGTTGTTAATGTTGATTTAGCTGCCTTGTCTGTGTGGGGAGATTGTTCCTACAGGTCACAGAGTAAGAGAGGAGAGGAGAGAATGGAAGAAAAATAGACAACAATTTGAAATACAGAAAAGAAATAAAAACAACCAAATGAAGGCAGGAAATAAAGAGAGAACAGCTAATTAAATAGAATGGCAACGCCTTCAAAAAGAAAGTATTAAGCCAGCAAGTTGATATATAGTAGCACTCAGCATTACTAGTGGAAATGGAAACATAACTAGGATGCCATCTTTTCTCCCTGTATTGATATATTTTTTTCTAAGACTCATATGTTTTCCCCTGATGGACATGGAGGTTGGAAAGAGAGCGTCCTCTTAATTGAGGGAAAAAAATTTCTCATGTGCCTAACTGATTTAGGAGCCTAATTCCCATTTTCGAAAGTTAGGTTGGCATGTAGGAACCTAAAGGCTTGTCTACACAAACATTCAGTTAAGGGCCTATCAAAGATACTGCATTTCAGATGTAAGGATAAGCAGGAAGTGAAGGACCAGTGAAAGGTTCACTGATGGCCGGCTCATTACCCAAGCTGTGTTGTTGCACAAGGGCACATGGGGGAATTAAACCCAGTGCTCAAACACAGCCAATCCAGGCCCTACATTCAGGTGCCCAAGATAAGTGGGTTTGCACGCCTGCTGCTCACCCCTCTCCCTGTGTATGTAGATGGGTGGGTTGGCCCCTCTGCCTTCGTTTATCTTTCCATCTAGCTAACCTCCTCCTGACAAACCAGAGAGAGAATTTAAAAGGAAAATTTTAACATGATGTTTGCAAACCATGGTTCTGCTTCTGTGCTCTCTCTCTCTTTCCCCACCCTGTTTCTGGCTTTGTTGTCAAAGGGTGCACCTGCCCTGTAGCACCCCCTTCCGGCCAGCATAGCTCTGCTGAGGCCCACGTCAGTTCCCCTTAAAAAGTCCACACAGTCCGTATATTAAAAGCATTCCCCTTCTGGGATCCAGTTTATTAAGTCCTGCACAAAGACTTTCCAAATAGAACTCATACCTACAAAGTCTTCATTCCTGTTTCACTGGGGCCCAGCCCCTCCTCTCTGAGGGTCTGTCTTTCCTTTTAAGTTTACAGTACTTCTTTCACCCCAGTCCCACAGCCCCTCCTCCCTAAAAGTCTATCTGCCCTTATCTTCTGTCAGCCTAGCTGCATCTACACTGGGGGGTTTTGCCAGCATCATGTTTGCAGAATGTGTGGGTTTTGTCACATCCCTAAGCAACAAAGTTGTGCCGACAAAATTTTGTAGTGTAGACCTGGCTTTGCAGCACAATGAGAAGCCGTAACAAGGTGTAAGAATATGTAAGTTAGAACAGGGTGAGGGCTACTTTAACTGACACTTCCTTACATTCTCATGCTAATTGCTTTTCTTGCTATTCCTCTCTTCTGACTCCTTGTGTGGGCAACAGCAGCTCAGACTCCCCAGGCTAGTCTACATTACACAGGCTTTGCCAATACAACTGAACCGGTATAGCCTCCTAGTGGAGATGCACCTTCTACAGGCAAAAGGAGTTCCTTCGCTGGTGTAGTTAAACCACCTTCCCAAATGACACAGTATATTGGCAAAAAGACCCTTTTGCTGAGGTAAGCTGGGTCTACCCAGGGGCTTTTGCCAGCATAGCTGTGTCAGTCAGAGATGTGGGGTTTTTCCATACTGGGACCCGGACCAACATTGTTATGCTGACAAAGCTTTGTAGTGCAGACCTAGTCACCCATATACTTAGTGAGCCAAATTCAGAGGTGATAGGTAAGATGTAAGTTTCACATTAGTGATTAGATGTGAATATAACTAAGGGCAGAGGGAGTCTACGGGCTTGTCTACATGGGGAAATTTATTGACAGACCTATATCAGTATAATTATACCACATAACTATGCTGATATAACTCCTCATGTTGACATTCCATTTCTGGATTTAGAATGCCTTTTTTTTTTTTTGGTTTAGTTTATGTTTCTTTGGAAGTGGTTTAAGCTAATCCCCCAAGAAGCCAAAGGAGCATCTACATGGTGAGTTATACCAGCATAGCTATAGCAGTATAATTATACTGGTATAGTTCTGCCGGTAAATTTCCCTATGCAGTCAAGCCTAAATTTGTGCAGGAGGCTGGGCAGACACTCATATCAGTTTAAAACGGGTTTATAGCCATTTATCTTGAGTTGATTGGAAACTGGCTTTGCACGGAAAAAAGGCGAGCCTGGAGATTTAGCAGATGACATCTGTTTTATGAAGATATGCAGCAAAAGAGAGATAATCTTGCAAGTTCTGCCAAGCAAATAGGTCTTATCATCAATAAATCAAAGAAGGAAGTTATGAAAATTAATTTACCTACCAATGATTTTATCTGCTTGGAAAGTGAAGCCTTGAAAACTGTGAAGAAGTTTCCTTTTCTGGGTAGCATCATTGTTGGATGTAAAGGCCAGAATAGGTAAAGCAAGTAAACAATATAGTATGGATGTCCAATGGGATAAGCAAAAGATCTTTAGAAGCAACAACCTGAGCATCCTCCTCTGGAAAATTAATATGTCCACCCATCCCAAATTGAACAGCTTTCAATGCAGGTGGCTGTGTAGAATATTCAAAGTAAAATGGCCTGATAGAATAAATAATGAAGAGGTCTGAGAATGGGCACAACTACTTACAAAAAAGTACAGCAGAAGTGATGGGCATAACTGGGACATCTTTTAAGAATAACAGGCTGCCTGAACAAGAATTTATTTAGTGACCCCAGGGCAAGATATTGGAGAGGCCAACCTCCATAGCACAATAGTGCATACTCCATAACACAATAAAGGCTGAAGCAGCATAATTACATCTGAATATAAAGGACTTGAAACAACTTCTGCCTGATATCAGGGCTGCCCGGGGGGGGGGGGGGGCAAGTGGGGCAATTTCCCCCGGGCCCCACAGGGGCCCCCACGAGAATGTAATATTCTATAGTATTGCAACTTTTTTTTATGGAAGGGGCCCCCAAAATTGCTTTGCTCCAGGCCCCCTGAATCCTCTGGGCAGCCTTGCCTGATGCATTTGATGACAAGGGAAGAATGATGGTGGTGATGATGATTAGAAACTGGTTTAAGATAAAGCAAAAGAAGCCACTCTTAAACCAAAAATCAGAATGCCTACACAGGGATTTGCACTGGTTATACTAAAATGGTTTAACTAAATCAGTTTTAAGCTCTGTCTACTTAAGAGAGTTATACCAATTTAATTTAAGGTGTGATGTTAAACAGATTTAGATAAACCAAAATAAATGTCCACATAGCCTTTTGCACAGTTCAAGACCTGGTTGACACTTTAAACATATACCCGCATAGCTTTGACAGTCAGAGGTGTGAACCCTTCCTCCCCCCCAATGACAGAGCTATGCCAATCAAACCCTCAGCATAATAGATGCAACTGTGCCCACAGAAAATGGCTTCTGTCAGCATAGCTTATGTCGGTCAGGAGGGTGGTGTTCTGTAGACATAGCCTAAGTCAATTAGGAATTAGTTTAAACTAAACTCAAATAAGCCAAAATGAGTGTCTATGCCAGGATTGCAACCATTTAATTCAATCCATTTCAGAACCTGTGCAACTTTCTCATTAGACAAGGCCTAATTAAGTTTCTGCAAACTTGTGGGTAAGCAAAGCCTTAACCATTAAGGGTAGAATTTTCTATGCCGTGGAATGTGTACAGATGTTCACTCTGTTCCGTGGTAACATCCTGTTAAATACAGAGATTTGATGATTATATTACTGTATAATGTTTCTCTAAACAAACAGCGTTGTAATGACTATAGTTGTGTTGTGTTTCTGATATTTACATGGCAAGGATTTGTAAACCTGATAAAACCTCCTGAATAAATGAATAGTTAGAAAAAGAAGAGAGCGAGAAAGAAAAAAGTAGACTTTTCAATACCTCCAGAAGAGTTGTATGGCCAATTTTTTCTAAAGGGAACTGGGTATCCACGTTCCTCAGGCAGCTTTGAAATTGCCACCTTTAGGGTGTTGGAAGAAGGTGTAAGTTGTACCAGCTAGACTTATTCTCTAGACTAGTGATATTCCCCTTTGAATTTGGCCCTCAGTGCTCTAAACGAGTTCTACCTTTGTGTTGTGTGTTTGCTTTATGGCCTATCCTTTCTTATCGGTTCAACCCAGACCCTTAGCTGCAAAAGGCAGCCAAACTCAGCAGGCGCACTATTCTTCACAACATTCTTCAACATTCTTCTCACTATCCCATGAAGCTTTCTCTTTTAGATTGTAAGCTCTTTGGGGCAAGGACTGCCACTGATGATATGTTTGCACCATTCCTGGCACGGCACTACTGCAATGTAATGGATTCTGTGCCTACATTCTTTCTAATGACAGTTCTGTTAATAATTGGCTATTCTGTCTGCAGTGCCATCACTCACTGTATTGCAGGTGCAACTTAAAGGAACCTACTGATGCCAGATTCCAGGTTTGTTCCTTTATATATGACCCTACTCAGTGATACTGCAGTTTCAAGAACTATTCAGCTCATCTGTTTTGCTGGAGCCAGACTGCATTTGTCTCTGGTGTGTGACAGTACATGAATCACTTGCACGCTCTAGGCTGTGAATCAGGAGCAACACAGCTTCCCTTGAATTTGCAATAAGGTGATTCATTTTCTCATACACATACTCCATCACCCCTTGTTTACAAAAAAAAGTACTCACCCTATTAGTTCGTTCATGTCAGCCAGCAAGGAGAAGAGTCTGAGCGAACAGAGTCTCTCTTTTCTGATTATGCCCAATAGGTACATCCACTGCATACGCTGTCTTATGATTTATATGCTGCTGGTAAAACAGATATTACCAAATCAATATAGCAGTACCTTTCAAGATCCTACTGAGCCAAGAATTCCTTGATATTGAATAGGATTCCTTATCAAATCTTTCCGTGGTTTCAAAAACTTAGATTCAAACAACTTGGTAGGTAGATGGTTAGTTTAAAAAAAATGCAACAGAGAAATAAGTCAGTCATGAAAAATGAATACAGCATGTCAGAAACATATTTAAAACTAGACTGACAAAGCAGTATATTGCGGGGAACAATCCTCTGTTATTTTCATTTTATTATTATTAATGTTGTGGTACCGTGTGGGAGCCCCAGTAGTGCAATGGGAGTCCGTTGTGGTAGGTGCAGGGCCGGCGCTTCCATTTAGGCGACCTAGGTGGTTGCCTAGGGCACCAGGATTTTGGGGGGCGGCAATTCGGCGGCGGGGGGTCCTTCCGCGTTCCGGGTCTTCGGCGGCAATTCTGCGGTGGGTCCTTCACTCACTCTGGGACTCGCCGCCGAAGTGCCCTGAAGACCGGGCGCACGGAAGGACCCCCTCCACTGCAGAATTGCCGACGACGACTGGGAGCGCGGAAGGACCCCCGCCTAGGGCGCCAAAAACCCCGGCGCCGCTCCTGGGTAGGTGCTGTACAATCACATAGCAAAAGAGATGGCCCCCTGCCCCAAAGACCTTATAATCTAAGTAAAGGATGATGAAGACAACCTACTAGGTCTTTTTCATCTCTAATTTCAACAAGCCAAGTCCTGAAGACCTTAATATTGAATTTCTGAAATTGATGGGAGTTTTGCCTGAGTAAAGACTTCAGGATTTGACCTTTTATTCTATGATCTACCCCAATAGCACTGTATAAAGAGAAAAACCTCAGTAGAGGCTGCATCAAGACACTATATGGGGAAAATTAAGATAAGAAAACTGGAATGCATATTCTATATATATTCTATATAGGTTCTTGTACCACTCCCATCACCAAAGTATCAGAGTGCCTTCCAGTAGTGCATTAAGCGATGTGTCTAACATCTATCATAGGTGGGTCATTCTCTCTTGCATCCTCTCCAAGGAGATTTGTGTGTGCAGTGGAGAGTTTTGGTTTGGTAGGGTTTTGTTTTGGGATTAAAAAAAATGTGCAAGCTGCTGTGTGTTTATATTGGAAAAGGCAGGTTGAAAAACTGCACCTTGTGCTTGGCATGGAAGGTGGTGAGGTTTGGGATGGGCCTTGGGGAGTTCCTGGGGGAGTTTGTTCAACAGCGTCATAGGGTATGTCTACACTGCAAAAAAACCAACAACCCAGCAGCAGCGAGTCTCAGAGCCTGAGTCTACAGACTTGGCTTCACGCTATGGTGCGTGGAGATGTTCCCGCTCGGGAAACCCATCCTCCCTTCCCTCAGTTTGAGCCTCTCCAAGCAGCACAGACTCAATGGCTATTTTTAGCTCCATAGCGCAAGGCCTGTGAGCCCAAGTCTGAAGACTCAGGCTCTGAGACTTGCTGCCACTGGTTACTTTTTTGCAATGTAGACACACCCATACTGCCCTCCCCGTCCCTCCCCCCCCACCCAGAAAGCTGTTTCCTCCACAGATGAACTTTACCCTTATGGTACAATTAATGAAACTAGTACTGGCGTGGAACCGTGGTAATGTCAGAATAAAGCCAGGTCTACACTAGAAACTTTCGCCAGCATAGCAATCTTGTTAGTAGTGTGATTTTTTTGTTGTTGACCTTTCTATACAAGCAAGAACTCTAGTTTAGACACAATTATACTAGCATAAAAGGGCTTTTGCTGGTCTATCTTATTTCGTTTGGGGAACAGGTATAAGCTATACCAGGGATTCTCAAACTGGGGGTCGGGACCCCACGTGGGGGGGGGGTCGCGAGGTTATTACATGGGGGGATCGCG